>NC_057814.1:86521624-86842744 GCF_018294505.1 Triticum aestivum
CCCGCCCGCCGCCCCGAGCCCCGCCGCACCCCGCCGCCCCTCGCCGGAGCCAGCCGAGCCCCGCCGGAGCCCGCCCCGACGAGGTACTACCTCGCCGACGTTTTGCCGGTTTTGTTTAAAAAAAACCGTTCGTTTAAAAAAACCCTAGATCGGTTTATTTCTTCGGTTTTGTTATTTTGTGAGCGTTCACCGACTCGTTCGTTTTAACGAACGCGTTCGTCGGATTTTCTCTGTTAACGAACGTCCGTTCTTTAACCGTTCGTCTGTTTTTCTTTTTCGTCGGATTTTTCCGCGATTATCTCAGATCATGATTTCTGATCGAATCTTCGTTTCTGTTTAACTTTTCGCTCGTTTATCGGAATCAGGCGATTCAAGCGCCTAGAGTTTCGTCTCGAAATTCTCTTTCCGTTTAACCTACTCAAACAAGTTTTTGCTACTGTAAAATTTGACCTAGATCCAGATTAGTAAACAAAGCTTGTTTCTTTCGCTGTTTGACTTTCGTTGCTTCGTTCGAGTTGATTCTTTTTGCAAACCGGAGTTCTTAAGTTGAACTTTCTGGTTGGATTTTTCATTCGAGTTTTACCTGTGCATTAGATGAGTACTGATTGTCTGCTTGTTTGTTTGCGATAGAGTACCCGGAGTGTGCCGCTTGTTACTTCGAATCGCTAGGTTTCGCGGATCATCAGCAAGGCAAGTAACACTTTGAATTGGGAAGTAGTTGAGGTAGTACCTATTACCTGTTCTTTTATCAAACCCTTGGGAGTTACTTCTACGTTGCTATTATTATTGCCATGCTATGCTCGTAGATGTGGATTGGTTTTGAGAGATATTCATGACAGATGTGAGATTGTTAATAATGGTTTACCTAAGGTGGCAACTAAAACTCACATCTGGGTGGATTGAGGCACCTGGAGAATCCAGTGTTGTCTGTTTGTATAAGGACCGCCACCCAGGCTCAAAGGGATCATAAGATTATTCATGCTAGAAACTTCCGTGTGCAGCCACAAGCTATTATGGGCTCTAGCATAGTTGAGTAGGTTACATGATCTCTTGAAGAGGTGGGCTAGCAGATGTAGGGGAAAGTAGGTGTACCGGTCCACCCGGAGTAAAGAGTGATTGTTCCTGAAAGACTGTGTCTCGGTCATCCGTTTCTCAAACATCATGCAGTGCGAGAATCAAGCGGAGGCGATCGAGTCTTGTGGGGAAAAGTGCGCAAACCTCTGCAGAGTGTACAAACTAATCATCGTTAGTCGTGTCCCCGGTTATGGACAAATTGAGTATCTAGTACCTGGATTATCATTTGAATCTCATCACCATGTTACTTTTAATTAATTTTGTTGGGTTAATGATGACTTTCTAATTGGGATTGAGATGCTGTCAACCATCTCAATGTTTCACAACCACCATGATAGTTAAATAAAAAATTTATTCCATTGAAGTAGGGAAAAATTGGCTTTTCGCAAAAACTTAACCGTAGAGCTTTCCACCAGCCATTTATGCATGTAGTATAGCATTGTTATTGTTCATTATTCTCTATGTGTTACATTGCCAGCATATTCCATGTGCTGACCCGTTTTCGGGCTGCAACGTTTCATGTTGCAGACTTTTCAGACGACGAGTAAGGTACCTTAGGTCGTGGTCTTATACTCAGTGATGCCGCTGGAGTTGATGGACTCACTTATCTTCCAAGTCTTCCGCTGTTATCGTTTTTAGATGGCCTTAAGCCATATTTATCATACTTAATCTCTTTGGAGATACTCAATGTAATAAGTGTGTGATTGCTACTCTGTTATAAATCCTCCATTTGTACTGTGCGTGTCAGCATTACTGATCCAGGGATGACACTGGTGCACAGCAGCACAGACCATTTGAGGTCTGGTCGCTACATTATAATTACTATGATGTTCAACAAATTGAAGAATTTGTTGCTTTTAAGGGTGCTTATGAAATTGCTTCTTTGATTGAAAAGTATGATGCTACTCTTTACAAATCCGAAAATTTTGCCATACTTGAATATTGTTATGATAATTATGCTTCTAATGCCTATGTTAAAACATACATTGAGGACTCCTCCGCTGTCCAAGAAGAGACTAATATTTTGCAGGAGTCTATGGAAGAAGAAATTAATGACATTGTGAGCTCGTTGGATGAAAAAGATGAGGAGGAGAGCGAAGAACAAAAGGAGGAAGAGCGGATTGATCACCCGTGCCCACCTTCTAATGAGAGTAACTCTTCAACTCATACATTGTTTAACTTCCCTTCGTGCTTACCGAAGGATGATTGCTATGATGATTGTTATGATCCCGTTGATTCTTTTGAAATATCCCTTTTTGATGATGCTTGCTATGCTTGTGGCTAAGATGCCAATATGAATTATGCTTATGGAGATGAACTTGCTATAGTTCCTTATGTTAAACATGAAATTGTTGTTATTGCACCCACGCATGATAGTCCTATTATCTTTTTGAATTCTCCCGACTACACTATATCGGAGAAGTTTGCACTTATTAAGGATTATATCGATGGGTTGCCTTTTACCGCTACACATGATGATTTTGATAGATATAATATGGATGTGCTTCCTGCTCCTACTTGCAATTATTATGAGAGAGGAACTATATCTCCACCTCTCCATGTTTCCCACATGATAAAATTGCAAGAAACTATTTATACTATGCATTGGCCTTTACTGTATGTGCATGAATTGTTCTTTTATGACATGCCGATGCATAGGAAGAGAGTTAGACTTCGTCATTGCTTGAATTATGTTACTTTGTGCTCACTACTAAATGCCAAATCATTGCTAATTAAAATTGGCTTTGATATACCTTGGGATCCGGGTGGATCCATTACTTGAGCACTATATGCCTAGCTTAATGGCTTTAAAGAAAGCGCTGCCAGGGAGACAACCCAGAAGTTTTAGAGAGTCATTTATTTCTGTTGAGTGCTTTTATAAAGTAAATAAAATAAAATAAAATAAAAAGGGGAACCTAAAACTTTTTCAAAAAGAAAGGCGAAAGTGAGAAAGACGAGCATTGTTAAAGTGGGAGCTAGCCTTGAACTATGTTCATGCTCACGGAAACTTTGTGAATCTTGATTACAGAAACTTTTCAACAAAACATAATTATCCCCTTGTACAATTCCATTGTATTATAAAAATAATGTGCCAAGGTTTGCCTTTAGGATGTTTACAATGCTTGTTGGTTTGTACGGTGCAGGACAGAAACTTTGGCTGTAGTGCGCGATTTTTCATTTTTTTACTGGAACGTCAAACGGTTCTAAAACTTTTTGGAATGTATTTCTATACAAATTTTTTATTTTTCCTAATTTTGGAAGAAGTTTTGGAGTACCAGAAGTATGGTGAATGTTCAGATTACTACAGACTGTGCTATTTAAGACAAATTCTGTTTTTGATGCATAGTTTGCTTGTTTTGATGAAACTATCGATTCCTATCAGTGGATTAAGCCATGGAAAAGTTATATTACAGTAGCTATAACGCAAAAACAAAATATGAATTGGTTTGCAACAGTACTTAGAGTAGTGATTTGCTTTATTATATTCGAAGATCGAGCAGGTCTCGATATGAGGAGAAGGAGGAGAGACAAGAGATCAAGCTTTGGGATTCCCAAGGCACCCCAAGTAAATATTCAAGGAGACTCAAGCGTCTAACACTACAAAAAAATACACTTCCGTGATGATACATGTTTTTCACAGTAGGTCGCGTTTTTTGTCATGCATGTACATCCATGACAAATTTATGACAGAATCAAGATAGTCATACCCGTGCTGTCGTAGAAGTGTTCCATGACATTACCAAAATTATCATCACGGAAGTGTCCACTTCCATGACGATAAATCGCGCGTCACAGAAGTGCTTTCGTCAAGGGTGACCGACACGTGGCATCCACCGTAACGGAACGCCGTTAAGCTATCGGGTCGGGTTTTGGATCCGATAACCCGTTAACAGCCCCGACCAATGGGGATTTTCCACGTGTAAAATCATCATTGGCTGGAGGAAACACGTGTCGGCTCACAGTTGGGACAGATGTCATCCGCTCATTGGACCAAAGGCGCCTATGATATGGTGACACGTGGCACGGCCCAACAGATGCCCATTCCTGTGAAAAGGCCGGCCCGTTTGACTTGGTCAAAAGGTGGCGGGCCGGCCCACGGAAAGCCTGTTAACGACCTGTTCGCATATAGCCCATTTACAACCCGCTAACCCAGGGCCCGTTACGCCCTATCCGAATTAGGCCCAGTAGCGTCATCTGGGCCGTCCAATATGATTCAGCCCATTTTAACTTCCGGCCCATGTGTGGCCCATGACTTCTTTCGGCCCATATGAGGACCTTTGTAACTCTTGGCCCATTAACGGCCCGTGGTGAAACTGGCCCGTAATAAATAGTGTATCACTTTATACCCATTAACGGCCTGTTATTCCATTGGGCCATTTCCAGCCCAAGTTATCTTTCGGCCTTCTCAGGGCCCGTTGATTCTTGGGCTCATTTGTAGCATTTGGTTACATACGGCCCGTTACTGTCATTTTCTGCTTGTGGGCCAAATTCAGCCCGTCGTTACAGTCGGCCCGTTTGCGGACCGTTAATACGTTGGGCCGTTTTCATGTCAAAAAAACCCGTTGGGCTGTTTTCATAGAGTTATCAAATACGGCCTATTAACGGCCCGTTATGGTCCACGGATAGTACAACCCATGATTGGCGAAACGATGATACACCCCGTAGAAGGCCCATGGATCCTATGGCCCGTATGAGGCCCATGGATAGTACGGCCCGTAGAAGGCCCATGGATCGTACGGCCCGTAGAAGGCCCATGGACCCTACGGCCCGTAGAAGGCCCATTGTCGGAGTAAATAGCCACGGGTAGCCCAACCGACTACCCCTGGTTCTTCAGAAAAATTATCAGGCCTTTGGGCCTTCAAGCACTCCGAGCATTGGGCCGCCTTCCCTGGCCGGCTACCTCTGAAGCCGACTCCCGGAAGGCGACCCAGCCTCGAGCAACCTCTCCCCAGGACGACTACGGGGTGGCCGACTCCAAGAAGCCGGCCAAGAAGGACGCCGGCTCCTAGCAGCCGGCCGAGACCGCAACCACCCAAAGCTGTTTCCACATAACGGCGACACAACGGTGTGTGGCCATAGTGCGGCCCACTACCCCCGAAGCCCGAGGCGGGCATGGCTACAGGAGGCCGTACGGGACGGCCGTCTCCCGTGCGGCTTGGCACTGTAGCCATGCTAGCCTCGACGTCATCCACGACCCACTCCTGTACGGTCCGAGGACTGCGGGCCCCTTCAGCCAGAGAGAGGCGTGAAGGCGGCCCGGCCTTTCCCAGTCGGCCAAGAGCATAGCCGGCCTCCAGAAGCCGGCTACTCCCTTCCTCGAAGCAGGAGCCCCATTAAGGAGACAAGACGAGGTAAGGCTACAGTGATAGCCCCTGAGGCGGCCCACTGTAGCCACGCTTACCTCGACAAAGCCCTCGTCATCACAGGCGAGGCTACAGTAAGCAGCCGCCGACAAGACCCTAGGCGGTGGGGCCGGCCTGTCGACCAAGTAGCCGGCAGCCGGCGGGGCCCAGCAGCCGGCGGACAAGCCGGCGAGCGTAGACACTGACGGTTGGGACCAGTTCCCAGTCGGATTACCATTGTACCCCCGGGGGGTAGGCCTATATAAACCCCCCGGAGCACCCATGTAAAGGGTGGGCACCTTAGCACAGTTGGCCTCTGAGCATAGAGCTGCCTCCTAAGCATAGCACACACCATAGATAGAGAGAAGCAAGAGCTAGCCTTGTTCTTCTTCTCCCTTGATCTCAACAGCTCGAGGAGCGATTGTAGCTACCTTTTATCGATCTAGTGATCATGCGAAGACCCCGCAGAGCAGGACTAGGGGTGTTATCTCCTCGGAGAGCCCCGAACCTGGGTAAGATTCGCCGGCGTGCATGTCTTCGCCTCATCCCGTTTCCGGGCACCAGCGACGTTTTATTGGCTCCCACAATGATAAGCCATCCCTTGGCATATGTCGCACCAACCACCCGACATTTGGCGCCCACCGTGGGGCCAGGTGCACCGTCGTCCGGAGACCTGTTCTGGACGGGAACCCTCTTCCTCCCCCGCGAGCACAGCCAGCCTGCTGCGCCCGACGGCGTTTGCCTTGACGCACTGCAAGGCGTCGACGACGCCTGCGCAGCGAGCTGCCTCGCCGACTTGCTCGGCGAGACTCGCATCTCCGACGAGCCTGCGTCCGACGCAGGCACCGACTACCCCGAGAGCCGCCTCGTCAGCCTCCTCGACCAGCTTCACGTCTCCAGCGAGCCTACTGCAGATGTGGAGTCGGTCGGCTCCACCGACCCGATGCTCATCGACTCCGACACCGCGTCGCTCGACGCCTACCCCTCCGACGTGGTGGTCTTCGACGACCCCCTCCCTCGAGCTGACAGCGGCAGCAGCGCTGTCACCATAGTGCTGGTCATCAGCCACGTCTCCAACTCGGGCGAGGATGCCCGCGACGCTCAGCAAGCGGCGATGCACGACCTCTCCGTCCCCATCCCGGCCGACGCCGATGCCGAGACCCTGGAGGCACGCCGCCTTGCCCTCATCGCGGAGGGCAAGAAGATAGCCTCGATGAGATGCCTCACCGAGGCCCACCAGCACGAAGTCGACCGCGCCGCCTTCGGCACGCCACCGCCTAGCGGCCCGAGCCGAGCCGGCTTCGTCCAGAAGCGTGGCGCAGCCGTTGCCAGCATGCTGGGCGCAGATCGCCCCATCTACGCCACCCCGCTCGAGAATCTGCGAGCCGCTCAGGCGGCTGCAGAGGAGCTCAATGGGCTGGGAGCCGATGAGCTCCCTTACATGACAAGACGGATCCAGCAGCTGATCGACGTGGCTGCAGAACGGCACGAAGCCGGCGCCCGTGCTGATAGTCATCCCCCGCACCGGGAACACGCCGCGACGTCCCGCTCGCCGACTGCGAGCGGCGCGCGCCGGAAGAAAGACAAGGAGCCGGCTGCCAGCCGCAGCCGGACTCGCATCACCATCGAGCGCGACGCGGAGGGCCGCCCTTGAGCAGTAGAGCACCAAGGAAACCTGCCCCCTCCCCCGCCTCGAAGAGAAAGACGCCTCACTCCGCCGCTCATCACACATCCGACTCTCGGCGACCGACTCGGCCGCCGAGAAGGAGTCGGCGAGAGTGACGCCCGCCACAGGATCGACCACCTTGCCCGATCCTTGGCGTTAGAAGAAGAAGACGATGTCGGCCCGCCATGCTTTGGCCCCCGCATCCGCGACGAGCCCTTCCCCAAAGGGTTCTCGCTCCCCAGAGACACGCCCAAGTATAACGGCTCAGTGAAGCCGGAAGATTGGCTCATCGACTACTCCACGGCCGTCAGCATAGCCAACGGCAATCGGCGCGTCACCGTGAAGTATGTCCCCCTGATGCTGCAAGGCACGGCGTGCACATGGCTCAACAGCCTCAAGCCCTACAGTATCAACAGTTGGCTGGACTTCACCGAAGTTTTCGTCCGCAACTTCACCAGCACCTACAAGCGGCCTCCCAAGCCTCGCCAGCTCTCCCTCTGCGTCCAGGGGCCCAACGAGTCGACCCGCGACTACCTCACGCGATGGGCCGAGCTCCGCAACTCCTGCGAGGGAGTGCATGAGGTCCAAGCCATCGAGTACTTCACCGCCGGGTGCCGAGAGGGCACCCTCCTCAAGCACCGACTCCTCTGCGACGAGCCGGCTACCCTCGATGAGTTGCTGGTCATCGCCGACAAATACGCCACCGCCTACTCCTCGATGAAGACTGAGCTGCGAGTAGACGCCTCGGGGAAAGTAATTGCTCCGGCTCCCAAGACGCCGGCTGGCGACCCTAACCGGCGCCCCTAACAGAACGACCACAAGCGCAAGGGCCCCATGCCGACTTCCTCCAGTCGGCAGGTGGCCACGATTGAAGACGAGCAGCCCGAAGAGCGGCCCGCTCCCAAGAAGAAGGGTGGCCGGCCGCCTTGGCAGCCGTCTTTCTCCTACGAACGAGCACTCGATGCCCCTTGCAAGTTCCACAGCGGCGCGAAGCCGTCCAACCACACAACCCGGAAATGCCACTGGCTCACCCGCATCACCAAGGGCGAAGGGATGGTGCCGCCTCCGCCTCCCGGCCCGCCGCCTCCAGCCCCCCAGCAGCCGGCGGCTCGGCCGGCAGTCGGCGCCATCCAAGACGAATTCCCCGAAGAGCACGCCGCCTATGTCGTCTTCACTAGTCAAGCCGACGACAAGCGCAGCCGACGCCGGCAGCACCAAGAAGTAAACGCAGTCGCCTCTAGCACCGCCGAGTTCATGCACTGGTCAGAAAAGCCAATCAGCTGGAGCCAGGCCGACCACCCAGAGGTGATGCCTTCGCCTGGCTCCTATGCGATGGTCTTGGACGTCACCCTCGCGACGGAGAGGCGAGCTGCCAGATTTTCCCGCGTCCTTATAGACGGCGGAAGCAGTATCAACATACTGTACCGCGATACCATGGAGAAGCTGAACATCAAAGCAAAGCAGCTCATGCCGAGCCGCACCGTCTTCCATGGTATCGTACCCGGCCTATCTTGCTCTCCAATCGGCAAGATCAAAATGGATGTTCTCTTCGGAGACAAAGATCATTTTCGCCAGGAAGCAATATGGTTCGAGGTGGTGGATTTGGAGAGCCCCTATCATGCACTACTTGGCCGACCTGCTTTGGCCAAGTTCATGGCTGTGCCCCACTACGCCTACCTGAAGATGAAGATGCCGAGCTCGAAGGGGATCATCACGGTAGCCGGCAACTACAAGAAGTCCATCGAGTGTGCCATGGCCAGCAGCCGGCTGGCCGAGTCCCTCGTGGTGGCAGAAGAGAAGAAGATGTTGGAACGGGTTGTGGCCATGGCCGGCAAGCAGCCGGCCTTGTCGCCCAACCCCAAGGATTGTGATGCGCAGGGCCCCTTCCAGCCTGCCAAAGAGACGAAGAAGATACCTCTAGACCCGGAGCACCCGGAGAGGTTCGCCGTGATTGGGGTGAACTTGGACAGTAAATAGGAAGGCGAGCTCGTCGACTTCCTCCGTGAGAATCGAGACATCTTTGCATGGTCCCCAAAGGACATGCCGGGTGTCCCGAAGGATTCCGCCGAGCACAAACTGCATGTCCGAGCTGATGCGAAGCCGGTCAAGCAACCCCTCCGCCGACTATCAGAAGAGAAGCGAAGAATTGTGGGAGAAGAGATAGCCCGGCTCCTTGCCGCCGGCTTTATCATGGAAGTATTCTTTCCAGGATGGCTTGCCAACCCAGTTCTGGTTCTGAAGAAGAATAACAAGTGGCGTATGTGTATAGACTACACGAGTTTGAACAAGGCCTGCCCAAAAGATCCATTTGCTTTGCCACGGATTGACCAAGTGATAGACTCCACAGCCGGATGCGAGCTGTTAAGTTTTTTGGATGCATACTCAGGGTATCATCAGATCAAGTTGGACCCGGCTGACCGCCTGAAGACTGCCTTCATCACACCCTTTGGAGCTTTCTGCTACCTGACAATGACATTCGGCTTGAGAAATGCCGGTGCCACTTTTCAGCGTTGCATGCAGAAATGTCTCTTGAAACAACTCGGCAGAAATGCCCACGTCTACGTAGACGACATTGTGGTGAAGATAGAGAAGCGCGGTACCTTGCTGGAAGACCTGAAAGAAACATTTGCCAACTTGCGCCGATTCCAGATCAAGCTCAACCCCGAGAAGTGCGTGTTCGGAGTGCCAGCCGGCCAGCTGCTGGGCTTCCTGGTCTCCGAACGCGGCATTGAGTGCAACCCTGTCAAGATCAAGGCCATCGAGAGGATGGAGATTCCCACCAAGCTACGAGATGTGCAGAAGTTCACTGGCTGCTTAGCCTCCCTGAACCGTTTTATCAGCCGACTAGGAGAGAAGGCTCTCCCTCTGTACCGACTCATGAAGAAATCCACTCACTTTGAGTGGAATGATCAAGCCGACCAAGCCTTCCATGAGTTGAAGAAAATGTTGACCACTCCGCCTGTCCTGGCTGCGCCGACTGAGAAGGAGCCCATGCTCCTCTACATCGCCGCGACAAGCCGAGTCGTCAGCACTGTTGTTGTGGTCCAGCGCCCGGAGGAAGGCCGAGCCCAGCTAGTCCAGAGGCCGGTCTATTATCTCAGCGAAGTACTGCCCAGCTCAAAGCAAAACTAGCATTACCAGAAGATGTGCTATGGGGTGTACTTCGCTGCCAAGAAATTGAAGCCCTACTTCCAAGAGCACCCCATCACGGTTGTGTGCACTGCCCCGCTCGCTGAGATCATAGGCAGCCGGGATGCATCCGGCCGGGTGGCCAAATGGGCCATTGCCTTGGCGCCCTACACAATTTTCTATCAGCCCCGCACCGCCATCAAGTCGCAAGCATTGGCCAATTTCCTCGTCGACTGGGCCGAGACCCAGTACTTACCGCCGGCTCCCGACTCTACCCATTGGCGGATGCAATTTGACGGGTCCAAGATGTGCACCGGCTTGGGAGCCGGCATCGTCCTCACCTCTCCCAAAGGCGACAAGCTCAAGTACGCGCTGCAGATCCACTTCACCGCCTCCAACAACGTGGCCGAGTACGAGGCGCTCGTACATGGGCTCCGGCTAGCCAAAGAACTCGGCTTACGCCGGATCCTGTGCTACGGCGACTCAGACTTGGTGGTCCAGCAATCATCTGGCGACTGGGACGCCAAGGACGCGAACATGGCGAGCTACCGTTTCCTCATCCAGCAGATGAGCGGATACTTTGAAGGGTGCGAGTTCTTTCACGTGCCAAGGGCCGACAACGACCAAGCAGATGCCCTAGCACGGATCGGCTCCACCCGACAAGCCATACCGACTGGAGTCTCCCTCCAGCGCCTCCTCAAGCCGTCCATCAAGCCGTCTCCAGAGTCGGATTCCATCTTCGTGCCGCCTGCACCGGAAACAGCCGGATCCGACTCGAAAAATCCCGCAGGCGGCACGGGGAGTTCGACGACTGGCCCGGGGACTGCCGTAGTCGCACCCGGCCCGGGGACTGCAACGACACAAGAAGCGGTGGCCGACTCCAATTCAGCGCCCAACCCACCCACCCGAGTCATGGTGGCCACATTAACAGAAGAAGAAGTCACAGCTCCCTCATGGGCCCAGCCCATCCTCAAGTTCCTAGTCAGCAGAGAGCTGCCGGCTGACAAGATCTCAGCAAGACTAGTGCAACGACGAGCCGCAGCATATACAATAATCAACAGAGAGCTTGTGAAGCGCAGCGTCACTGGAGTCTTCCAGCGTTGTGTCGAGCCAGAAAAAGGAGTGGCAATCCTCAAAGACATCCACCAAGGCGAATGCGGCCATCATGCAGCCTCAAGATCCCTCATGGCCAAAGCTTTCCGCCACGGTTTCTTCTGGCCGACTGCCTTGGAGGATGCTAAAGAAATAGTCAAGAGCTGCAGAGGATGCCAAGTTTTTAGTTCCAAGCAACACCTGCCGGCTTCTGCACTCAAGACCATTCCCCTCACCTGGCCTTTCGCCGTCTGGGGATTGGACATGGTGGGCCCTTTCAAGACAGCCCGCGGTGGCATGACACATCTACTCGTTGCTGTGGACAAGTTCACAAAGTGGATCGAAGCCAAGCCGATTAAGAAACTGAACGGGCCGACTGTTGTGACATTCATCACCGACATCACTACTCGGTACGGCGTGCCGCACAGCATCATCACCGACAACGGCACGAACTTCGCCAAAGGCGCACTGGCACGTTTCTGCGCGACGCAGGGCATCCGACTAGACTTAGCGTCCGTTGCCCACCCACAGTCAAACGGCCAGGTCGAGCGAGCAAATGGACTCATCCTCTCCGGCATCAAGCCCCGACTGGTTGTACCACTGGAGCGATCGGCCGGCTGCTGGCTCGAAGAGCTGTCGGCTGTCCTCTGGAGTCTGCGCACTACACCCAACAAGTCAACCGGCTTCACTCCATTCTTCCTTGTGTACGGTGCCGAGGCTGTCATCCCAACAGACATCGAGTTCGACTCGCCTCGGATCACCATGTACACGGAGGAGGAAGCCAAAGAAGCAAGAGAAGACGGCGTCGACCTACTAGAAGAAGGCCGGCTGTTAGCCCTCAGCCGGTCCGCCATCTACCAGCAAGGGCTACGCCGCTACTACAACCGCAAGGTCAAGCCAAGATCCTTCCAAGAGGGCGACCTTGTGCTCCGGCTGATCCAGCGAACAGCCGGCCAACACAAGCTCTCGGCCCCTTGGGAAGGCCCTTTCGTCGTCAGCAAGGCACTCGGCAACGACTCCTACTACTTGATCGACGCGCAAAAACCAAGAGCACGCAAGAGAGACGACTCCGGCAAGGAGTCGGAGCGACCATGGAACGCAAACCTCCTAAGATGATTTTTCAGCTGAAAAGCAGTATGTATCACGCTACCCTTTTTGTATTAAGTACAAACCAACAGGCCCCCCGAACAGTACTCGGGGACTGCCTTTTTATTTATCTATGACTGACGAGTGTCATATCCTTGAATGTATTATTACATTTCGAATTCTTGTCCGGCACCGGGTTCGACTAGTCAGCCCGGGGACTGGCCGCCTTGAGCTATATTGAAAGTTCTTCCTGAAGTCAGCAAAGTAGTGCGCCGTCTCCCAAGTCCTCTCTTGTTGAAAGTCGCAGCTCAAAGAACTGACTGCCCGACTAGCAAGAGAGAAGACAGAAAGGACGCCCACATGAAAAATGGCTAAGGAACAACTAACCTATATAGCAAAGAGACGGCCTCCAAATATGCCTGCCGGCTGTCAAAGCAGCCGGCTGGCCGGCTTCCTAAAAAACTTAGCTTAAGTCCGGCAGAGCTAAAGTACTTCCCCCTCCCCAATCGGCCAGGCACTCCCCGGCTACAGATTGCAGAGCAATTGTTTGACTGGGGAGGCGGCAACCAAGGGAGGGCGGCAAAGGAAAAAGCACAAGGACAAAAAGCAAAAAGTACAAGGAAAGGCCGATTGCATAACTTATATACATAAAAGCCGCCAACAGGCCGGCAACAGACTTAAGTTTGAATACACCCAGTGGGTGGAATTGTGCAGACTTAACCAAACATTGTTCAAAAGTAACAAGACAGGAAAACAAAAGAAAGAAAACTAGGGCGCGACATGAAGGCCGAGTAGGTCGGTGAAGGCGGCCTCGCCGGCTGAAGAAGTGGCCGCCTAGCTGGCCCCGGCTTGACCACCTCCTGCGGTAGGAGACGCACTCGCGCGCGACGTAGTGCTGGAGGCGCGGTCAGGCTGAGGCTGGCCGGCTACTCCAGCAGCCGGCTCGGCGTCTTCACCCTCCTCCTCCTCCTCCTCTTCGCCCTCGTCGCTGGAGTCGATCTCCTCCGCCGAGTCCTCACCGTGCGCCGGGTCCAGCCCGAACCACTCTTCCGGCTGGGCGACTCCATTGTCGTCCACCTCGGGGGCGAAAACGTTGGTGTCGGTGTAGTCGGCGATCGCCGAAGCCCGCCGAATGATGGCCGGCCGCGCCGGCTCCAGCTCCGTGTCGGCTTGCTGCCGCCAGGTAGCCAGCTGGTCCAGGTTCAGGCCGGGATACCAGGCCTTGACGAACTCCAGCGCCCGCCTGGCACTGGAGCGAGCCGCCGACGCCTTCCAAGCCTCGAAGCGGCCGACTGCCACCTCCAGCCAGTCGGCGGTCCGACTGGGGGTGCGTGGGATCACTTGGCCGGGCCAGAGGGCGGCCAAGACCTGTGACCCAGCGAGCGGCCGGCGGTTGGCGAGATCTCGAAGCCGGCTTGCCTCTTCGCTTGGCGACGGGCCTCGATGGCCTGGTTGGCGGCAGTTGAGTAGCCAGGGAAATACTCTGCGCGAAGAAGAAGAAAGGAAGAGAAGAACACCAAAATCAGAAAAACAAGCCAAAGTGGCAGATGGCAAGAAAGGACGAAGGGGTAGACGACTTACCGTCAACCAGATCCTCGATCTGGCCATAGCCGGAGATCAGAGTCTGCCTGGCCTCTGCCCAGCCGGCCGCCTCCGTATCGAACTCGGCCTGGAGGGTGGCTTCGCGATCCTGCGCAGCCTTCAGCGCCGCCTTGTGGCCTTCCTCCTGGTCGGCGAGCTTCTTGACCAGGCGGTCGCGCTCCTGCACCAAGGCGGCGAGCTCGGCATCCTTGGCACGAAGAGCAGTCTGGGACTCCCCCAACTGTGCCCGCAGACCGGCGTTGGCCGCTGCAGGAACGGAAGAAGAAGAAGAACAATAAGAAATCGTCAAGGAAGATCCGAGCCGACTGCTCAGCAGTCGGCCCGAATCTCGGGGACTACACCCAGTGGGTGCGCTGACGCGCCCCCACATGAGATAAAGATCAAGTCACATACCTCGGCTCTCAGTAAGGTCGGCGGTCTTCTGAGTCAGCTCCCGAGCCTGGGAGTTGAAGGCGGCCGCTCGAAGGTTGTGGTAGTCCTGCAAGATGGACAGAAGACCGAAGTGAGAACAAAAATAGCAAAGGCAAATCCTCCAAGAAGTTCCAAGCCGCCTGCTCAGCAGCCGACTCGGAACTCGGGGACTACACCCAGTGGGTGCGCTGACGCGCCCCCACAGAAGAAATCAAGATCAAGAAACAAGATGGGAATACTAACCCGGATGGCTGCCCGCGTTGTGAGGAATTCGTCGGTGAACTGCCTCAACGCCGCGGCTTGGCTTTGGAGCCGGGTCCGGACGTCTTGTGCAGCCACGTTCACTACGGCTGTCCCTCCGCCTGGCGTCCACCCCGAGGTAGCGCTGGCCGCCTCCGCGTCTCGGGCCGACGAGCTGGAGCCCACGGCCGGCTATGGCTCCGACGCAGCCTTCTGCGGCTCCGACGCGGCTTTCCCCGCACGCCGGCTTGGCGGAACCCGGACCGCCACCTCAGCCCCCGCGGCCGGCTCGCCCTCCGTCGACTGTGCAGGCGGCAAATCAGGCCGGCCGCCTTGGGCCACCCTAGTTGGCTGGGTCGGCTCCGGCCCCTTCTCCAAAATGACGACGTCGTCGCCGCTTCCTCCCAGCCCCGGCTGGGAGCCGCTGGCTCCCCCTGGCGAGGGCTCCACGTCCCCAGGCGCCATGGCGCGCAGGGGGGTGACCATCAAAGCCTCCCCTGCCGCCGCCGCGGCCTCAGCCTCTGCCTGGGCCTTGGCTGCGGCCTCGGCGAGTGCCTTCGCCGCCTCTTCCTCCCGAGCCGCCTAGGCGGCGGCTGCCTTCCGTGCCTCCTGCTCCTCCCGCACCTCCCGCGCATTCCTTTCCGTCGCCTCCTGGAGGGCGGCGCGGGGGTCCACGCGGCGGGTGGTGCTCCCAGAGCCCCCTGGCGACTCGACGATGGAGCCGGCGGCCGCCCGCTCAAGTGACAACGGAGCTCTGATCGTCGAAGAAAAAGACGAGAGGTCAAGAACCACCGAAGAAAAGAAAGAAAGAGAGTACCCCGAGAAAGAGAGCTTACGCCGACACAGTCTGTGGCTGCTTCACCACTTTGCGGAAGCGAGCCGCCTTCGCGGCCGCCTCTTCCCGCCTGGTGGCTGCCGCCCCGCCCTGGGCTTCTTCGTTCGGCTGCCGAACAAGCCCTGGGCGGCGCGACGCTTCTGGCCTCCACCCCGAGCAGGGTGCGCGCCGGAGGAGCCCGCGCCGCGTCCGGATGCCGGCTGGGGGCGCGGGACGGCTTCGGCTTCATCCTCGTCCGGCCAGTCGTTGAAGGTAGAAGTGAACCCGGAGCCGCCTGCTTCGCCGCCGGCTTGGCCACCCGCTGGCTCGGTGGCGTCGTCCATATGGACCGCCCCCAGGTCGGGGTCCTCCAGGTCATGTTCGGTCCGGTCGGGGACGAAGCGACGCTCCGCGTCTGACCCGCTGGCCGGCCGAAGCAGAGGGCTCTGTCGAAGAGCAAGCCGACTAAGTTAGAGTCGGCCCAGAGGAACTCGGCAACGAGGCTGAGAGAGAGAGAGAGAGAGAGAGAGAAAAGGAGACAAGGGGAGCGTACCGTAGGCGGAGGATTGGCACGGCTATATGGCTCCTTGCCGAATTGCCACTCTTCAGAGAGTTGGCAGTTGGCGAGGTAGTTCACCATGTAGGCGACCTCGTGCTGCGGCATCTCCTTGGTGCACATCCGGCTCGGATCGAGCTGGCCGCTCATTTGATAGATCAGATGAGGCCGGCTCTGGAGCGGAAGAACCCGGCGCGTGACGAACGCGGCCAGGAGGTCGGGCCCCGTCAGGCCCTCCGACTGGACCATCACCCGCAGTCGGGCGATGGCGGCGTTTCCTGCCTGCGACAGCGTCACAGCCCGGAAGGACCACTGGGGCAGCCTGCCCGCCGGTGGGCCAGCTATGTAAGCCGGCAGGTTGATGTAGTCGCCCCGCGGAGCGATGTTCCGCACGTAGAAGTACGACTTCTGCCACTTCTTCACCGATTGGATCAGCGTGATGACGGGGAAGGGGTCGTCGGCGCCTGATCTCCGCGACGCGATGAAGTCGCCGGTATGAGCCGGCACACCCCTGCTGCGCGTGCCCAGCTTCGACTGGAAAAGCTCCCCCCAGAGCTCAAGGGTGGGGAGGACGCCGAGATAGCCCTCGCACAGGGTGACGAAGGCCGACAGCAGCACCACCGCGTTGGGGGTGAGATGGTGCGGCTGGAGCTGGTAGAATTCGAGCCAGGAGCGGAAGAAGGCGCTCACTGGCAGGCCGAAGCTACGCAGGAAGTGCGAGCGGAAGACCACCCGCTCGCCCTCCTGCGGCCTCGGCGAGATTTCCTTCGCCGGCGCAAGGCGGACCTCCACTTTGTCTGCGCTGGGCAGCCGCCGCGTGTCGCGGAGGAAGTCGATGTGGTCGTCATGGACGATGGAGCCGTCCCAATCCCCGCCAAGTTGCTCTACGGCAGGAGGCATGGCGAGAGCTAGCACGGCGGCGGAGGAGCGTGCGGTGGAAGAGCGCGGCGGCGAGGCACTGTCGCGAGAACGAGCGAGGGAAGAAGACGGTGGGAGTAGGAGGAGCGTGCGAGGGCCTGCCGCCCTCCACCTCCCCCTACTTATAGCCTCACGAGGCCGAAGAGGCCGGACGTGGGGGGGAGACGTGGGATTAACTGCGCCCACTCCCCCCACGTCTCGCGATTATAGCGCATAAATGCAAGCCAAAATTGCCGCACGGAACGTGCGGGCGGTTTCGGGATATAAAGGATCCGCGCCTGGGCCGGGGCGCGGACGTGGCGGGCCCCCGCCCTGCGGCGACGTCCCGTCACGCGCGTGGGCTGGCAGGCTTTCCGGCCACGTGGTTCGCCAACGGCCCGTGGCCGGCCCGCGGCCCGGTGCACGTGCCTGTGGGTTCCTGCCCTCCGACTCCAGAAGATTTCGACTTGGGCGGCGCACCTGACTAAGGCCGGCTCCCAGCTGCCGGCTTGTCAAAATAGGAAGCTGATCGAGCTTCTCAACCCCTACTCCACCTCGAAGCCCAATCAGCTTCGGGGACTACTGTCGGAGTAAATAGCCACGGGTAGCCCAACCGACTACCCCTGGTTCTTCAGAAAAATTATCAGGCCTTTGGGCCTTCAAGCACTCCGAGCATTGGGCCGCCTTCCCTGGCCGGCTACCTCTGAAGCCGACTCTCGGAAGGCGACCCAGCCTCGAGCAACCTCTCCCCAGGACGACTACGGGGTGGCCGACTCCAAGAAGCCGGCCAAGAAGGACGCCGGCTCCTAGCAGCCGGCCGAGACCACAACCACCCAAAGCTGTTTCCACATAACGGTGACACAACGAGGTGTGGCCACAGTGCGGCCCACTACCCCCGAAGCCCGAGGCGGGCATGGCTACAGGAGGCCGTACGGGACGACCGTCTCCCGTGCGGCTTGGCACTGTAGCCATGCTAGCCTCGACGTCATCCACGACCCACTCCTGTACGGTCCGAGGACTGCGGGCCCCTTCAGCCAGAGAGAGGCGTGAAGGCGGCCCGGCCTTTCCCAGTCGGCCAAGAGCATAGCCGGCCTCCAGAAGCCGGCTACTCCCTTCCTCGAAGCAGGAGCCCCATTAAGGAGACAAGACGAGGTAAGGCTACAGTGATAGCCCCCGAGGCGGCCCACTGTAGCCACGCTTACCTCGACAAAGCCCTCGTCATCACAGGCGAGGCTACAGTAAGCAGCCGCCGACAAGACCCTAGGCGGTGGGGCCGGCCTGTCGACCAAGTAGCCGGCAGCCGGCGGGACCCGCCAGCCGGCGGGGCCCAGCAGCCAGCGGAGAAGCCGGCGAGCGTAGACACTGACGGCTGGGACCAGTTCCCATCGGATTACCATTGTACCCCCGGGGGGTAGGCCTATATAAACCCCCCGGAGCACCCATGCAAAGGGTGGGCACCTTAGCACAGTTGGCCTCTGAGCATAGAGCTGCCTCCTAAGCATAGCACACACACCATAGATAGAGAGAAGCAAGAGCTAGCCTTGTTCTTCTTCTCCCTTGATCTCAACAGCTCGAGGAGCGATTGTAGCTACCTTTTATCGATCTAGTGATCATGCGGAGACCCCGCAGAGCAGGACTAGGGGTGTTATCTCCTCGGAGAGCCCCGAACCTGGGTAAGATTCGCCGGCGTGCATGTCTTCGCCTCATCCCGTTTCCGGGCACCGGCGACATTTTATTGGCTCCCACAATGATAAGCCATCCCCCGGCATATGTCGCACCAACCACCCGACACCCATGGACCCTAAGGCCCGTATAGAAGGCCGATGGATCCTATGGCCGGATGAAGGCCCATGGATCATACGGCCTGCAGGAGGCCCATGGTTACAACAGTCCGTGTGTTGCCATGATTATTTTGGCCTAGTTACCAAAAATAGGCTATTGTGGCCACTAGAAAAAAACAGAAAAAGAACTGCAGTGACTACAAGCAAACAACTAAACAAGACAATAAGGAAATAAATAAGCAAGCAATTAACGCTAGCCTATTACCACTATTACACATATTACATCCACTGGGCATCAAAGTTCGCCACCAGTGCAAATATAGGGAACAAAGCAGCACATTACATACACTGGCCATCAAAATTGGCCACCAGTGCAAATAAACGCGGCAGCAAAACAAGAGCATAACTGAAACAACTTCAGAAGAGCTCAAGAAACGTTATCCTAGGTATCCACCATGCTGGCAATAAGCTTAGCAAGCTGATTAGCTTTGTCCTGTTTGGCGCTAAAATCCTCCAACGCTTGCTGTTGCACCAGAAAGTATGCATCTGAATGCTCCAGGGACTTCCGCAGTCCTTTCGCTTCTTGTCGCAGCACAGCTGATCGATGTCTTTCAGCTTGTAGTTGAGACTCAAGAAACCGAACTGATTCAGACAGTGAGTTTGAATAGCTTGTGCAAGCGATAGTGGCCAGTAACTCGAACACTAAACCAGGACAGGACTTTGGGGTTGTCTTGCTGTCTTCAAGATAGTCTTCCTTAGCTGTTTTATCAGCTTTGTTGGAGACCAACAAGGATGTGTCACTATCCTGAACCTTATCTGCATTACTTCCTTTACCATTGCTTAATAAGGCACTCTTCCCCAATATTCTGTCAGCATTCTAAAAGAAGAAACAAGCAGACACATAACAAGTTTAGCATGTACTAGTATATGAAACTCATTTCGGTGAACCAGTTCATTAGTAAGGTGGACAGGATTAAACTACCAAGTATTCTATTGCCAAGTAGTAGTACATAATAAAAGCATCAAACAAACATATATCTATGTCCTATGGTCACTGCATTGTCTTGCCAAATCAAAATAGAGACACGGTTCAAATCATATCAGTTCAAGACAAAGCAGCAGTGAAAGAATACAAAGCGTGGGAAACTACACGGCACAACAAGATTTCAGATGGGTACCATGGGTCTACATGTACAACAACACTATTGGCTCTGTTGTGATGCTAGTAATGTGCATGATATGAAAGTCAACTATATACACAATTAAAATTGAAATCAACAGAGCTATTGATAAGAGCAAACCTGTTAAAGAAACATGCGTGAACATACTTGCTGTGCCATTGGAGTTTCGATTGGATCCTTCAATTTAAAAATAAGTTTGTATGAGTAAATACAGTGATACAAGAGCAAAGCAATCATATTTAAAAAAGGCGCGCCTAAGCGAGCGCTTAAGCGCGCCTAGGCTCTAGGCGTTGGCAAAACGCATTGCGCATAACTACGCATAATCTGTGCATAACTGCGCATAAGCATGCGCTTTGGTCAGTAAAGCGCAAGGCGGTGGCAAAACACACAATTAACGCCTAGCGCTTTTTTGAACTATGATAGCAATGGAATCTTAAATTAGAACAGTTGTTCTTCAGGTTTAGGCACTTGTTCTACATGAACAGAGTACAGTAAGACGCAAGAATATAATACTTAAAAATAGAAAATGAGCTCATAGACCTTACCACATTCTTGGTTCGGGACCAGTACAGAACAAGGCGTTCCCAGTCATCGTCCAGTAAATGTGTCTCAGGAGAACGTAAGGGAATTTGATGAGTTTCTTTGCCGGTGAAGTACGTTTTCTTCAGGTAATTCCGATACTGCCACCAAACATTCTTGAAGATAGCAGAGGTATTAGCACAGGTTACCTCATCCTGAGTTTCCAAATCGGTCCTTCTCTATAGAGAAAAATTGGAAAATTTGTTGTATTATAACCATCATGGAGGTAGGATGTATGGGACGAAGCAAAGTAATTGCCATGAATAACATTACTTACACATAACTCCTGGACAAACACCTGCAACTGGCATTTTCCTTCATCTTCAGTATAATATTTCCAAGATGGGAAGATACGCACATACGATTTAACAACATCAAATGCGATAGATGCTAAACTACGACTAGCTGGTTGTGCTTCCTCCACAGGAATAGGCGTACTAACTGGTGGAGTTGGGGTTTGCCGTGATAGTACTGGCCCTTTGGGCACTGGAGCTGCCTTACTAACTGCTCTTGTTTGGGAGCTCTGTGGTGGAGATGGTGCTGTGTCAACAGGAACTGGGTTACTATCGGCTGGGGTTAGATTGGGTGAAGCTGGTTCTCTGTCCATCGCAGTAGGGGTACAATCTGCGAGAGTTTGGGTTATGTATGGTAGGGCTGGTTCTTGTGCATGTACAACCGGGGTGCTATCTCCACCAAGAGGTAGCACTGTTTTATTTGAAGACCGTGTTTTTAGTCCGCTAGATACAGGCATCACCCGCTCCAATTCAAATGGCTGATAAACAGGAAACATAGTTGAATGTACAGACATTGTATGAGAGACAGATGCAATAGATAGTGTGGAAAAAAGAGGGCATGAAATAGTTGACATGTATGTTGTTTAACTAAAACAGATAACATGACATAATTTCACATATATGATGTCTATCTAAACTGGATAGCATAGCATAACATAATTCAAAGATATGATGAATAACTAAATAGGATCGCATGACATAATTCACCTACATGTTATCTAAGTAATCAGGATCGCATCATTTAATTCACATATGTGATTTATATGCTAAAAAGAGGGCATTCGATATGATGTCTGAACTAAGAACATGGTGTTGAATATTGTGTATATGATGTCTAAACTATGCAATGCAAGACACCGTATGCATGATATGAGCAGTATAACCGTGCCAAGTTAGAGCATACACCTCAGTGGGGGAATAGGACTGGTCATCTGTCTCTGAATCCATCTTTGAGGAGCTATCGGGACCCAACAAGAGATCTGCTTCGACAGGTAGCACTGTCTGCTCTGAAGGCCTTGTTTTCACTCCAGATTTTTCCATCTCCCACCCAAATGGCTGATTCACAAGAAGAGTAGTTTAATGTACAAACATTGTCGACAAATGGAAATGTAATGAAGAAAAGGATGGGCAAGATATCATTCAAATATATGACGCCTGGTTAAACAGGATGGCATTGCACATTTCACATATATTATGGCTGGCTAAAAGACATGAGACTGCATAATTCCCATATATGATATAGAAACTAAACAGGTGGCATTACAGAACATGTCTAAACTAAGCAGATGACATATATGATGTCAAAAGTAGGCACTGCAAGGTAACATATGCATGATATGACTAACATCATCATGCCAAGGTAGAGCAAACACCTTGGGGGGTAAATAGGAGTGGTCAGCGGCGTCTAAATCCGCCTCAGAACAGATATCTTCCTCTGGATTACAATCTGGAGAGGGGTGGGGAGGGTTTGCCATTGAACCCACCATGGAGCGATGTCTGCATGACATTGTATTGCCGCGCAAAACTCTTCTCTTTTTCTCTACATGTTCAGCATGACTGTGTACAATATCGGGCATGCATACGGAAAAAATATGGTGAGATTATGTAAGGAGAGCATGCAGAAATTTAGAGTGATGGTAACAACCAGTGGATCGACGTTTTTCCGTTGAACCAAAATAGCCCTAATGGATCGACGTGAATGTACAGTAATAAGTGATGCAACAAGTGTACAACCTCTTTGCCGTAGCCGTGTCGACCTCAGCATCATTGGGTTGGTCGCTGAAGTAGTTGAGGCAGAGGTGGCTGTCGGAGGTGTGGAGGAAGATCTGAGGAATCTGTAGACGGCGTCCAGGGCACTGCTCTGTTGTGATGGATCGCTCTGTCGTTGGAGCAGCTCCGGTGAGCCGTAAGACGTCAAGGCTGAAGCAGCACAAGACAGACATCGTCAATCTCAAGTGGGATTCTAATAGCATCTCCAATAGATGATGTAAAATGGATGTAAAATTAACATCACCAAAAACCACCTGACTACAAAAGATGAGGTAAAAACTGTTGACTCTGAACTTAACTGTCGAAACTGAAATTTACTGTGGAATCTGAATGCTACTGTCGAAACTGAACACAATGGTAGCAGAGAGGCACTTGACATGTAGTTTAGGGAGGGCCTGTAGTTCATCTTCAACCTGCACCCCCTGAGCCGCCAGCCACCACCGGCCGAACCGCCGGCCCCAACGCCGCCTCGCCGCCCCGAAACAACTTGCCACCGCCGCCTCGGCCAGCCCTCTAGGCCCCCCGTCCCCACCCTGAACCCTAAGATAGATAGTGGGGTACCTCTCCGGCGAGCCCCCGTCCCCGCTGCGGGTGGTTCTTCCTTAACTCCAGCGAGCCCCCCCAACCCCTGAAAATCGACTGACCCAAAAGTCGATTCAGTCAACTGAAGTGTGGCTTAATCGGAGCAGAGCAACAACACGAGCGAGGGGGAGAGCAGCAGCAGCAACTGGGCGAGCGAGCGATCGAGCGAGAGCCGGAGCAGCAGCAGCAGCGTGAGCGAGCGAGCGAGAGGCGGAGCAGCAGCAGCAGATCCGGCTGGTATGGACGCCGCCGCCAAAGGGGCCTCGCACTGGGGGAGAGCCGTCGTGGAGATGTCGCCCGCGGCGCCGCCTTCAAGGTAGCCGCTCCATGGGGGTGCGGGATGGAGCACCGTCGGCGCCGGGAGGTCGAGTTAAGGAGAAGGTGCGATGCGATGAGTGTACAACCTCTTTGGTGGCGCCGAGTAGGCCTCGGCTTCGTCCGAGGAGTCGGTGAGGATGCTGCGGTTCCGGTGGAGCAGGTTAAGGCGGCGCTGTGGGGATGGAGCAGCCGCAATAGACGAGGCGATCGTGAGAGCAGCTCCTTGGAGGTGGAGGACGGGGCGGCTGAACCGGCGGGACGGCAAGATGGATGACGGATCCTCATCCGAGGAGGTGGACGAGGGACGTCGAGCTGTTGCGGTGGACGACGTCGTCGGGGAAGAGGCTCCGGCTGGGCAGCGGTGACGTGGCGGACGGAGGAGGGTGGGGTTTCGCGGCTGGAGCGGAGAGGTTATGGCGGCCTGGGATTTCGAATGGTGAAAAGGGGGCGATGGGAGGGGGTGAAGCATGACTTCGGGACGCGCTTGTCCAAAATGTAGGGTGTGTTACAAAAGTACCCCCCACCGATTTGAACTAGCGGCCCTTTCGGCTCAGGGTTAGAAGGGGGATTTCGCGTGTCGGGATTTGGCAGCTGGAGGGAGTTTCGCGCGCGTTGTAATTTCGGGATAGCAAGGCGCGGGTTGTAAAGGCGCCAGTTTTGGGAGCACGATATCTGAATTTTCGGGATATAACAAGACGCGGGTTGAATTTTAGGGACAAGCCTAACATGTAGTAATATTGTACTTGTACGTACCAAATCAATTCGCACTTCCCTCAACCAAAAAGAAAACGAAAAAAATAAAACTATTCACACCACACAAAGAGAGAGTCTTGCCCCGTTTTACTATACAAATGTTATTCAAAGCTACTCCCTCCTTCCATCTATATAGGGCCTAATGCATTTTTCGATGCTAACTTTAACCAAATATTAGAGCAATGATATATGACATGCAACTTACACAAAGCACACCGTTAAATTCGTTTGTGAAAGGTTCTTTCAATGATATAATTTTCACATTGTGCATGTCATGTACTATTAATCTTGTCAATAGTCAAAGGCGGTCTTAAAAATCTCATTATGCCCTATATAGATGGAAGGAGGGAGTATGAATCCATGTTATGTCCGATTAATTTTTTCGCTTGCTGTATAATGCATGTAACCTACTCATACCAACATTTTAGTGCATTCCAAATGTCTATACTACCGTTGCAATTCGAACTAAATTTGAATTCGTTTCTCTATTTCAGTAAGAATCTACAATCATGATTGTTGCCAACTTCAACCATCATAGTTTCCTTGCTATCCGCCAGATATAAATCGGACGGCCTATAATGCAGGACGGCAGGCACACCATCGTCAACAACTCTGTTTTTATAGGAGTAGAGATAAAATATATTAAATGTAGTATAACATGTTCATAACCACACCATGTGTATCACCGTTATATATATTCACACATGCGTCGGTTTGAAACACTATAATAAATTCTTCAAATATCCGAATTTGCTTTTTATAATGAAGTATATATGATCTCTATTCGTCTTTTACACCCACACAATCCTCTTATTTTTGTAGCTAGCGCTAACTTTCTCTTGTGCATGCACACGCCCGCATCCCTCTCACCCTCCCTCAGCATTCTCTAGCTCCATCACGCAAATTCGTCTTTTCACTTTA
Organism: Triticum aestivum; assembly: GCF_018294505.1. Taxonomy (NCBI): domain Eukaryota; kingdom Viridiplantae; phylum Streptophyta; class Magnoliopsida; order Poales; family Poaceae; genus Triticum; species Triticum aestivum. The sequence goes on from NC_057814.1 coordinate 86,546,713, forward strand.
GGTCGTTCACCCACGGTGTGTGTAGGCCCCCCAGCTCATTCTTTACGGCTCACATCGATCGATATGCCTCTCTAGCCAGGTGTGCCTAGCACAAACACAAGCTTCCCCTCTTCTCTTGTCACCGTCCATGCCTCACTCCCACCACTCTTTTCATCGTTCTCGTACTCGCACACTCCTCCCCCCTCGATATAGTATGCCTCTCGTACCACCTCCTACATGCATCCCTCTCTCTCTATCCTTCTCCTCGTGCCTCATTTGCTTCTAACACACACATGCATGTATACCGATCGATCTCCCAACATATACCTAGATCGACTTTAACTACCCCCCATCGATCGACGTACCTCACAAGTTATGTCTCTCCTTTCTCTAACAAAGGGCGATTGATCTTCCTATGTAGTTACGTCTGCTTACCATAGCCACATCGTCCTCCCTCATCATTCGTGCATGCCTCCTGACCCGTCTCTCACACGCATGTGCACAGACAACAAGCAGCCATCTCCTCTCTTGTTGATATTGCGGGCGTGCCCTCCGTTTGTCTAGCAAGCCTATCCCACCATTTGTTAGAAGCAACTCCACTACCACCCCCTCCAACACTCTAGCTCTGTCTCTCTCCCAACCTTATTCCTCTCCTGCACATATGCATGGATGCCGATCGATCTCCCTTAATACATGAGGCAGATCGATCTCCTTAATACATGAGGTAGGCCTCTCTCCTCCTCCACACATATACCAGCCATTGTACCTCTATAGTTAATTGGGCCTCCCTCTTCCCCCACCACACACCGATAGTCGAGCGCTGCAGGTAGGTATCCATGCCACAGAGACAAACTGCACATGTCCCATCAAACGTTCCAGTAGGCCAGCCACTCTATATCTTTGACGTGGGCACACACAAATTCGATGGCACTCTTTATCGATCGCGCGCGCGTGCACACACATCATCCCTCTCTTTGATTCTATGGACACCTCAAGCCGATGATACCTCCACTCTCTTCTCGTGGATCGCCCCCTCTATATATATGTTATATCCAGGACTCTATTTCACACACATTGCATATGTTACATTTTTTGATTGACCCCCCCCCCCCAAAAAACCTAACCCACACACTATATCTCTCTAGGTTTGTATCTCTCTCACACAACCCCACGTAGGTGGTGTACGTATACAAGAAGAGAATAGGTGCACCGTTCACGTACTCACGCTTCGTGCCCAGCCACACCCGCGCGGGTACACGGTGGAGCTCGTTTCTTTACGAAATGGTGGCCCACGTGCTAATTTGAACGCCTGTAGCGGTTGTTTACCTAGGGAGGTCGTGTACCACGCGTGCACGAAACAAAGTTTGACTTGACGCGTTGCCGCGTTATTTTTAAATAAAGTTATAGCGCTCAATGGCACGTACATAGAATATAAAACGATTTTTATGGAGAAAAAGGTAGTCCGCTCACTATATACAATGGAGCCTGCCTGCCTGGTTTGTCGCTCTTCAGAGTATCTCACACAAGGCAGCGGTGGCCTCTCTCTCTCTCACCGTTGGTCACTGATCCGGCCGCATCCCGTCCTCCGGGGGAAAGTGAGTGCGGTGGCCTCTCTCTCTCTCACCGTTGGTCACTGATCCGGCCGCATCCCGTCCGCCGGGGGAAAGGGAGGAAGTGCATCGTTTCTCCGTTTGACAGCGCCGAGGCAGCACGTCCCGATCTGCGGTACATGCCGTTCTCTCTGACCAAGCTCCGGCGCGGCAGGGCCTATGCCACCTGCTCGCAGATTCCGCCCGCCGCCGCTCACCTAGTTACATCCCGACGACCTCCAGGTATCCCCTCCGGCCTTGCTCCACTGCCCGTCTTCCCACGTCGCTGCATGTGGATCTTCCATAGTTCTTTGCCCAAAACGTAGCTCGTCCGACGTACTTTCCATATTGCATTCTCGTCCTCACACCGTTTTAGACAAACACAACCGTGTTGTTATCTTCCCTTAGGACAAGGAATATGCTTCTTTTTTGTCGTCGCATGTGTCATCAACTGTTATTGGCCAGTAATTGTTCCCTTTCTACTCGTTGCTATTGCGACCTTTTGGTGAACTGCACAAATCACTTTTTTCTTAAGAGTGTTTTGTGCAGTTGTACTAAAATGTCACACGGGCAACGTCTCTACATTTCAGTGCGACTGCACAAAGGGAGATTGGTTTTGCTCTATCCTCCTCATCCAACTCCGAGCCTAATCTTCTCCAACTAGTTAGTCTTAAGAGAGACTACAAAGGTGACCGGCTTCTATTTGTGTGTTTATTGTTTCATCAGCAGTCCTCTATTATCGTAATCACACTTAATATCTTTGGAACAGGGACACTCAGCTCTATTTTAGCGGAACTGCACAAAATAATCGGAATGTTGCATGCTCCAGACAGCTACTTTTTTTCCAAACATGCCTTGTTGATTTAGACAGAGCTGGGGGGACGTTGCTGCCAATGAAAGCATGGATAAATTTTAATTTAACACCTTCTCACAACTCTGTCTTCAGTTGTGATGTAATTATTAGCTCTGATCTGCTAATAATTGACATGCATTAGCAAGGAAGTTAGTTTTTTATTGTTTCCGAAAGAGCACTGATGGCAAGACACGCGAAACAAAAGCTGAAGGCTCACACCATTGTACAATTTCATGTCGCTGGAAAATTATTTGTATAGTACGTCAATTATGTAAACAAATGATGGAAGCTTGATAGCATTGCCAGAAGCCTCTTCATCATCCGGGTCCATGTGCCATGCACAAAATTATACTCCTTCGTTCATAAATATTTGTCTTTTTACAAATTTCAAACGGGCATATTTTAGAGTGTAGATTCACTCATTTTGCTTCGTATGTGTACTCCCTCCGTTCCTAAATATTCTATTCGTCTTTCTAGAGATTTCAACAAGTGACTACATACGGAGCAAAATGAGTGAATCTACACTCTAAAATATGTCTATATACATCCGTATGTGCCAGTCCATTTGAAATATCTAAAAAGACAAATATTTGAGTAGTCACTCGTTGAAATCTCTAGAAAGACAAATACTCCAGAGTATATTTAAGAACCGAGGGGGTAGTGCACAACCGCATGGGAGACTCAGCCCGGTCGTTGCGTCGCATTAATAGTGAGTAATGAGCAGTCAAATCATAAGCCCCACCTTTCCCACTGTAAGTTGCTCTGAAGAAGCAACCATCAATACGCTCTTCTTTGAATCTGCTCATACTACTCCATCCGTCACTGTTTATACAGCGCGCTTCAGAAAAAAGAAAAAAATTCTGTGGGACAAAGGCGACTAGCGATCGGCTTGAAAAATAGCATTGGTAGTTATAGCACGGCGTCTATTACTAGAGGGAATAATGCGTACACACATGCATGCAGTGCTTCCACCCCGGGTACACACATGCATGCACTTACTCCACTCCGTAGTAGTACAGTACATGGAGAGAAAATTGTGGACTTGATTGCGGTTACCACGCCCTAATTAATTGAGCATTAAACCAAACGCGTCTAAAGTCTCTCTGGTGGTGGAAATGCATTGAGAGAAATGCATCATAATGAAGCGCACCCTGTAAACTGTGACGGAGGTAGGAGTAGTATGAAGGTGCAAAACCAAGTACGCGTCTGGCCAGTCGGTCAACGCACCTCCTCTTGGCATATCACTGACATGTGGGACAGGAGTGTGAGCAAACCGATCTCAATTGACGGCTAAGATCCAACCCGCCGTTCCTTGAGAGAGACGAGGAGCGAGAACACACAGACGGGCTCGCACGGAGGCCAAGATATATTCGAGCATGGTTGGTTGATCGATATCATTCATTACATGTTGGGCTGCCGTTTTCCGCCCTTCTCCGGAATAAAGTGTACTTTATCAGAGATAAAAAAATAAGAGTACAGACGCTCCACCATGCGGTTCTAGTAGTAGTACTACTCGTACTACTGCGCTTGGCTCTTCGCCTCTTCGTGAAGTCGAACGATGATGGTATTCCGCATGTTGGGTACTACAGTGTATGCCTCTGACAATCTGACACCGAATGGACTGATGCATGTCCACCGAGGGTAGGTTGCATTAGTCAAAAGGCGTAAGCGAGCTTCACCTTGTCCTGCAAGCTTCTCCTCGTTCTGTGAGTTGATGGGACACACCAAAAAGTAGTGCTAGTCCATACTCCCTCCTTTCCGGTTAATATGGCTTAATCTTTTTTGCGGGTAAATGAGAGAGCTTTATTCATATATAAGCATTCTTAGGACGATCAGCCAAGACACTGGTCACTAGGAAGCGAGGTACCCCGCAAAAAAAGAAGTAGGAAGCGAGGTGTTTCATCAAGCCAGCTCTCGGCCACATTCAAAGTGCAGCAAGCACGGTTCGCACGAAGATGCGCCGCAAGGTTTGCTGACCTGTTTACATGCTGAATAACAAACAAAGAGGAAATATTACCGAGCGCTACTATTTGTAACAGGATATGAGCCAGAATTAAGCGAGAATTGTAGCGAGTGTTCCATGCAATCAACTTCCATTATCACATGCGAGAACCCTCCAAGAGAACCAAATGTGTTGAAGATAGCTTTATCACATTTTAAAATTATAATAAGAGTGCAAACGCTCCTCCATCCGGTTCCTAGTACTAGTATAGTACGTACCTTTATAGACTATAGTAGTAGTACTAGTAAACTTTGCGCTTGACTGTTCACCTATTCGGGAAGTCGAACAATAATAGCACTAGTAGTATAGTGTATGCTTCTGGCAATCTGACACCGAATTAACTGTTGCACGTCCACTGCCTGAGCGAGGAAGAGCTTGCATTAGTCAAAAGTTCCTCCTTGTCCTGCGAGCCACCGCGCGCAAGCTTCTCCCGTCCTGCAACCTTCTCCTTGTTAGGCAAGTTGACGGGACACAACAAAGTAATGCTAGTCCATACTGCCTCCTCTCCGGTTAATATGGCTTAATTTCAAACGAGATAAATACACTGTCTGTCACTGTATATTTGTAAAAATACGGTCAGTGGACTTCATAATACACTCATTGCGCTCAATATATATATTTTCCGGTGTTTATACGGTCACTAGCTCACCCTGACTGAGTATGTGTGTGCATGCACGTGTAGGTTGAGCACTTGAGCGTGACCGTGTGTGTTCCGTCGTGTGCTCGGACATGCATGCATTAGGGCATCGCGCGCGTTTTTGCGTCCATGTGCACGTGTGACTGTTGCATACACGTAGGGGGAGTACGTGTAGGGGCCACTAAGGAGCAGTGAAATCACATAGTAAGTTAGTCGGAAGAAGCAACCATCATTTCACTCTTGAATGACACGTACGCAATATAAAATGGTTGATATGGAGAGAAAAAGAAAACCACTATATATACACTAGAAGGAGCCTAAGCTACAAGCCTACTTGCTTAGGTTGCTTTCTTCACAAGCATAGAACGACGGGCCTGATCCCGCAGCTGGGGAAGGGAACAATGTTCTGCGTAGACGCGATCGACATCGGCAAGGGAGAAAACCCACAGTCGGTGCGTCCCAATCGAGGGTCACCGCGGTATGGGCCGATGCCGCGTCCCAACCGCCCTTCTAGCTACAGCCCGACGTCCCAGGTAGTCCATCTTCCTTTTGGAGCCGGCTTGCTCCACTGCCGTAGCTCCATCTCCATGTCGATCTTTCTCTACTTCTACCGGCTTCTACTTGTGATGAGTTTATGTCTCATGAACTAGTGCCAGTACTATTATTCTAATCACACTTCTTCAATATCTTTGCCATCAGGGATGCTCAGGTCGATTTTAGTGGAACTGCACAAAAGCATTGTATGATCCGAGGGTGCCAGCCGTCTTTCCTTCGATAGATTCTACCTCACCAGGAAATTAAATCATGTTTAGGGTTTAGGGTTTAAGTCGTAGTGACCCCATCAGTAGTTTTTCTTTCGTACACGCTCTCACAACTTTTTTCTTTAGTTGTGAAGTAAATATTGGCTATGATCTGTGAATCATTGAGATGCATCAGCATGCGTGTTAGTTTTCCTTTGTATTTGATGGAATGTTGTAACGGGGCAACCTTGGAATAGGAATGAAAATGAATAGGAAAGTTTCCGTTTTTCCGGAGAAAAAATTGAAACGGAGAGAAACCAACGTTTCGTTTCGTTGGATCGCGCCATCGAGCAAAACCAACATTTAAATCACGTCTGTCGTGTTCGTGTCTCACCCTCCTCCACGGCTCGACCCCACACGGTCGCTCGGCATGCCACTCACCGCAAACCGAGTATACGATAACTTTCCCGCCTGCTTGTCGATGGATCGCGCCATGGAGTACTAGCACTACTGGAAGAGATTGACGAGTTAGGGGAGGACAGCTAGCTGTAGCACGGACTCCCAAGAACTTTTTACATGCATGTTGTAGCCGGCTATTGCGACCTTTGAACGCGGAGCAGCCGCGTGCACCCGGAAGCGGCGCGGGCGACGCTCTCTCGGCCGGCGCGCCGCTTCAATGCCGGCGCCAGTGAGAGGTCGCGTCCGCTCTGGCCGGGCATGAATGCGGCACTGACCGTTTCGGGCGGGAAGCACGCGCGGGTGATGAAGAGGGTTCGGGTTGGTCAGGACCGGCCGTGGCAACGGTCCGGACGTGCGCAAACAAGAGATGTTGTACGTTAATATTGCTGCATATATAATTAACAACGTAAATAATGTGCCAGTTGGACAAATATGATTGGAGATGGAGATGGAAATGGAATTTTACGTAAACACGGATATGCATGTCTATGTCTATGTGTGTGTGCGCTACGACTCTCGCGGCATGGAAGCGGGGGCGTGTTTTTGATCGAGTTTTCTTTCTTGGTACGTTAGAAAATCAGTTTGTCTAATTCACATCTAGATCTCTACTCCTAATGGACGACTTGATGAATAGTCCGCGCGGTTAATTTTCGCTGGTTTATTTTCGTCATACTTCCACCGCCGTTTTTTTTCGTCATCGCACCACCTATGCCTTACTCGATCGAAAAAACCGGTGCAAACAAAACCCTTGGGATCGATCCCTCGTTCACACAGCTGATCAATCTCCGCCGCCGCCCGACACAGCAGATCGATCTCCGCCGCCGCCCGATCGCACGCCCGAACCACCCCTACCCCATCGGCCCCGTCGGATCTCGCCGCTGGCGGACGACTCGAGAAGACCCCGCCGGATCTCGCCCTCGTCGTCAGTTCTGGATCGCCGCCGCCGCCGATCCCCTCCGGAAAACAACGCCGATCCCCTGCTCGCCCACGCACGCAGCCGCGGATGGAGGCCGCCTGCTCGCGATCCCCAAACCTGCTGGCGCCGCACTCCGTAGGTCAGCTCCTCTCATCCCTCACCCTGGGATACCCTGATCTCTCTCTCTCTCTCTCTCTCTCTCTCGGTGTGTGTGTGTGTGTGCAAGGGATCTTAATTAATTGTTTGCTTGGAGTTTAGGATCCAAGTACGCCCCTCTCCGTGGTGTTCACTGATTGCTTGGAGCAACAACGTGCTGTTGGAGTTGCCGAAGCATTAGGTGATTCGATTGTGTGCGTTTGCTGGATTTGTTTGACGAAGGAAAGATGACGATGAAGGACACACAGAGGAGTGTGAGCGGTGATGGTACCAAGGTTACCGGCAGGTATGCATGCAGGAACTGACTGTACAGTGTTCCTATAATGCTACTGGTTTTAACGTCTGTACTGTGATGCTACTGGCAGTTTAAATAAATCTGCTATCATTTGGGATGTGAGTTGTCACAACTCGCTGTGCTCTGGTGTTCAGCTCAGAATTTCTTTTGGGAATGATTCCTCTGAATAGACTACTTATGCTTGACATTTTACTTTTGTTATTTCTATTTGTAACTCAATTTCGGTATCCTCTCAAATTGACAATACTTTTTCTGGATATGGTAGTTGAGAATAGTTATGGTATATAGCGGAGTTAGCCCATCCTCACCAATGACTCTTCCTCAGGGATTTGCTGAACTAGAGTTAGTAATGGGGGTATTGCAGACTGTTTAGAATTATGGGGGTATTGCAGACTTTAGAAACTGAATTAAATTTTTGTGCAATTGAAAAAGGTGTATACAACTTGAATTTATTAGGTAGTATAGGAGAGATATGAAATTTTAAAATTGTTAGTCAGATTTGTGTGTTGTTTTGGGTAGTATTCAGTTTTGTTCCATCTTAGAGGCCAATAATTCACATGTGATATTATCTACATAATTCAGTTTATACGGCTTCCCATATTCCAATGGTTGTATTTTGCTAAATTGCCATCTACTTACTGGAATTCTCACAAATAGAAGTGCAGTCAGAAGGTAAAAAGGATGGTATGGTATGTCTCCATTCACATGGTACTGAACTGTTAGTGATTCTTTGTGTTATTCTGCAGACTTGAACTTAGTTTCTATGGTTTTCTTTTTCTGTTCATAGACGAGAGTATACTCTGAAGGGAAAAATTGGTATGCTCTGAAGGGTGTGCAAGAACAGTGAGATTTATATTACTGAATGTATTGTTAACAATTTGTTATTTTGCAGACTTGCTCTCAGTTTTTATTCTTGGCAGGTGATTCTTCATGATAATTTTTTGTAGAGGAACATTTTTGGTAAGCGTATTGTAATATTGACTCCCACCTTTTTATTTACATGTAAAGATGACCAATTGGTAATTTTAAAATTTAAATGTAAATTTAACTTATTTTGTGAAATAACATCATGTCGTTCAGATAATTTGATTTCCCTCTATGATATTCTTTGGCTTTAGTATATCTCAGGACAAAGTTGTCAGAAGCTTCTATGCTTCATAACCAAAACATAATCTCCTTTTTGTTATTTGATTTGCATCATGATGTGTGCCCATATGTTCCCCTGTTGCTTAAAAAAATCAACTTCCGGTGCAACACACGTGCATATACCTATCATGACAAATAAACCTCACGATGAAAGCATTTATGTACCTATTTAATTTGTGATGGCAGCGATGGGGCCTGGAACGGTGATCGGTGGTGCTGGTGTCGGCAGTGCGGTACAAGGTCAGGATGCGGGATGGGACGGCCATCCGTGTGAGGCAGTCGGCGGCGAGGGTTTGTGGCATCACGAGGAGTGCCCGCGGATTCAAGGTGTTGGCCCGAGACCTCCTACGAGGGAGGAGACGATGTTAGTATTTCCATAGGAAAAAAACAAGAGAAGAAGAACAAGAACAACGACGGCAATCTCGGGTTCCAGGTACGATGGAGCCGGCGGCGAAGCGCATGGCGCTCGCAAACATGATAGTGGATGGCGACGATACCCTCAACTGCGGCATCAGCTACCTCCCTCTCAAGCCACCAGTCTTCCAGGTGCGTACGCTCGTCGTCCATCCTAGGCCGATCCATTACAAGTTTGTGTACCAATAACACTGGAACATCATTTCTGCTCGGGTGCAGTGTGGCGTCGGTCATACCATATCCTCGCGGTGCCGCGACAAGATGGTGGCGGCAAGGAGGTGCCGTGTGTGTCACATCCGGTTGACCGGTGGCTATCGCTGGAACATCGCACTGGAGAGGCTAACAGAGTCCATCCGGGTGCCGTGCGCCAACGCCGCCCACGGCTGCACTGCCACGCCGGCCTACTATGACCACCCCGACCACCTCAAGGCGTGCCCTCACGACGCCGTGCTATTGCCCGCAGGCAGACTGCGGTTTCGCTAGCTCCACGGCGGCACTCCTGGACCACTTTGCCGACACGCACGGGTGGCCGTGCATGACCGAGCTTGGGCCTGGGCGTGCGTCGAGGTCCAGCTTTGTGACGGCTTCAACGCCTTCTCGGCCCGTGCCCAATGCCGGCAGTACCTGTTCCTGCTGAACGTGGCATTGAACCCGTTTGGCCGAGCGGTCTCCGTGCTCTCCCTACATCCTCGGGCGTTGTCGGCGGCGCCATGTTCTTTGGAGTTCGAGGTAAGACTCAGGTACTGCTGCAACATCAACCACCGTGGCGACACCAGGAAACTACGTTTAAAGTAGGGTGCACTGATCTCTCCGGTGGGTTTTCGATATCCGAGTACTCGTCCGGTTATTCCTGCACAATTACGTCCATCCACATGACATCCGTACTATCATGGCCAGTTTCGGCGTAGTACATGTTTCCTTGGAACTATCATTATGTTGTATTAACAGACTTTCTTTCTTTTTCATATTGTGCAGAACTCAGATTTATGACAAGGACACAAGCAAATTTATAGCATCCGTTGTGATGATACAAGGGAAGTAAGCATAGATGCGCTCAACGTGATGATAGATGGGAGAGCTCGGCCTATGCTGCCAACTGATCTGCAGCGGTGCAGAAGGAGATTTCAAAAGCAGGGCAAGCGAGAGCGACTGTTCTATTGATGGTCAACGGGAGGGCTTGGCAAGAGAGATTGAGGGAGCTCTACTACCTCGATCTTGGCATAGAACCTGATGGCATCATGCCCAGGTAAGATTCTTCTATGTTCCAATTCTTGCACTCGTTGGTCTTTTACTCTCTATGCTACCCACAAAAGACTGAGACACAATTTAGTGGTATTGAAACAGAAGGGCATATGCTCTTAATCTCACCTTTAATCTCAAAATCTACCAGTAGGTTATAACATAAATCTTAGAGATTTTAATGAGATGTATTGACCTGCAAGTCTTAACTTTCAGTCAAACATCCAATATATTCATGTGTGGCATACAAGTATTGAAGAACCGAGGCACACATTGCACTTGGCCACTTGCTTATAAAGAGCGAACAGCTTTTGCTACACATTCTTTCTGAAATAAACTTACTTCTCTTTAGGAAACTTCCTTCTTCAGTATGTATGGGGATTTATATGACACCAAAAGAGAAGTCCGGCGTGTTTCTTGGTTCTATGGAACCCCTTGACCGGAAGCAAATAGATCACATCGCAAGTTGCTTGCCCAATATAATCGTGCCGCAAGTTACCAACATCGCGTGCTTATACACCATCGACTTTGCTGGAAATCTATCTGTCCATGCTCCACCGTCTATCGGAACTTCTTCTGCCCATGCTACACCTGAGGTACATACTACAGTCTCATCAATTAATAATACCCAATTGCTTGTCTGTTGCCCAATGCACTGCAGCTTAATATGCAAACCCTGAGCTTTGTTTATTTGCATTATTTATTTGCATTGAGCTTATACTTCCTTGCCCCAAGGAGAAGGTTTCATGCCCCCAGAAGTAGAATACGTACAGACAGGCACCCATCGGGATCAAGAAACCAAAGTCTGGGCCCTGTTAACTACTCCCTCCGTTCCAAAATAGATGACCCAACTTTATACTAACTTTGTACTAAAGTTAATACAAAGTTGAGTCATCTATTTTGGAATGGAGGGAGTACAAAGCAAGTCGATGCCAGCATACATATGACAAACTGATGGGCCTGTCAGAGCGAACCCCTGGTTGAAATTTGTCAAAAGACTGGGCGGTAAACTGAGTGGTAGTCTTAGTATCTTAATACACAACTTGCCTACTATGGGAATTGTGTTTATGTTGTTATGGGATTATGGAGGTATGATCTAAAAAAATTATGGAGTTACGATCTAAAAAAGAACTATGGAGTTGTGTGCAAAGAAAGGACATAATGTTTCTCAAATTGCCCTTTGTATCTCTATGTTTTGCACTTTATCAAAGGCGCAATTAGTTGAGCTCTCAAGCCAAGTTTTTCCAGCATGATTTCACTTATGGTGCCTTGCGAGAATTTTGAAGAAGGAAATATTTCGCCTATGACAACCTAGAACTTGCTAGCTGTGTAGTCCGTTGTTTACCATGGTAGGGTGATATCCTATTTTTTTTTCTAAGTAGATATAGCTATATTTTGATATGGTATATTTCCTAAATTGAATAATACATATCTTCTACAAATTAAATATCAAGAAACTGGATGCAAATTAATTGTGAAATAGCACCACTAATTTAATGGTGCAATCTAAAGAACAATTGAACAATTGTTTTTCTATCAAGCAATTCGGCGACAACAGTCAACAGTGCCAAGGTTCAGTTCATCAAGGAGAGAACTACTCGTACAATGTCCATTGATACAACACCCTGGCCTGGCAAACAAAAGACGTGCGTTGATGAAGACGTGCGTTGCACGTGCTGCTTACTAGTTATTATTATGCATGCAGACATACTACTTTGAATAGCACGCATGCAATTCTTGAATTAGACCCATTCACATAATATTTTTCGCATGGCGTGGATTTTTACTACCTATTACTTGCGTATATAGTACATCTATGCACGTCTTTATTTTGGCCTTTATCAGTGATAGCTAATTATACATGTTAAAACATCTTTAAAACTCCGTAGTTACTACAGTAACAAAAAAATCTTGATATATCATTCGCCACGAAGATCTCATATAGACACATGATTACATATATGATATATGTGTGTATAGTAGGAATAGAAAGTATATAAAAAAGAATAATCATATAATAAATTTTTTAAGATTTTTGGGTATGCACCACTTTAATCCGAATAATCTATCACACAATTTCACTACTCTATTATTCATAAAAGAAATTTTGTAAGAATTTATTGGTTAAGACAACAACTTAACATCTGAATAATGTATGTCTCATAAAGGTATGAGAGAATAGAATCTCTTATGTATATTTTTTGCTACAGTTTCACATGTTGATAGAAAACCGTGTATGTCCATTGTTTCATCGTTGTCTATAGAAACAAATTCTTTTATAATTAAACAAAACTAGGTGCAATCCAATGTTCCCAGGGGAGGCAAAAATGAAGATGTATGTTTTTCAGGCAGCAAAGTGAAATGAGCATATATGCTACAATAGGGAACTTGATTATATAATTATAAACTTAAATGTAACAAATACATGATACATCCAACAACTGAATTCGTAACCATGTTGTCTACTAATACAATAATAACAATCAATTATAACATTTTAATATTATTGTCCAACCAATGTAATAGGTACCCACTTTTTCGTATTTAATATTAGAAGTGCTAGCCCGTGCAGATGCACGGGTTGATGACTAGTTAACATAATGTGAAACGTGTGAGCTGTTGATTGTAGATTGGGGGGAGGGAGGGGCCCACCACCATCAAAATCAGGGAGGAGAGAGAGAGGCAATTTATGTTAACCCTTTCGTAGGTTCCCGTAGATGTAGAAAGATGTGAAATGCGTGAATGTTTAGTGGACGTATCATTGGAGTGCCTAAGATAAATTGTGTATGTAGACCCTACGTGTTTATTTACTTCGCATGTTAGCTTTGTCTCGGTTCAAACCTTCTAAGTTTATACACACAAAAACAAATCATCATTCCATATCTATCCACTCTTATAAAAAGTAGAGTTGGTGATGATGGTGTGTCTGCCATCCTGCAATATAGGTCGTCCGATCTATATCTAACGGATAGGAAGGAAACTATGACAATTTACCCGCACTCCTCTCCACATTTGTAGATAAGGCCTTCCCTCGTTCATCCTTTTCTCCCACAAGATCTTGATGTTCTGTGCAACGCACGGGCATCTTGCTAGTGTTATTTAAGGATATCACATCTAAGCTCCCACAAGTATATAATGTAGCAACAAGAAACAAAAAAAACTAGGAAAAAAATAGACCACAAACAGAGTGGACATCAACTTAGATGTGACATAACTATGTCACATCTAGATGTGTCCTAGACAGACCCTTAAAAAATTGTCCGCCAGTTTTCGTTTCCTTTTTCCGGGAACGCGCGTATTCTATTTAAAACCACTGCTATGGAGAGATTTTTTTACTCCATTATAGCCTCTTGTTTGATAGAGTTTCTTGCGTCTCGCTCTCTCACCCTCTCCATATATGTTACACGCTGGAGGCTCAGCATTCATTTGCTAGGGTTTGCTATATTCACAGTCTCTCACCCTCTCTTCACCAGATCTAAACAAGACTGCGTTGGCCTCTTGTCTCTCTCTCCCCCCTCACAGCTGGTGAAGGAGGCGTCCGTATCCCGTCGCACCGGGAATGGGAGGAGGTGCAGCGTTCACTCTATTGCCTTCGGCGAGGGTGGCAATCCACTGCCGGCTGCGCTGTTCTCTTTCACCCATCGCCTGTGCGGGAGGGCCACCGACCCCTTCTTCCTCGCTGCCGTACGTAGTGTGGGCAGATCCGGCCTCCCGCCGCATGCCTTGCCACATCCCGACGACCCTAAGGTATAAGTTTCTTTGAAACCGTCGTTGCTCTAGCTGCATGTGGATCTTTTTCGATCTGTAGTCGAATCTAGGTCTTGGTTCAAAGAGGAAAGAAGGGTGCGGTGGGCTGGAGCAAGAATCTAGGACGTGGTTCAATGAGGAAAGGAGGGGCGGAAAGTAGTATAGACTGGCTATCGAGCCGCTTTGTAGGTCGAAAAGGGAAAAAGGGGGTAACCCAGTACACACATCTGTAAGGAACCGATCTGTTTGTTGAAAAGGGAAAGAAACTGGGGGTCGGGTAGTTTGTGCAGGACTAGATTTGTTGCCCTCACATAGGAAGAAGGTTCAAAGAGAACAAATATGGGACCAGCGCATATATGCTGCTTGGCTACATACTCTGCATCACCCATTTATACGTGTGGACGCACATGGTGCTGGCATGTCCGATACAACTATTTTGCTGTTGTTAATCTAAGAATGCCGCCGGAAAATTGAAGCAATGACACTGTTAAAAGTAAATTACATTTTTTAACGAATGTTGTTTCAAGAGAATGTCTCTGTTAATATGAATCAATGCAACCGTTTTAGAAATGCTACTGTCCTACTTTGTTTTCCATCCAAGATAAGTTAGATGCTTCTTTCTGTCACCGTTTGTTTCATCCTCCTTTATCGGCAAGTAATTGTTTCCTTTTTTGCCTCTGTTAAACAGGGCTATCGATTCAACTTGTTGCTATTGCGACATTTTGCTTCGCTACTCGAAACACTTACGTTTTAAGAGTGTTTTGTGCCGTTCAACTTGAATGTCACACCGGTGACTTTGCTTAATTTTGGTGGAACTGCACAAAAGGAGATCGAGATTTGTTTCTAGTCTTCGTGGCGAGTTGTTTCAAATCTTGGTCTCAACCACATGATGTGCAGTGTGCTTTGAGATGTTGTGCTACTTGTTTTGGTACTGTTTTAAATAAATATTGAATTGAAGCTATTGTATTGCTGTCTTTTCCCATTAAGTAGTGAACAAAAATGGGACCAACCCAGACATGATGCTTGTTTCTTTGTTACAACAAATTCAGCATCACCCCCTTTATAAGCCAGTAATTGATGCCACTCTCAGAATTAACTACTGAATCTTATTTCAAAACTGCAACACTTGTTAGGGATTGGCGGGATTACCATTTTTGTGGCTGCATGTTTCATCCTCCTTTATTAGCCAGTAATTGATTCCTTTTTTGCCTCTGTTTAAACAGGGATATCTATTCAACTTGTTGCTATTGCGACATTTTGCTTCGCTACGCGAAACACTTTGCTTGATTTCAGTGCAACTGCACAAAACGAGATTGGATTTCCTATTCGTGTTGGCAGATTCGTATTTTATCTTGTCCGTCTCATGAAAGGTCAGTACAGGCCTTCATCCACATGATTGTGCAGTGTGCTTTGAGATGTTGTGCTACTTGTATTGGTACTGTTTTAAATAAATGTTGAATTGAAGCTATTGTATTGCTGTCTTTTCCCATTAAGTAGTGAACAAAAATGGGACCAACCCATACATGATGCTTGTTGCTTTGTTACAACAAACTCTGCATCACCCCCTTTATAAGTAGATGGAAGCACATACTGTTGTTGCGCCCACTCTTCCCTGGAACTGTTTATGCTTTTCGTTAATCTAATGCCGCTGGTAAAATTAAGCAATGCCACTCTCAGAATTAATTAACTACTGAATCTTAGTTCAAACTGCAACACTTGTTAGGAATGGTACTATCCTGCTTTGTAGTTCTTTCTACATGTTTAACCAAGGTATTGTTAAGATAATGACTCTGTTAAAATGAATCAGTTGCATTGTTTTAGGAATGGTACTTTTCTGCTTTGTCGTTCTTTATACATGTTGAAACAAGGCATTGTTAAGATAATGTCTCAGTCAATATGAATGAATCACACTGATGGAGAATTGCTACTCTCCTGCTTTGTTTCCCATTAAGATAAAGTAGATCAGTAGATGCTTTTCTTCTGGGAGTACAAGTCATCAACCGTTATTTCTCAGTAATTGTTTCCCTTATACCTATTGTTGCTTACAGGGATATCAAAATTAAAGCTCGGTTTTATTCCGACTTCGATTTTAGTTGAACTGCACAAATGGAGCCAATATGTCCAAGGCAAACTGCTGCATTACTGGGTCCAGTTGGTCGTTCCACTTTGCAGAAAGAAGCAGTCACTGTTTGCGCTACATTACAGAAGGAATGACCGAGAAGCTTTACAGAGTATTATTAGACACCGGTGACATGACTAGTCTGCAGAGACCATTGGCAATTTAACAACACGTGGAGTGCCCTGGGCAAAAAGTGCCCAAACAAGTACAAGAAGCTACGGCAGGACTCCGCGATCATAGGCATTACATATTTTGAATGGGAAAAGCTTGTCAAAGTTTAATCATTGATGTTAGCAAGAAGACGTTAGTTTAATATATTGGAATTGAAAAACCTTGTCAAAATTTGCTCATTGATGTTAGCCAGAAGACATGCATTTGATATTTTTGAGTGGGACGCCCTTGCTGTGAGCACCGTCGAGTGTTTTTTCCTATTCCTGTGTTCAGTTTAGAAGTAAATAGTTACTCTGCTGAGATATTCCTGTGTTAAGAGTTTGTTCTGAATATTATCTATGTAATGCCAGGCCTTGTGTTTGATTGCAAAGTTGAGCTTGGAATGTTGTGGCATGCGGCATCACGAGCTATTCACCGTGCCTCCTGAGAATAATGTTTCGTATTGTTTTGCATGTCGATCTAATGCCAGTGATTTGCTTGTTAAGAAGATCATCCTCTTCTGTTGTTTCCGTGCTTAAGAAGTTCATCATCTGATGTTTCATTCATAGCCTATACGACAAGTCGGGTAGGTTAGACGTGAAACCATATGATCTTCCAACCAACTCATGATATTAGGCCGTGATTGGATCGTCGTTTTCCAACCAAAACCGCTTGTAAAACTGACGCTTGTAAATTAAAGCAGATGGTCTCGGGCGAAGGCGCTTGGTTGGTCGATTTCGACTAGTAAAATATCGGAAGTACTTCACACACGATAAAAACGCTGAACGACACTCGAACGATTGCTAATCCAGCCATTAGCTGCTGTTTCAGCCTTGCCCATGGATGGCATCATATGCACGTCGTGCATGTATCGTCTGGTAATGTCGTCCATATAGCAGTGCTCGTAAAATATACACTGGTCTCTCAAATTACACGCGTAACCCGCCAGTTTTACTTACAGACCTCGGGCCCTCAGCTTCATTACGCCTGTATTTTACGCGTTGTTTCTGATGACGAGTAAATTACACTTGTATGTTAATACAGGTTTGAAATAAACCAGCGCTCCCAAGCGCGGCCTTACCGTTTCATGCCGTCTCAGTTTCTCGAAGGTGCTCATAGGTGTCCGATGATCCTGGCTTCCTGAATGAGCAGCGGGCGCTGTATCAGACCATCCGTAGGGTCCGCGAGGCCCTCTCCGTTGTCCTTCGAGTTGTTGCGCTCGCCGTGGCGCCGAGCATTGTTAACATCGTCAACGAACATGAGGATTCAGGAGATGACTTTATTTTGACTGGATGACACTAGGGACCCACTAGGGCCATAGCCGTACGCACGCAATTGCCTCCTTATTATGTACAACTATTTTTTTTGCTTTCTCCTGGTTTCCTGACATCACGGTCCCACACCATTGTCAACCTATGTAGTCAATATAAACGAGAGAATTGCTCAAGGTGCGGCCGACAGCTGGGACCAAGCAGCTCGAGCAGTATTTGTGTTTTTGAGGCGTGAGCACTGCAGAGTTTTTCTTGGCGATGATTTCGTTGTTGTTCAGAGGAGAGCAGGGTATTAACTGGGCGGGCTGTGGCCCATCTAGCCCAGGCCTGATATCCAGCCCAGATACTATTTTTTTCAAGATGAAAATGGCTAGCCCAGCTATACATCTTTTTGAGGAATACCCAGGCAAGGTCAACTTGTTATTCTCCGCCCCGCTGGGCTGCAAATCTTTTCTAGGAGGGATGCATTAGGCTTAACAGGAAAATGGGCTTTAAAAATAATAAATGGGATGTAATTATAAAAACTGGGCAGTAACTATAAAAAAATGCACCAAACACGAAATTAGTTTATAAAATATTATTTATGGATTTTTAAAATCTTAAATTTTCATTGTTGCGCGCGCAATGTTTCGTTGGATTTTTACGAAATACAAATTTATATTTAATCTGACTAGAAATTTCGGGATAAAAATATTTCGGATCCCATCAAAATGTGGGAAATTCTATTGAATTTTGTCTTCAACGGTTGGTTGAAATTATTAATCGTTGTCCTAGCTAGAAAATGGGCTATACTTTTAACAAACTATAAATGGGTTGTTGTAAATTCCATTAGAATTCAAAAATGGGTTGTACATTCTTACAAAACACAAATGGGCTATAAGTTCTCTGCCACACACTTGTGGGCCTACTAAGTGATGCGTCCCCTAAAAAAATAAGTTGACGCGTATGCAAGGCTTTGTCAACTTATTATAGTCAACACATGGTTCTAGCAGCAGTGGCCGTTGGATGTCTATCCAACGGATGTCGTGCTTCTTCTTCAATCTCGGATATTCTTAGCTTCGGCCGCCCAAAAAATGATTCCTCCCCCTGACAGCTGGGGCGCACCGTTTCGGAGGCTGACCTGTGGGCCTACTAAGTTGGAGCGCACCAAGGGCTTTGTCAACTTAGTCAATATAAACGATTCTAGCTTCAGTGACTGCCATCCAACGGCCATAGTGCTTCTTCAACCTCTGGTCTTCTTGGTCTAGACGCCCAAAGCAGCGCCGGTCGTGCCGCCTGCTCCTGCCTCCCGTGGCCGGCTGTGCTGCCGCGGAGGCCTCACCGCCCCCATACTACTCCCACCGCTGGCCAGGCCATCCCTCCACTCACCCACATGTGACGCCCCCGATTTGACCGTACACTAATCATGCACGCAAATGTGTACGATCAAGATCAGGGACTCATGGGAAGATATCACAACACAACTCTAAAACATAAATAAGTCATACAAGCATCATAATACAAGCCAGGGGCCTCGAGGGCCCGAATACAAGTGCTCGATCATAGACGAGTCAGCGGAAACAACAATACTTGAGTACAGACATAAGTTAAACAAGTTTGCCTTAAGAAGGCTAGCACAAACTGGGATACAAATCGAAAGAGGCACAGGCCTCCTGCCTGGGATCCTCCTAACTACTCCTGGTCGTCGTCAGCGGGCTGCACGTAGTAGTAGGCACCTCCAGTGTCGTAGGTGTCGTCGTCGACGGTGGCGTCTGGCTCCTGGACTCCAGCATCTGGTTGCGACAACCAGATAGAAAGGAAAAGGGGAAAAGAGGGAGAGAAGCAACCGTGAGTACTCATCCAAAGTACTCGCAAGCAAGGAGCTACACTACATATGCATGGGTATATGTGTAAAGGGGCATATCAGTGGACTGAACTGCAGAATGCCAGAATAAGAGGGGGATAGCTAGTCCTGTCGAAGACTACGCTTCTGGCCATCTCCATCTTGCAGCATGTAGAAGAGAGTAGATTGAAGTCCTCCAAGTAGCATCGCATAGCATAATCCTACCCGGCGATCCCCTCCTCGTCGCCCTGTTAGAGAGCGATCACCGGGTTGTATCTGGCACTTGGAAGGGTGTATTTTATTCAGTATCCGATTCTAGTTGTCATAAGGTCAAGGTACAACTCCGGGTCGTCCTTTTACCGAGGGACACGGCTATTCGAATAGATAAACTTCCCTGCAGGGGTGCACCACATAACCCAACACGCTCGATCCCATTTGGCCGGACACACTTTTCTGGGTCATGCCCGGCCTCGGAAGATCAACACGTCGCAGCCCCACCTAAGCACAACAGAGAGGTCAGCACGCCGGTCTAACCCTATGCGCGCAGGGGTCTGGGCCCATCGCCCTATGCACACCTGCACGTTGCGTACGCGGCCGGAAGCAGACCTAGCCTAGTGGCGTTCCAGTCCAATCCGGCGCGCGCCACTCAGTCGCTGACGTCACGAAGGCTTCGGCTGATACCACGACGCCGGGATACCCATAACTACTCCCGCGTAGATGGTTAGTGCGTATAGACCAAATGGCCAGACTCAGATCAAATACCAAGAACTCGTTATGCGTGTTATGTCGAAGTAACCGCGGACGCCGTCCAGGGCCAGGCCCACCTCTCGCCTAGGTGGTCTCAACCTGCCCTGTCGCTCCGCCACAAAGATCCACTTGTGGGTACTCCTACGAGCCGACCCGACTTTAGTCATCACATGTGTCATGTATATAGTATATAAGTATATACCCGTGATCACCGCCCAGGTGATCACGGCCCGATAGTATAGCACAGCAGACGGACAAGAATGTAGGGCCACTGATGGAAAACTAGCATCCTATACTAAGCATGTAGGATTGCAGGTAAAGGTAACAACAGTAGTAGCAAGGATAGGCTATGCATCAGTATAGGATTATAGGAAAGCAGTAACATGCTACACTACTCTAATGCAAGCAGTATAGAGGAGAATAGGCGATATCTGATGATCAAAGGGGGGGCTTGCCTGGTTGCTCTGGCAAGTAGGAGGGGTCGTCAACTCCGTAGTCGAACTGGGCAGCAGCAGTGTCGGTCTCGTAGTCTACCGGAGAGAAGAGGGGGGAAGAAACAGTAAATACAATGCAAACATAAGCATGATGATGCGTGACATGACAATGAGCGGTGCTAGGTGTGTCCTAACGCGACAGTGGGTGGTACCGGCGAAGGGGGAAACATCCGGGAAAGTATCCCCGGTGTTTCGCGTCTTCGGACAAATGAACCGGAGGTGAAAAGTTGCAGGTTCGATAGGTTAGGGATGTGTGGTGGACGAACGGGCTACGTATCCGGATTCGTCTCGTCGTTCTGAGCAACTTTCATGTACAAAGTATTTCCATCCGAGTTACGGATTAAAAGATATGATTTTCTAAAGATTTTAATAATTTCTGGAATTTATCTAATTATTTAATTTAATTCGAAATTTGGATTTATGACATCAGCATGATGTCATAATGACGTCAGCAGTCAACGTTGACCGTTGACTTGGTCAACCTGACAGGTGGGTCCCACCTGTCAGGGCTGTTAGCTAATTAACTACTGTTTAATTAAATTAACTAACTAATTAGATTAATTTAAACAGGATTAATTAACTTAATTAGTTAATTAAATTTATTTTTATTTTATTTTATTTATTTATTTATTTATTTTTATTAATTAATTTATTATTTTTATTATTTTTTCTTTTTAATTCGTTCTGTGGGCTGGGCCCCACATGTCATTGGCCCTATGGGCCTTAACGGGCACGGGCATTCGGGTGCGGGCGAAAGGAGCCCCGGGGCGACCGAACCCGGGCGTCGCCGCGGGGCAGCGGCTGGACGGCGGGGAGCGGCAGCGGCGAGCGCGCGCATGGCCGGCGAGGGCGGCGGCGGGGAGCGGCTAGGAGAGCGGCCACGGGATGGGCGCGGCCTGGTGCCGGAGCGGTCGGCGGAGGCGGAGGGGCGCGGGCGAGCGCGGCGGGGGCGAAGGCGAGGTGGTGTGGAGCGGGGGGGCACGGCGAGCGTGGTCCAGTCAGGTGGCCGCGGACGCGCAGCGATGGGCATGGCGAGGACGGCGACGGTGGCGGACGTGCGTGGTGCGGCGTGGTGCGGGCGCGGGCACGGCGCGGTGAGCGCGCATCGGACGCGGCCGGAGCGCGTCAACCGCGGGCGAGATCGGCGGGGACCGTGGCGACGAGCGCGAGCGCACGAGGAAGAGGGAGGGAGCGAGGCGGGGCTCACTGGGGCCGTAGGGGGATTGGCAGCGGGGCGCGAAGTGGTTGACGGTGACGACCGGGCGACGAGGAGGCAGGCCGTTGAGGTGGGGGAAGCAGGCCGGCGGGGGAGGAGGAAGTAGGCCGGTGGGGAGGAGGAAGCAGGCCGGCGGAGGAGCTCCGGCGTGGCGGCGTGGTCTCCTGCGACGACGGGCGACGGTGAGGCACGGTGGTCTCCTCGATCCCGATCCAAATCGAGGGAGAGGGGGGGATATTTTCGTGGGGGGAGTGGGGAAGTGTCGGTGGGTACTGGGGGAGTGGGGGGATAAGGGAGTGGGGGCGGGGGGTGGGCCGGCCCGAGGGTTGAGGCAGGGGTGGGCCGGTCGGGCGGCCTGGTGGCCAGCTGGGCCAGTCGGCCCAGTGGGGGGGGAGGGTTTTCTCTTTTTTTTTTCTTTTCTTTTTTTCAGTTTGTTTCTCCCCTTTGTATTTTCTTTCATTATTTCTTTTCTGTTTTAATTCATTTAAAAGTATTTAGGCATTTTATAAAAATGTGTTTACTACACCATAATTAACTATGCCTTATTTGGCATCTCCCGAACATTTTTGTTTTAAATTTTGAAAAACTTTTATTGTCGACATTAATTTAAATTTGAATTTTGAAACGGTTGGACCTAACGGTAGATTAGCAACAGTAACTGTGGTGACGTGTCACCATTAG
Organism: Triticum aestivum; assembly: GCF_018294505.1. Taxonomy (NCBI): domain Eukaryota; kingdom Viridiplantae; phylum Streptophyta; class Magnoliopsida; order Poales; family Poaceae; genus Triticum; species Triticum aestivum. The sequence continues at coordinate 86,569,385 of NC_057814.1, forward strand.
CGTGGGATTACTGTAGCTTGATTATCCGGGCGTTACAAATCTCCTCCACTACAAGAAATCTCGTCCCGAGATTTAGGAGGTAGAAGGAAAAAATGCGGGGTATTCTTCGCGCAGACGATCCTCTCGTTCCCAAGTGGCTTCATCTTCAGAATGGTGCAACCACTGGACTTTGAGGAACTTGATCACCTTCTGACGTGTGCGGTGTTCAGCTTGGTCGAGAATGCGGACCGGATGCTCCTTATAGGAGAGGTCCTACTGCAATTCGAGCACTTCATGATCCACTGCTCGGATTGGGTCCTTGAAGCAACGGCGGAGCTGTGACACATGGAACACATCGTGAACCTGAGAAAGGTTCGGCGGTAGCTCCAGTTGGTATGCCACTTTTCCACGCCTTTCGAGAATAGTGAATGGGCCAATATAGCGAGGAGCTAGTTTGCCCTTGATTCCCGAAGCGGTGAGCACCCTTCATTGGTGTGACTCGAAGATAAGCCTTTTCGCCAGGTTGATAGACCATGTCTTTATGATGACGGTCATACTGACTCTTCTGACGTGACTGAGCAGTCTTGAGATTCTCACGAATAATGCGGACTTGTTCTTCGGCATGTTGGATAATATCCGGACCGAAGAGTGGACGTTCCCCAGTTTCTGACCAGTTCAGAGGGGTTCGGCACTTTCGTCCATATAACACTTCGAAGGGGGCCATCTTCAGACTAGCTTGATAGCTATTATTATAAGAGAACTCAGCATACGGGAGAGATTCCTCCCATTTCTTGCCGAAGGAAATAACACAAGCTCGAAGCATGTCTTCGAGAACTTGGTTGACGCGTTCAACTTGCCCTTGCGACTGAGGATGAAATGCAGTACTGAATGACAGATGAGTTCCCATAGCTTCTTGAAAACTTGCCCAGAATCTTGAAGTGAATAAGCTGCCACGGTCTGAGCTGATAACCAATGGAATACCGTGGAGTGAAACAATCCTGGACATATAGAGCGTTGCCAGCTGACTAGCAGTGATCGTTTCTTTGACCGCCAGAAAATGTGCAACTTTGGAAAGCCGGTCAATGACGACAAGAATAGCATCATTACCTTTCTGTGATTTGGGAAATCCAGTGACGAAGTCCATCTCAACATGGTCCCATTTCCATTCAGGAATAGAGATAGGTTGCAGAGTTCCAGCAGGCATTTGATGTTCTGCTTTGATACGACGGCAAACGTCACACTCAGCGACATAACGAGCAATGTCTTGCTTCATATTAGACCACCAGAATCTCTGACGGATGTCTTGGTACATCTTTGTACTACCAGGATGGATACATAGAGGCGTATCATGAGCTTCTTTCATAACTTCCTGTGTCATATCCAGGTTTTTCTCTGCACATGGCACCACTAGGCGGCCCTTGAAGTATAAGGTGCCATCTTCAGCAATAGTGAAGAATGAGGGCTTTCCTTCTGCGAGGTAGCGCTTAATCTTGTGGGCTTCAGAGTCATACTTCTGTAGCCTTTTGATGCTGTCCACGAGATCTGGTTTAGCAACTAGGGTATTGAGGGAACCCTGGGTAACAACGTGGAGGTTCACCTTGCCAAACTCCTTAGGAGGGGGAGCGAGTGCACCCGGAGGAACAATATGGAGGTTCAGCTTCCTGAATTCTTCAACAAGCGAGGGCTGAACTTTGTGAACCTGGAGGTGGTTGCAGTAAGACTTGCGGCTCAAGGCATCAGCCATTACATTAGCCTTGCCTGGCGTATAGGAAATACCCAAGTCAAAGTCTGCAACAAGCTCCATCCATCTCTGCTGACGGAGGTTCAGGTCTGGCTGAGTAAACAGATACTTCAGACTTTGGTGGTCAGTGAAGATCTCGCAACGATTACCGAGAAGGTAATGTCGCCACTGCTTCAGCGCATGAATGACAGCAGCAAGTTCGAGGTCGTGAACTGGGTAGTTCTCTTCGTGAGGGCGCAATTGCCGAGAGGCATAAGCAATCACTTTGCGGTCTTGCATTAGGACACAGCCTAATCCTTGACGGGAAGCGTCGCAGTAAATGACGAAGTCCTTCTTAGTATCAGGTGGAGCTAGAACTGGGGCAGAAGTCAACTTGTCTTTGAGTGCCTGGAAACTTTCCTGACATTTGTCTGTCCATTGGAACTTGACGCCCTTATGCAACAGGTTAGTCAGAGGCCTGGCGATCTTGGAGAAGTTCTCGACGAATCGACGGCAATAGCTGGCGAGACCGAGAAAACTTCTGACTTGCTTAACGTTCTTGGGAGGAGTCCAATCAAGGATAGCCTGGACTCGTTCAGGGTTGACGGCAATACCATCCTTAGAGATGACATGCCCAAGATAGGTTACTTCGGGTAGCCAGAATTCACATTTGGAGAACTTGGCATATAGTTGATGCTCTCGTAGCTTTTCCAGCACAAGTCGAAGATGTTCAGCATGTTCTTCTTCGTTCTTGGAAAATACCAGGATATCATCCAGATAAACCACGACGAACTTGTCGAGGTAATCCATGAATATATAGTTCATCAGACAAGAGAAGGTGGCTGGAGCATTGGTTAAACCGAAAGACATGACGGTGTACTCGTATGAACCATAGCGAGTCACGAAGGCGGTCTTTGGGATATCCTCTTCGCGAACACGGATCTGGTGGTAACCCAACCTCAAGTCGAGCTTAGAGAACACTGATGAACCAGCCAGTTGATCATACAGATCATTGATCCGAGGAAGAGGGTACTTATTCTGAATGGTAGCTTGGTTTATAGGACGGTAGTCTTGAACTAATCGGTTTGTCCCATCCTTCTTCTTGACAAAGAGAGAAGGTGCTCCCCAAGGAGAGCAACTTGGGCGAATGAATCCTTTGCGAAGAGAATTGTCGATTTCCTCCTTAAGCTTAAGGAGTTCATGCGGCGGCATCTTGTAGGGTCACTTGGCTATAGGAGTGGTGCCTGGTTTCAAGTCGATGATGAATTCGACAGCTCTAGCAGGGGGAATCCCTGGAAGTTCTTCAGGAAAGACGTCGAGGAATTCACGCACGACGGGAATGTTTTCAATGCCCTCGAGTGGTGCAGCGTTCAATGCATTCAATGCATAGAGCCTGGCCTCGGCATTTTGCACCAGATGAGCTTGGTAAGCAACTATTTCATCTGAAGGGTGAAGTAGATGGACGGTCTTAGTGGCGCAAACTATAGAAGCAGTATGCGCTTTCAACCAATCCATCCCCAAAATGAGGTCGATGTTAGACGACTTCAGGATAATGGGAGAGGCATAGAATTCCAGCCCTTCGATTTCCACGGGGACATCGATGCCAACCAGGGAGGTTTGACACTGTCCCACGGGGGTTTTGACCAATACCGAGGTGTTCATCTCCTCACATTTAACGTCGTGCTTGTATGCAAAATCTTCTGACATGAATGAATGCGATGCACCTGTATCAAATAAAACGGATGCTGGTACTGAATTTACGAGGAGTGTACCCATCACAGTAGCAGGCTGGTCTTGAGCTTCGTTGAGATCAACGTGGTTGGCATGAGCACGACCATAAGACTTAGCATTGTTGTTGCGGGGCTGGTTGTTACCACGGCCAGTTGCTGGAAGGGCCAGTTGATTCTGGTTCTGGTTGCATTCTCTAGCACGGTGTCCTGGTTGACCACACCTGAAGCACAAGCCATTATTGGGAGTGGGAACAGGGGCTTGGGACGGTGGAGCTGGAAGTCTTGACTGCCTAGATGGTGGTGGAGGCAGACGAGGTGCAGCATAGGTCTGCCTTGGGGCAGATGCATTTGGACGGTACATGCTGTTCGGGATCCATATCTTACGCTTCTGTGAGGGCGGGCCCGAAGATGAGCCCGTGTCACGGTTGCGCCTGTGAGAGCTCTGGTATTCCTGCAGACCAGTTTCGACATTGATGGCCTTGTTCACCAAGGTGGCGAAATCAGCAAAGTCATGCACTAGAAGTGCGAGCTTGATGTCAGCTTGAAGGCCATCACGGAACTTCTCCTGTCTGCGTGCATCAGTTGCAATGTCCTCTTCAGCATAGCGAGACAAGTCCAGAAACTCCCGCTGATAAGCTTCAACAGTTTTGTTGCCTTGGGTGAGGTTGCGGAACTCACGCTTCTTCCGGTCCATGACTCCCTGAGGAATGAAGCGGGCACGGAAAGCAGCTTGGAAGTCTGGCCAGGTGATGATTGTTCCAGCTGGCAGAGTACGCCTGTGGCTGTCCCACCATTGAGCTGCGGGTCCCTTCAGAAAGAAGGAAGCAAAGTTGACATAGCTGGCAGGGGCTACATTGGCAGACTCCATCTCATAGGTGATGTCACGGAGCCAGTCATCAGCATCCAGAGGCTGAGTTGAGCTGCGGTACACAGTTGGATTGAGGCGCATGAAATCCTGCAGAGTTACTGGGGTTGGTTGCTGGTCCATATTGGGGCGAGGAAACTGAGCCATCATATTTTCCATGAATTGGCGGTTCAGTTCAAACTGTTGGATCATACCAGCCATGTACTCAGGTGGTGGTGGGGCATTGCCACCACTACCACGACCACCTGGTCTAACCATCCTGCTAATATATAACAGGGGTAGTTCAGCATTGAGAAATTTGCAAAGACAAGAATCATTCATGATGAAACATGCATAATGAAAGGAGCACGATAGCTACTACATAGTAGTCGGCATAACTTACAAAAGGGGTCATGCATAGAGTTCAGTACACAGAGTTCAGTACATAGACTAAAACAACATAGGCGGCACACAGGCTCGCGGCGAATGCATCTAACACTACAAGCAAGCCTACATCAGTCCCAAGAGGTACTGTGGAGGTAATCGTAGCCCGACAGCTGGTAGTGAGGCAACGGATAGCCCTCCACGTCAGCAGACTGGGGGCCGCGGATACTCAGGTGTAGAGCCCGACGCTCAGGTGGCAGAAGAGGACCAAGTGCGGGAGAGTAGCCTCCCACCTCTGGCCAACCGACACCGTGGGGCATCACGGTCCTGGCTGGGTAGATCGCAGTACGCGGTAGCTGTCCAGATCGGACAAAGGGGTGCAGCAGCGTCAGAGCACGGTAAAGGTGCTGACGGGTGGTGTACATCTCGTGGCGAAGAGCTCGGTTAGCTCGATCCAGCCCATCAGCATGCAGAACCAGGTTCTGATGGTAGAAGGGCTCTCGGGTGACAGTGGAGTAGGCAGCAGTATAGTATCCCTCCGCACCAACATCAGATGCGATAGCAATGTGCCTGAAAGGGGAGGTGTCCAACTCCCGATACTCTCCACGAAGACGTGTCAGAGCAGCATAGGCAGCATCGTGGACAGCCATATCGATGGTCACACCAACACCATGTGCGGTGTGCAGCACAGTAGTGGAGTCATACTCCCGCGAGTAGAGGTGGACGATGGCACGGTACTGCTCCTGGTTAAAGTCCTGGTACTCCTCGTAGACGGTGTACTCAGGGTGCCAGCGATAACCCAGATAGGTCATCATCTCAGCTAGCACAGCCGGTGATCCCGAGGCACCAATGGCCGTCGTGTGGCGCACGACCTGCCTCGTGGGTTCCATCTGAAAGCAAAGACGTTTCAAAGGAGTCAAATGACAGTGTGTGAATTGTTCAAAATACTATTCTAAGAAACAACTATGGCTTATCCAACTTTGGGGTGAATGCGGTCACGGGATCCTAGTGTTAGAGTTAGTAAATTCGTTTAACCCGAGTAGAAGAGAGTTCAGAGTCCCAGAGTAAAGGTCGAGGAGTAAAAGATCCTAGTACCACCCAATGGCGACGTGGGCCCGTAAGACACACAGCCATGTTAGTAAAAGTTTTGTAATGTCTAGACTCGACTTCGGCCAAGGAGTGTGGAAAGGGGGATTCCTACAGGCAGTCGGCTCTGATACCAACTTGTGACGCCCCCGATTTGACCGTACACTAATCATGCACGCAAATGTGTACGATCAAGATCAGGGACTCACGGGAAGATATCACAACACAACTCTAAAACATAAATAAGTCATACAAGCATCATAATACAAGCCAGGGGCCTCGAGGGCTCGAATACAAGTGCTCGATCATAGACGAGTCAGCGGAAGCAACAATATCTGAGTACAGACATAAGTTAAACAAGTTTGCCTTAAGAAGGCTAGCACAAACTGGGATACAGATCGAACGAGGCGCAGGCCTCCTGCCTGGGATCCTCCTAACTACTCCTGGTCGTCGTCAGCGGGCTGCACGTAGTAGTAGGCACCTCCAGTGTCGTAGGTGTCGTCGTCGACGGTGGCGTCTGGCTCCTGGACTCCAGCATCTGGTTGCGACAACCAGATAGAAAGGAAAGGGGGAAAAGAGGGAGAGAAGCAACCGTGAGTACTCATCCAAAGTACTCGCAAGCAAGGAGCTACACTACATATGCATGGGTATATGTGTAAAGGGGCATATCAGTGGACTGAACTGCAGAATGCCAGAATAAAAGGGGGATAGCTAGTCCTGTCGAAGACTACGCTTCTGGCCATCTCCATCTTGCAGCATGTAGAAGAGAGTAGATTGAAGTCCTCCAAGTAGCATCGCATAGCATAATCCTACCCGGCGATCCCCTCCTCGTCGCCCTGTTAGAGAGCGATCACCGGGTTGTATCTGGCACTTGGAAGGGTGTATTTTATTCAGTATCCGGTTCTAGTTGTCATAAGGTCAAGGTACAACTCCGGGTCGTCCTTTTACCGAGGGACACGGCTATTCGAATAGATAAACTTCCCTGCAGGGGTGCACCACATAACCCAACACGCTCGATCCCATTTGGCCGGACACACTTTTCTGGGTCATGCCCGGCCTCGGAAGATCAACACGTCGCAGCCCCACCTAAGCACAACAGAGAGGTCAGCACGCCGGTCTAACCCTATGCGCGCAGGGGTCTGGGCCCATCGCCCTATGCACACCTGAACGTTGCGTACGCGGCCGGAAGCAGACCTAGCCTAGTGGCGTTCCAGTCCAATCCGGCGCACGCCACTCAGTCGCTGACGTCACGAAGGCTTCGGCTGATACCACGACGCCGGGATACCCATAACTACTCCCGCGTAGATGGCTAGTGCGTCTAGACCAAATGGCCAGACTCAGATCAAATACCAAGAACTCGTTATGCGTGTTATGTCGAAGTAACCGCGGATGCCGTCCAGGGCCAGGCCCACCTTTCGCCTAGGTGGTCTCAACCTGCCCTGTCGCTCCGCCACAAAGATCCACTTGCGGGTACTCCTACGAGCCGACCCGACTGTAGTCATCACATGTGTCATGTATATAGTATATAAGTATATACCCGTGATCACCGCCCAGGTGATCACGGCCCGATAGTATAGCACAGCAGACGGACAAGAATGTAGGGCCACTGATGGAAAACTAGCATCCTATACTAAGCATGTAGGATTGCAGGTAAAGGTAACAACAGTAGTAGCAAGGATAGGCTATGCATCAGTATAGGATTATAGGAAAGCAGTAACATGCTACACTACTCTGATGCAAGCAGTATAGAGGAGAATAGGCGATATCTGGTGATCAAAGGGGGGCTTGCCTGGTTGCTCTGGCAAGTAGGAGGGGTCGTCAACTCCGTAGTCGAACTGGGCAGCAGCAGTGTCGGTCTCGTAGTCTACCGGAGAGAAGAGGGGGGAAGAAACAGTAAATACAATGCAAACATAAGCATGATGATGCGTGACATGACAATGAGCGGTGCTAGGTGTGTCCTAACGCGACAGTAGGTGGTACCGGCGAAGGGGGGAACATCCGGGAAAGTATCCCCGGTGTTTCGCGTCTTCGGACAGATGAACCGGAGGTGAAAAGTTGCAGGTTCGATAGGTTAGGGATGTGTGGTGGACGAACGGGCTATGTATCCGGATTCGTCTCGTCATTCTGAACAACTTTCATGTACAAAGTATTTCCATCCGAGTTACGGATTAAAAGATATGATTTTCTAAAGATTTTAATAATTTCTGGAATTTAATTAATTATTTAATTTAATTCGAAATTTGGATTTATGACATCAGCATGATGTCATGCTGACGTCAGCCGTCAACGTTGACCGTTGACCTGGTCAACCTGACAGGTGGGTCCCACCTGTCAGGGCTGTTAGCTAATTAACTAATGTTTAATTAAATTAACTAACTAATTAGATTAATTTAAACAGGATTAATTAACTTAATTAATTATTTTGTTATTAATTTTTATTTTCTTTCTTTATTTATTTATTATTTTTATTAATTAATTTATTATTATTTTTATTTTATTTTTCTTTTTAATTCATTCTGTGGGCTGGGCCCCACATGTCATTGGCCCTATGGGCCTTAACGGGCACGGGCATTCGGGTGCGGGCGAAAGGAGCCCCGGGGGCCGCCGAACCCGGGCGTCGCTGCGGGGCAGCGGCTGGACGGCGGGAGCGGCAGGGGCGAGCGCGCGCATGGCCGGCGAGGGCGGCGGCGGGGAGCGGCTAGGAGAGCGGCCACGGGGTGGGCGCGGCCTGGCGCCGGAGCGGTCGGCGGAGGCGGAGGGGCGCGGCGAGCGCGGCGGGGGCGAAGGCGAGGTGGTGTGGAGCGGGGAGGCACGGCGAGCGTGGTCCAGTCGGGTGGCCGCGGACGCGCAGCGATTGGCATGGCGAGGACGGCGACGGTGGCGGACGGGCGTGGTGCGGGCGCGGGCACGGCGCGGTGAGCGCGCATCGGACGCGGCCGGAGCGCGTCAACCGCGGGCGAGATCGGCGGGGACAGCGGCGAAGAGCGCGAGCGCACGAGGGAGAGGGAGGGAGCGAGGCGGGGCTCACTGGGGCCGTAGGGATTGGCAGCGGGGCGCGAGGTGGTTGACGGCGACGACCGGGCGACGAGGAGGCAGGCCGTTGATGTGGGGGAAGCAGGCCGGCGGGGGAGGAGGAAGTAGGCCGGTGGGGAGGAGGAAGCAGGCCGGCGGAGGAGCTCCGGCGTGGCGGCGTGGTCTCCTGTGACGACGGGCGACGGCGAGGCACGATGGTCTCCTCGATCTCGATCCAAATCGGGGGAGAGGGGGGATATTTTCGTGGGGGGAGTGGGGAAGTGTCGGTGGGTACTGGGGGAGTGGGGGGATAAGGGAGTGGGGGCGCGGGGTGGGCCGGCCCGAGGGTTGAGGCAGGGGTGGGCCGGTCGGGCGGCCTGGTGGCCAGCTGGGCCAGTCGGCCCAGTGGGGGGAGGGTTTTCTCTTTTTTTTTTCTTTTTTTTTCAGTTTGTTTCTCCCCTTTGTATTTTCTTTCATTATTTCTTTTCTGTTTTAGTTCATTTAAAAGTATTTAGGCATTTTATAAAAATGTGTTTACTACACCATAATTAACTATGCCTTATTTGGCATCTCCCGAACATTTTTGTTTTAAATTTTGAAAAACTTTTATTGTCGACATTAATTTAAATTTAAATTTTGAAACGGTTGGACCTAACGGTAGATTAGCAACAGTAACTGTGGTGACGTGTCACCATTAGCGTGGGATTACTGTAGCTTGATTATCCGGGCGTTACACCACACCCCCTGTTATTCTGCGGCGACGGCAGCCTCACACCACAGCCGAACCAGTGAACCCTCGTACTCCTCTCCGCGCGGGCTTCCACTGCTGCGTCTTCGCCGGCTCCGCGTCGTCCCCTTCCTAGGCCTCGCCGTCGTCCACCGCCCTGGTGCTCTCGGCGTGGCGTGGTCAACGTGGTCAACGACCGACTTCCATCGGAAGAGTACTGTACGTGGAGAGGCTGACAGCTGGGTCCACGGCAGCCGCAAGGAAGTGCTTCCTTATTATGCGCAAAATAATTATTCCTCCACCTGACAGCGGGGACCCACCGGACGGGCCACCTTATTTCACGAAAAAACGTTTCCCCCCTGACTGCTGGGACCCACCGGACGGGCCACCGTATTTCGCGAAAAAAACGTTCCCCCCGCTGTCAGCTCGGACCCACCGAAAGTGCCTCCTTATTACGCACAAAAAATGAATACTCCCCCTGCTAGCTGGGACCCACCTTGGTGGGAGGCTGACTTGTGGGCCTACTAAGTTGACGGGGACGGACGGCTTTGTCAACTTAGTCAATATGAATGATTCTAGCTCCAGTGACCGTACGATGTCCATCCAATGGCCGTAGTGCTTCTTCAACCTCTGGTCTTCTTGCTCGAGCCGCCCAAAGCAGCGCCGGTCGTGCCGCCTGCTCCTGCCTCCCGTGGCCGGCTGTGCTGCCGCGGAGGCCTCACCGCCCCCTACTATTCGCACCGCTGGCCAGGCCCTGCGGCGACGGCAGCCTCACACCGCAGCCGAACGAGTGAACCCTCATACTCCTCTCCGCGTGGGCATCCACTGTCGCGTCTTCACCGGCTCCGCGTCGTCCCCTTCCTAGGCCTCGCCGTCGTCCACCGCCCTGGTGCTCTCGGCGCGGCGTGGTCAACGTGGTCAAGGAACGACTTCCATCGAACGTGGACTGTACGTGGAGAGGCTGGCAGCTGGGTCCACGGCGGCAGCAAGGAAGTGCCTCCTTATTACGCGGAAAATAATGATTCCTCCACCTGACAGCAGGGACCCACCGGACGGGCCACCGTATTTCGCGGAAAAAAAACGTTTCCCCCCTGACTGCTGGGACCCACCAGCTACACCTTCGCACGCAAGGAAGTGCGTCCGGGCAAAAAAAATTCGCCCCCCTGACTGCTGGGACCCACCAGCTACATCTTCGCACGCAAGGAAGTGCGTCCGGGCAAAAAAACCAAAACGATTCGCCCCCCTGACTGCTGGGACCCACCAGCTACATCTTCGCAGGCAAGGAAGTGCCTGACAGTTGGGACCCACCTGGTCGAAGCATACGTAGCATTGTCATTCTGGTCGCGAACGTGTACGTACATATATACTGGTCGATGTAGAGGCGCGCACGTGTTGTAGTAGAGGCGCGTACGTGTCGTAGTAGAGGCGCGCACGTAGCATGTACACGTACATACAACGGCCAGGGTGCAAGAAAGAAAATACGGCCACGTACATACATACGGGCAGGGTCTCGAACGCCTACTCGCGCATACGTACAGCGAGGGCTCGTGTACATGGTTGGGTCGGAACGGAGAAACAACGTCGTCGTCGTGTTCATGGGGAGGCAACGGAATGCGTCGTGTTCATGGGGAGGGGTGTGGCGTACCAAAAAACAGATGAAACGGACCTCCTACGGTCGAAACGGGGGTCCTCTTGATCGGGAGGAGTGTGGCGTACCGCAAAACGGAGGAAACGGACCTTCTATGGTCAAAACGGGGGTCCTGTTGATCGGGAGGGGTGCGTCGTACCGCAAAACGGAGGAAACGGACCTCCTACGGTCGAAACGGGGGTCCTGTTGATCGGGAGGGGTGTGGTGTACCGCAAAACAGACGAAACGGACCTCCTACGGTCGAAACGGGGGTCCTGTTGATCGGGAGGGGTGTGGCGTACCGCAAAATGGACGAAATGGACCTCCTACGGTCGAAACGGGGGTCCTATTCATCGGGAGGGGTGTGGCGTACCGCAAAACGGGACTCCACGGGATACTGTTCATCTCCACCGTCGACCTCCTCCAGCCTCCACGGGCTACCGTCGACCTCCTCCAGCCTCCACGGGCCCCTGTTCATCCAGCCTCCACCGCGCGCTACTCCACCGGCTACTGTTCAACCACCCCTCCACGGGCACCCCTCCACCGTCTACTGTTCATCCAGCCCTCCACACCACGGGGTCCTGTTCAACCACCCCTCCACGGGCACCCCTCCACCGTCTACTGTTCATCCAGCCCTCCACCACACCACGGGGTCCTGTTCATCCAGAGGCAACGCCACCGCTCACTGTTCATCCACCCCCCCCCCCCCCCCGCAACGCTCACTGTTCATCCAATTGATCGGCTTCAGTTAGCAGCAGTAGCGAAGGAATCGCTCGATCGGGTTCAGTTAACAGCCATCGATCGATCGCTCGGGTTCAGTAACGCGTAGCCTGCAGTGCAATCGCTCGGGTTCAGTTAGAGCTCAATGCCTCGCTCGGGTTCAGTTAGAGCCAACGCCTCGCACACACACGCGTACGTGTATGAGAGGAACGCGCATCGCTCGGCCCCCGACCTCCCACCGTAACCGGGAACTCCACGAAATTTTCCTCCCCCTCGCTTCTACCACGGTTTTTTCCGTCATGGACAGCCCAAAGAATGTCATGCAGCTACGTCTCCGGCCCGCCCAGGACGAAAAGCCCATTTTCTGTCATGATTTTTTGTCATAGAAGTAGGAGCCCACCACATCTATGATGATACCGGGTTTTGTCACAATTATCGTCATAGAAGTGTCATATGTATGACAGAAAAAAATTTCGTTCAGCCCAAAATGTCATGGATGTGTCTTTTTTTTGTAGTGTAAGCTTGGGGATGCCCCGGAAGGCATCCCATCTTTCTTCAACAAGTATCGGTATGTTTTTGGATTCGTTTTGTTCATGCGATATGTGCAAATCTTGGAGCGTCTTTTGCATTTAGTTTTCACCTTTCTTTTATGCACCATGCTGGTATGAGATAGTCCTCGGTTGATTTATAGAATGCTCATTGCACTTCACTTATATATTTTGAGTATGGCTTTATATAATGCTTCATGTGCTTCACTTATATCATTTGAAGTTTGGATTGCCTGTTTCTCTTCACATAGAAAACCGTCATTTGTAGAATGCTCTTTTGCTTCACTTATATTTGTTAGAGCATGGGCATATCTTTTGTAGAAAGAATTAAACTCTCTTGCTTCACTTATATCTATTTAGAGAGATGACAGGAATTAGTCATTCACATGGTTAGTCATAAAATCCTACATAAAACTTGTAGATCACTGAATATGATATGTTTGATTCCTTGCAATAGTTTTGCGATATAAAGGTGGTGATATTAGAGTCGTGCTAGTTGAGTAATTGTGAAATTGAGAAATACTTGTGCTGAGGTTTGCAAGTCCCGTAGCATGCACGTATGGTAAACGTTGTGTGACAAATTTGAAGCATGGGGTGTTCTTTGATTGCTTTCTTTATGAGTGGCGGTCGGGGACGAGCGATGGTCTTTTCCTACCAATCTATCCCCCTAGGGGCATGCGTAGTAGTACTTTCCTTCGAGGGATAATAAACTTTTGCAATAAGTATATGAGTTCTTTATGACTAATTTGAGTCCATGGATTATACGTACTCTCACCCTTCCATCATTGCTAGCCTCTTCGGTACCGTGCATTGCCCTTTCTCACCTCGAGAGTTGGGGCAAACTTCGCCGGTGCATCCAAACCCCGTGATACGATACGCTCTATCACACATAAACCTCCTTATATCTTCCTCAAAACAGCCACCATACCCTACCTATCATGGCATTTCCATAGCCATTCCGAGATATATTGCCATGCAACTTCCATCATCATCATATACATGACTTGAGCATTTATTGTCATATTGCTTTGCATGATCGTAAGATAGCTAGCATGATGTTTTCATGGCTTGTCCGTTTTTTGATGTCATTGCTACGCTAGATCATTGCACATCCCGGTACACCGCCGGAGGCATTCATATAGAGTCATACTTTGCTCTAGACATCGAGTTGTAAGGAAATAAAAGTGTGATGACCATCATTATTAGAACATTGTCCCATGTGAGGTTATCAAAATAAAAGAGGCCAAAGAAGCCCAAATAAAAAAAGAGGCCAAAGAAGCCCATAAAAAAGAAAAAAGAAAAAAAAAGAGAAAACAAAAAAAGAGAAAAAGAGAGAAGGGGCAATGTTACTATCCTTTTACCACACTTGTGCTTCAAATTAGCACCATGTTCTTCATTAGAGAGTCTCTTGAGTTATCACTTTCATATACTAGTGGGAATTTTCATTATAGAACTTGGCTTGTATATTCCGATGATGGGCTTCCTCAAATGCCCGAGGTCTTCATGAGCAAGCAAGTTGGATGCACACCCACTTAGTTTCCAGTTTGAGCTTTCATACACTTACAGCTCTTAGTGCATCCGTTGCATGGCAATCCCTACTCCTCGCATTGACATCAATTGATGGGCATCTCCATAGCCCGTTGATTAGTCGCGTCAATGTGAGACTTTCTCCTTTTTGTCTTCTCCACACAACCTTCATCATCATATTCTATTCCACCCATAGTGCTATGCCCATGGCTTGCGCTCATGTATAGCGTGAGGGTTGAAAAGGCTGAAGCGCGTTAAAAAGTATGAACCAATTGCTCGGCTTGTCATCGGGGTTGTGCATGATGGGAGCATTTTGTGTGATGAAAATGAAGCATGGCCAAACTATATGATTTTGAAGGGATAAGCTTTCTTTGGCTATGTTATTTTGAGAGGACATAATTGCTTGGTTAGTATGCATTGTCTTAATGTCAAATCATAGACTATTGCTTTGAATCACTCGTGTCTTAATATTCATGCCATGATTAGATTATGTGATCAAGATTATGCTAGTAGCATTCCACATCAAAAATTATCTTTTTTATCATTTACCTACTCGAGGACGAGTAGGAATTAAGCTTGGGGATGCTGATATGTCTCCGTCGTATCTATAATTTTTGATTGTTCCATGCCAATATTCTACAACTTTCATATACTTTTGGCAACTTTTTATACTATTTTTGGGACTAACATATTGATCCAGTGCCCAGTGCCAGTTCCTGTTTGTTGCATGTTTTTTGTTTCAAAGAAAACCCATATCGAACGGAGTCCAAACGGGATAAAAACTGAAGGAGATTTTTTTGGAATATTTATGATTTTTGGGAAGAAGAATCAACGCGAGACGATGCCCGAGGGGGCCACGAGGCAGGGGGGCGCGCCCCAGGGGGTCAGTCGCGCCCTGGACCCTCGTGGCCACCCCGTAAGGCGGTTGGAGCCCTTCTTTCGCGTAAGAAAGCTACTATCCGGATATAGATCGTGTCCAAAATTCAGCCCAATCGGAGTTACTGATCTCCGGTTATAAAAGAAACAGTGAAAGGCCAGAATCTAGAACGCAGAAACAAAGAGAGACAGAGAGACATATCCAATCTCCGAGGGGCTCTCGCCCCTCCCACGCCATAGAGACCATGGACCAGAGGGGAAACCCTTCTCCCACCTAGGGAGAAGGTCAAGGAAGAAGAAGGAGGGGGGCTCTCTCCCTCTCGCTTCCGGTGGCACCGGAGTGCCACCGGGGGCCATCATCATCACCGCGATCTACACCAACACCTCCATCATCTTCACCAACATCTTCACCACCTTCCCCCGTCTATCTATAGTGGTCCACTCTCCCGCAACCCGCTGTACCCTCTACTTGAACATGGTGCTTTATGCTTCACATTATCCAATGATGTGTTGCCATCCTATGATGTGTGAGTAGATTTTCATTGTCCGATCGGTAATTGGTGAATTGCTATGATTGATATAATTTGCTTGTGGTCATGTTGCTATCCTTTGGTGCCCATCATATGAGCGCGCGCGTGGATCACACGATAGGGTTAGTTGTATGTTGATAGGACTATGTATTGAAGGGAAAGAGTGACAGAAGCTTCAACCTAGCATAGAAATTGATGCATACGGGATTGAAGGGGGACCAATATATCTTAATGCTATGGTTGTGTTTTACCTTAATGAAAGTTAGTAGTTGTGGATGCTTGCTAATAGTTCCAATCATAAGTGCATAGAATTCCCAGTCAGGGATGACATGCTAGCAGTGGCCTCTCCCACATAAAACTTGCTATCGATCTAGCAACGTAGTCAATTTCTTAGGGACAATTTCACAACTCCTACCACCAGTTTTCCACACTCGCTATACTAACTTTATTGCTTCTTTATCTAAACAGCCCCTACTTTTTATTTACGCGCTCTTTATTTTCTTGCAAACCTATCCAAAAAACACCTACAAAGTACTTCTAGTTTCATACTTGTTCTAGGTAAAGCGAATATTACGCATGCGTAGAGTTGTATCGGTGGTCGATAGAACTTGAGGGAATATTTGTTCAACCTTTAGCTCCTTGTTGGGTTTGACACTCTTACTTATCAAAAGAGGCTACAATTGATCCCCTATACTTGTGGGTTATCACCCATCAACTAGCCATTTCTGGCGCCGTTGCCGGGGAGATCTACACCAAGCCAAGACATACCAAGTACCCATCATAAACTCTCATCTCTCGCATTACATTATTCGCCATTCGCCTCTAATTTTCCTCTCCCCCACTTCTGAAATGATTTTCGAAAAGATTTGCCTTTCCTTCGCACTCCTTTTTGTTCATCTCTTTTTCCATGGCCGAATCTAGAAGAGCTTTGGGTTTTCTCCCAGGTTCAAGTACCTTGGATAACCCATATGTCCTTTCTAAGCTTATAAATAATGATGCTATGGAAAAACTTACTGGGATAGTTGAGGAGGATTTCAATCTTGATGAAGATGATCCCGGAATTTTTCGTTATTTGCTTGATGAATCTTTGAAAGATGCTTGGGATCGGTTGTTGAGGTTTCGAGCCAGCTATGTGCCCCAATATAAAATTGAGGTTTGCTTAAAAAGCTTTTATTTGGGCCTCCCCCTTTCTTTTAAGCAAGTTTTGGATTCTATTTTTGAAAATGGTTTTCTTGGAGGGGATGCCATCGATACTTATGAGAAGATGAAATCCATATTCGGGCACCCCAAGGAAAAGGATGTTGAATCTTCCGCCATTATGAGTTTCTATCAAAATGAAATAATTAAAGAGATGAAGGCAAGTTTGGATGCAAATTTTCGCAATGTGCTTACTCTTTCTTCTACAATCAATGGCCATGTGCTCTCACAAAACAAAAAAATAAATGCCATAGATAAGAAATTTTCTCTTTTCTTCCCAAATGCCAAAGATGATAATACCTAGATCAATTCGTGTTTTTATGCCTAGGTAGGGGCGTTAAACAATAGCGCTTGTTGGGAGGCAACCCAATTTTATTTTTGTTCTTGCTTTTTAGGTCCTGTTTTGCTTTGAATAAATCATCTAGCCTCTGGTTAGATGTGGTTTTGTGATTTAATTAGTGTTTGTGCCAAGTAAGACCTATGGGATAACCTACGGTGATAGTTAATTTGATGTTGCTGAAAAACAGAAACTTTTGCGCTCACGAAATACTGATTCTTTTGTAGAAGATTAATAAACAAATTATCTAGGGTTTCCTATTTTCTCAGGATTTTTGGAGTTACAGAAGTATTTGAAATATTCAGATTGCTACAGACTGTTTTGTTTTTGACAGATTCTGTTTTTCGCGTGTTGTTTGCATATTTTGATGCATCTATGGCTAGTATCGGGGGGTATGAACCATGGAGAAGTTGGAATACATTAGATATTACACCAATATAAATAAATAATGAGTTTGCAACAGTACCACAAGTGGTGATTTATTTTCTTATACTAACGGAGCTTACGAGATTTTCTGTTGGAGTTTTGTGTCGTGAAGTTTTCAAGTTTTGGGTAAGGATTTGATGGACTATGGAATAAGGAGTGGCAAGAGCCTAAGCTTGGTGATGCCCAAGGCACCCCAAGGTAATATTCAAGGATGTCAAAAAGCCTAAGCTTGGGGATGCCCCGGGAAGGCATCCCCTCTTTCGTCTTCGTCTATCATTAACTTTACTTGAGGCTATATTTTTATTCACCACAGGATATGTGTTTTGCTTGGAGCATCTTGTATGATTTGATTCTTTGCTTTTTAGTTTGCCACAATCATCCTTGCTTTACACACCTTATGAGAGAGACACACATGAATCGTGATTTATTAGAATGCTCTATGTGCTTCACTTATATCTTTTGAGCTAGGCAAAATTTGCTCTAGTGCTTCACTTATATCTTTTTAGAGCATAGTGGTGGTTTTATTTTACAGAAATTGATGAACTCTCGCACTTCACTTATATTATTTTGAGAGTCTCTAAACAGCATGGTAATTTACTTTGGTTATAAAATTAGTCCTAATGTGATAGGCATCCAAGAGGGATATAATAAAAACTTTCATATAAAGTGCATTGAATACTATGAGAAGTTTGATTCCTTATGATTGTTTTGAGATATGAAGATGGTGATATTAGAGTCATGATAGTAAGTAGTTGTGAATTTGAGAAATACTTGTGTTAAAGTTTGTGACTCCCGTAGTTTGTGACTCCCGTAGCATGCACGTATGGTGAACCGTTATGTGATGAAGTCGGAGCATGATTTATTTTTTGATTGTCTTACTTATGAGTGGCGGTCAGGGACGAGCGATGGTCTTTATCCTACAAATCTATCCGCCTAGGAGCATGCACGTAGTACTTTGTTTTGATGACTAATAGATTTTTGCAATAAGTATGTGAGTTCTTTATGACTAATGACGAGTCCATGAAATATATGCACTCTCACCTTTCCGCCATTGCTAGCCTCTCTAGTACCGCACAACTTTCGCCGATACCATAAACCCACCACATATCCTTCCTCAAAACATCCACCATACCTACCTATTATGGCATTTCCATAGCCATTCCGAGATATATTGCCATGCAACTTTCCACCGTTCCGTTTATTATGACACGCTCCATCATTGTCATATTGCTTTGCATGATCATGTAGTTGACATCGTATTTGTGGCAAAGCCACCGTTCATCATTTTTTATACATGTCTCTCTTGATTCATTGCACATCCCGGTACACCGCCAGAAGCATTCACATAGAGTCATATTTTGTTGTAAGTATCGAGTTGTAATTCTTGAGTTCTAAGTAAATAAAAGTGTGATGATCTTCATTATTAGAGCATTGTCCCATGTGAGGAAAGGATGATGGAGACTATGATTCCCCCACAAGTTGGAATGAGACTCCGGACGAAAAAAGGCCAAAAAATGAGAGAAGTCCCAAATAAAAAAATAAATGAGAGAAAAGAGAGAAGGGACAATGTTACTATCCTTTTTGCCACACTTGTGCTTCAAAGTAGCACCATGATCTTCATGATAGAGAGTCTCCTATGATATCACTTTCATATACTAGTGGGAATTTTTTGTTATAGAACTTGGCTTGTATATTCCAATGATGGGCTTCCTCAAATTGCCCTAGGTCTTCGTGAGCAAGCGAGTTGGATGCACACCCACTTAGTTTCTTTTTGAGCTTTCATAAACTTATAGCTCTAGTGCATCCGTTGCATGGCAATCCCTACTCACTCACATTGGTATCTATTAATGGGCATCATAGCCCATTGATACGCCTAGTTGATGTGAGACTATCTCCTTCTTTTTGTCTTCTCCACAACCAGCACCTATTCCACCTATAGTGCTATGTCCATGGCTCACGCTCATGTATTGCGTGAAAGTCGAAAAAGTTTCAGAAAATCAAAAGTATGAAACTATTGCTTGGCTTGTCGTCAGGGTTGTGCATGATTTAAATATTTTGTGTGATGAAGATGGAGCATAGCCAGACTATATGATTTTGTAGGGATAAGCTTTCTTTGGCCATGTTATTTTGAGAAGACATAATTATTTTGTTAGTATGCTTGAAGTATTATTGTTTTTATGTCAATATAAACTTTTGTTTTGAATCTTACGGACCTGAACATTCATGCCAGAATAAGGAGAATTACATGGATAAATATGATAGGTAGCATTGCACATCAAATTTTTTGTTTTTATCATTTACCTACTCGAGGATGAGCAGGAATTAAGCTTGGGGATGCTTGATACCTCTCCAACGTATGTATAATTTTTTATTGTTCCATGCTATTATATTATCTGTTTTGGATGTTTTATATGCATTAATATGCTATTTTATATTTTTTTTGGACTAACCTATTAACCCAGAGCCTAGTGCCAGATTATATTTTTTCCTTGTTTTAGAGTTTCGCAAAAAGGAATACCAAACGGAGTCCAAACAGAATAAAACTTTTTCCATGATTTTTCTTGGACCAGAAGACACCCAGGAGACTTGGAGTGCAAGTTAGAGGAGCCTCGAGGTGGCCACAAGGGTGGAGGGCGCGCCCCCCGACTTTGTGGGCCCCTCGTAGCTCTCCTGACCTAATTCTTCCTCCTATATATACTCTTATACCTATTAGAGTCATGCTAGTTGAGTAGTTGTGAATTTGAGAAATGCTTGTGTTAAAGTTTGTGATTCCCGTAGCATGCACGTATGGTGAACTGTTATGTGATGAAGTCGGAGCATGATTTATTTATTGATTGTCTTCCTTATGAGTGGCGGTCGGGGACGAGCGATGGTCTTTTCCTACCAATCTATCCCCCTAGGAGCATGCGCGTAATACTTTGCTTTGATAACTTGTAGATTTTTGCAATAAGTATATGAGTTATTTATGACTAATGTTGAGTCCATGGATTATACGCACTTTTCTTCCTTCCACCATTGCTAGCCTCTCTAATACCGCGCACTTTTCGCCGGTATCATACACCCACCATATACCTTCCTCAAAATAGCCACCATACCTACCTACCATGGCATTTCCATAGCCATTCCGAGATATATTGCCATGCAACTTTCCACCGTTCCATTTACTATGACATGCTCCATCATTTTCATATTGCCTCGCATGATCATGTAGTTGACATCGTATTTCTGGTAAAGCCACCATTCATAATTCTTTCATACATGTCACTCTTGATTCATTGCATATCCTGGTACACCGCCGGAGGCATTCACATAGAGTCATATTTTGTTCTAAGTATTGAGTTGTAATTGTTGAGTTGTAAGTAAATAAAAGTGTGATGATCATCATTTTTTTAGAGCATTGTCCCAAGTGAGGAAAGGATGATGGAGACTATGATTCCCCCACAAGTCGGGATGAGATTCCGGACTAAAAAAAAGAGGCCATAAAAAGAAAGAGAAAGGGCCCAAATAAAAAAAATGAGAGAAAAAGAGAGAAGGGACAATGTTACTATCCTTTTACCACACTTGTGCTTCAAAGCAGCACCATGATCTTCATGATAGAGAGTCTCCTATGATATCACTTTCATATAGTAGTGGGAAATTTTCATTATAGAACTTGGCTTGTATATTCCAATGATGGGCTTCCTCAAAATGCCCTAGGTCTTCGTGAGCAAGCGAGTTGGATGCACACCCACTTAGTTCCTTTTGTTGAGCTTTCGTATACTTATAGCTCTAGTGCATCCGTTGCATGGCAATCCCTACTCACTCACATTGATATCTATTAATGGGCATCTCCATAGCCCGTTGATACGCCTAGTTGATGTGAGACTATCTTCTCCTTTTTGTCTTCTCCACAACCACCATTCTATTCCACATATAGTGCTATGTCCATGGCTCACGCTCATGTATTGCGTGAAGATTGAAAAAGTTTGAGAACATCAAAAGTATGAACCAATTGCTTGGCTTGTCATCAGGGTTGTGCATGCTTTAAATACTTTATGTGGTGAAGATAGAGCATAGCCAGACTATATGATTTTGTAGGGATAACTTTCTTTGGCCATGTTATTTTGAGAAGACATAATTGCTTAGTTAGTATGCTTGAAGTATTATTATTTTTATGTCAATATTAAACTTTTGTCTTGAATCTTTCCGATCTGAATATTCATACCAAAATTAAGAGAATTACATTGAACTTATGCCAAGTAGCATTCCACATCAAAAATTCTGTTTTTATCATTTACCTACTCGAGGACGAGCAGGAATTAAGCTTGGGGATGCTTGATACATCTCCAACGTATCTATAATTTTTTATTGTTCCATACTATATTATATTCTGTTTTGGACATTAATGGGCTTTATTATACACTTATATATTATTTTTGGGACTAACCTATTAACCGGAGGCCCAGCCCAGAATTGTTGTTTTTTGCCTATTTCAGAGTTTCGCAGAAAAAGAATATCAAACGGAGTCCAAACGGAATGAAACCTTCGGGAACGTGATTTTCGGAACGAACGTGATCCAGAGGACTTGGACCCTACGTCAAGACATCAACCAGGAGGGCACGAGGTAGGGGGCGCGCCCTCCACCCTCGTGGACCCCACGTTGCTCCACCCACGTACTTCTTCCTCCTATATATACCTACGTACCCCCAAACTACCAGATACGGAGCACAAACCCAATCACCGCCGCAACCTTATGTACCCATGAGATCCCATCTTGGGGCCTTTTCCGGCATCCTGCCGGAGGGGGAATCGATCATGGAGGGCTTCTACATCAACACCATTGCCTCTCCGATGAAGCGTGAGTAGTTTACTTCAGACCTACGGGTCCACAGCTAGTAGCTAGATGGCTTCTTCTCTCTCTTTGATTCTCAATACAAAGTTCTCCTCGATGTTCTTGGAGATCAATTCGATGTAATACTCTTTTGCGGTGTGTTTGCCGAGATCCGATGAATTGTGGATTTATGATCAGCTTATCTATGAATATTATTTGAATCCCCTCTGAATTATTATATGCATGATTTGATATCTTTGCAAGTCTCTTCGAACTATCGATTTGGTTTGGCCAACTATATTGGTTTTTCTTGCAATGGGAGAAGTGCTTTCAATCTTGCGATGTCCTTTCCCAGTGACAGTAGGGGTAGCAAGGCATGTATTGTATTGTTGCCATCGAGGATAAACAGATGGGGTTTTCATCATATTGCTTGAGTTAATCCCGCTACATCATGTCATCTTCCTTAATGCGTTACTCTGTTCTTATGAACTTAATACTATAGATGCAGGCAGGAGTCAGTCGATGTGTGGAGTAATAGTAGTAGATGCAGAATCATTTCAGTCTACTTGACACGGACGGGATGCCTGTATTTATGATCATTGCCTTAGATATCGTCATAACTTTGCGCTTTTCTGTCAATTGCTCGGCAGTAATTTGTTCACCCACTGTAATAATTTCTATCTTGAGAGAAGCCTCTAGTGAAACCTATGGCCCCCGGGTCTATTTTCCATCATACAAGTTTCCAATCTACAATTCTAGTTTTCTATTTACTTTTCTTTGCAATCTTTACTTTCCGTTCCATAAACAAAAAATCAAAAATATTACTTTACTGTTTATCCATCTCTATGAGATCACACTTTGCGAATAACCGTGAAGGGATTGACAACCCCTTTGTCGCGTTGGTTGCAAGTTGGTGTTTGTTTGTGCAGGTATTCGGTGGCTACTGGATTGATACCTTGGTTCTCAAAACTGAGGGAAATACTTACACTCCTTTGCTGCATCACCCTTTCCTCTTCAAGGGAAAAACCAAACCAAGCTCAAGAGGTAGCAGTTGCTATAAATGATTGTAAAACATCCAATAATGATAATATAACAGCATGAATACTTCATAAATTATAGATACGTTGGAGATGTATCAGCATCCCCAAGTTTATTCCTACTCGTCCTCGAGTAGGTAAATGATAAAAGAAATAATTTATGAAGTATGAATGCTAGCAAAGTGCACAAGTTTGATCAATGAGAATTTCAATCACTTTTCCTAACATCATAACTACAATTCTTTCTTATAAAACTTCTCATGTTAAAGTAGCAACCAATTCACATGTTAAGGTTCAAACAACGAATTCTCTTGAAACTCAACAACCTATGTTCTCAGTCACCAAGCAATTGCAATTCAACTTATTCAACAGAGTCTAAGTAAGAGCTCCACATACTCAACCATCATATAGTCTTCTATGATTTCCAACACTCACCGCATACACATGAGCAGAATGTTTCAACTGGACACATAGAAAGATAGGGGCTTATAATTTCGCCTCCCAACATATTCACCTCAAGGGTGATGTCAACAATAATAACTCATGCTACCCATATTCAACTGGACATATGTGCCTAGATCTTTCCTCACCACATGATGCTTGCCAAAGGAGAAAAATAAAAGGGAATAGAGAGAAAAACTTTGACTCTTGTATAAAAGTAAATACATAAAAGTAACAGATAGGCCCTTCACATAGGGAAGCAGAGGTTGCCATGCGCTTATTTGTTTGTATGCTCAACCCCTTAGTGCAAAAGAACGTCACATTGTATTGCCCCTTGTGATGGCAACCTTTATTATGCAGCCTGTCGCTTTTATTCTTCACCATCACAAGTTCGTACAACGCTCAATTTTCTCTTACACTAAATGATCTCGCACTTTTAGAAGCAATTTTTATTGCCTTATTGCACCAATGACAACGTACTTGAGGGATTTTGCTCGATCCCTAGGTAGGTATGGTGGACTCTTGAAAATAAGATTTGGGTTTAAGGGTTTTTGGATGCACAAGTAGTATCTCTACTTGGTGTGGAATTTTTTGCTAGCAAAGATAGGGGGGCAAGCACCACATGTTTAAGGATCTATGACAATATAACTTCTATGTGAATATGAACAAACATAAACCATTATGTTTTCTTCCTTGTCCAGTGTCAACAATTTTGGCATATAATATTTTGATGGGGGCTCACAATCACAAAAGATTTCCATGATAGTGTATTTGCATGTGAAAGTTCTCTTCCTTATAGTAATCATTCAGGAATTGCTTGTATGACCAATATTATGATTGTCAAGCTTCAAAAGATTTCACTTTCTAAACCCAATGTGAAGCTACCACTAGGCATGATATAATCTCAACTTCATGATATTCAATTCATTCAACAATTTACTCATATGATATAAGTGAAGCACAAGAGTAAATGACAAACTACTCCAAAAAGGATACAAGTGAAGATCAAATGAGTAGTTATGTAAATAGGTAGCTACGTGAAGACTCTCTTTTATTTAAAAACTTTTAGATCTAAGTATTTTATTCAAACAGCAAGCAAAACAAAATAAAATGACATTCAAGGATAGCACAACTCATGTGAAGAAGCAAAAACTTAGGCTCAACCGATAGTAACCGATAATTGTTGGTGAAGAAAGGTGGGATACCTACCAGGGCATCCCCAAGCTTAGATGCTTGAGACTTCTTGAAATATTATCTTGGGATGCCCTAGGCATCCCCAAGCTTGAGCTTTTGTGTCTCCTTAATTACTTTTATATCATGGTTTCCCTAAATCTTAAAAACTTCATCCACACAAAACTCAACAAGAACTCGTGAGATAAGTTAGTATAAACCAATGCAAAAACCTCATCATTCTCTACTGTAGCAAATCACTAAAATTATTATTCAACATTGCATACTAAATGCCTCTCAATATTTAATAGGGCCATTTGCATTTTTGTCCCTAACTCGAACCACCTAATCAGATATACCCCTAATTCGAAAGCCTGCTCAAAAATGCCCCTCCGCCGTCATGTGCCCTTATAGAAATGCCCCTCCGAGCCGTTTTCGTCCAGTCAAGGCTGTTTGACCGCTAACGTGTCGTTTCTTTGACATTTTTTCCCCTCCTTCCTTACATATAAAAATAATTTTCTCTCCCTCTCCCATCACTCTCACTCTCCCTGACATGTGGGCCACAGGACCCACTGTCAGGGTCAACGCCGGTCCTTGCGTGCCCGTGCGTGAGAGGCTGAGTTCGTTGGCGGCTCGCCGTAGGGGGCGGATGGCCGCGAGAGGAGAGCGCGAGGCACGCCGTTTAGCCGCGTGAGGCACGGTAAGCATGCTGGGCGCGGCAGGCATGCTGTCCGCGAGAGGAGGCTGCACGGCCGAGCTAGCCGAGGTTGATCGTGGCGGTCTGCTTCGGGCAGGGCGCTCCGGGCACGGAATCGAGTGCGGGAAGATGGATGTAGGGGCGCAAGCTTTCCACAATGACGACACGGTGGTCGGGTAGGTCAAGGGTGGATCGGGGCAGCCGAATTTAGGAGGGAAAGACTGACGGCCGTGGCGGATCTCAAGGTCCCGTGTGTTACGTACAGGCGACCCCATGCCCGATTGAACGTGCAGGCCGGAGGAGAGGCACCAGACGGAGCTCATAGACATGCTCATACCTCTCTATCTGGCCTCCGGCCACGGTGGCTAGCAACGACGTCCTTGGCAGAAGCACTGGACGCTCTCAGGCGTACTTCGAGCACTCGTTACAGGGGACGAGCAGGCTTGGGGAGTGGGCCGAATGGAATTGCAGATCACGTAGACCACTAAACGCTCGTTGGAGTGGCACGGGAGCATCGGCTCCGACGATAGCTACGGGCGGCAGAGTTGTGTCGGAACCGTCTTCGTCCATGGCGCCGCCGTCCGCCTTGACCTCCACCCCTGCCCCGCCAGACCACCTAGAGCCTGCCCTGTGGCCCTCACACGCAGGCGCGCTCGGCCCTCGCCGGCGACGGCCACCGGAGCCGCCAAGCGTCGCCATGACCATGCAAGGGCCGGTGTTGACCCTTGCAGTGGGTCCCATGGCCCACATGTCAAGGAGAGAGAGGGGGTCTGTGAGGGAGAAAGTTTTCCTATTTTTATTATGTCGGTTGGGTCCACTTGTAAGCGATAGAGAGGGGTGAGTGAGAGAAAGAGTTTTCCATTTATTTTTAGAGGAGTTGGTCCCGCTTGTAAGTGACACATGGAGTCAGGGGCAAATTGTCCAACAAATGTTCTGATAGCGGTCAAATCCCTTTGACTGGACGGAAACGACACGGAAGGGCATTTCTATATGTGCACCTAACGGCAGAGGGGCAAATTTGAGCACACTTCAAAATTAGGGGCAAATGTGAGTAGTCGGTTCGTGTTAGGGATACAGATGTAAAAGACCCTATTTAATACTCTTGTCGTCAAATAGAATCACTAACAAGCAAACATATGCAAATAATGCAAACATAACAGCAATCTGCCAAAACAGTACAGTCTGTAAAGAATGCAAGAGTATCAATACTTCTTTAACTCCAAAAATTATGAAAATTTAACACACTGTAGAAAATTTATCACAGCTTATTTTGCAGAAAGTTTCAACATTTTAGCACATTCTGACTTTTCTAGGGAATTTTTGCAACAGCGATAAACTTTCTGTTTTGAAACAGCAACATGTAGACTTGCAAAATAAGCATGGTGAAGGCTATCCTTGACATTTTTATTGAAAAGAAAGATGAAAAATATTATTCTAAATAACAGCAAGCAAATCCTAACAAAATAAAATGATGCTCCGAGAAAAACACATATCATGTGACGAATAAAAATATAGCTCCAAGTGAGGTTACCGATAATTTTGGAGACGAAAGAGGGGATGCCTTCCGGGGCATCCCCAAGCTTAGTTGCTTGGATCTTCCTTGAATATTACCTTGGGGAGCCTTGGGAATCCCCAAGGTTAGGGTCTTGTCACTCCTTATTCTCCTCATATCGATATCTCACCCAAAACTTGAAAACTTCAATCACACAAAACTTAACGGAACTTCGTGAGATGGGTTAGTATGATAAAGACAAACCATTCACCTTGGTACTGTCAAAGACAATATTCATAATTGTTCTCACACAATGCCTACTGTACCTTATCATTTACACAATTTATATTGAGCAATATAAGCCATAGAAACTAGAAAACAAGCAAACTATGCATTAAAAACAGAATCTGTCAAAAACAGAACAGGACGTAAAGATCTGAATATTAGTCATACTTATATAACTCCAAAGATTATGAAAAATTAGGAAAACTTAGAAAATTTGTATACCCATCAACTGTAAAAAGTTCAGAATTTTTTGATGCTCCAGTGAATTTTAACAATTCTGTGACTGGGCACAAAAGTTTCTGTTTTCACACAGAATCAAGTCAATTATCATCCACACTATCCCAAAGGCTTTACTTAGCCCTTTATTGAAAAAAGCAATAAAACATGATTACTACAGTAGTATAATCATGTGAACACATAAAAACAATAGTTAAAAGTGTTGGGTTGTCTCCCAACAAGCACTTTTCTTTTATGCCTTTTTAGCCAGGCATGATGATTTCAATGATGCTCGCATAAAAGTAAAGAATTGAAACATAATGGGAGCATCATGAATAACATGGAAAGCACATTTAATTCTAACCCACTTCCTATGCATAGGGATTTTGTGAGCAAATAATTTATGGGAGCAAGAATCAACTAGCATAGGAAGGCAAAACAAGCATAACTTCAAAATTTTCAACACATAGACAGGAAACTTGATATTATTGCAATTCCTACAAGCATAAATTCCTCCCTCATAATAATTTTCAGTAGCATCATGAAGAAATTCAACAATATAACCATCACATAAAGCATTCTTTTCAT
Source organism: Triticum aestivum (assembly GCF_018294505.1). Taxonomy (NCBI): domain Eukaryota; kingdom Viridiplantae; phylum Streptophyta; class Magnoliopsida; order Poales; family Poaceae; genus Triticum; species Triticum aestivum. The sequence continues at coordinate 86,597,391 of NC_057814.1, forward strand.
GACACAAAAGCATAGAAAACTTATTACTCTCCACATAAGCAAATTTCTTATCATCAATAGTAGTGGGAGCAAACTCAACAAAATAACTATCATGAGAGTGAAAATCAAAATCATGATGACAAGTTTCATGGTTATCATTATTCAATATAGCATACATGTCATCACCATAATCATCATAGATAGCAACCTTGTTCTCATAGTCAATTGAAGCCTCATCCAAGATGGTGGATTCATCATTAAATAAGGTCATGACCTCTCCGAATCCACTTTCATCATTATAATCATCATAAATAGGAGGCATGCAATCATTATAAGAAATTCCCACATCGAATCTTGGGGGACTAACAATATCATCTTCATAAAACATAGCATACCCAAGCTTATGGCTTTGCATATCATTAGCATCATGGATATTCAAAGAATTTAATTATACTAACAACATTGCAATCACACTCATTATTTATGCCAAACATTATATTGAATTCTTCTTCTATCAATTGAGCACAATTTTCCTTTCCATCATCTTCAAGAAAGACATTAAAAAGATGAATAATATGATGCAACCTCAATTCCATTTTTGTAGTTTTCTTTTATAAACCAAACTAGCGATAAAACAAGAAACTAAAAGATTCAATTGCAAGATATACCTTCAAGCACTCACCTCCCCGGCAACGGCGCCAGAAAAGAGCTTCGTTGATGGGATGTGAGTGTCGCTTACCTAGCCTCCCCGGCAACGGCGCCAGAAAAGAGCTTGATGTCTACTACGCAACTTTATTCTTGTAGACATGTGTTGGGCCTCCAAGCGCAGAGTTTTGTAGGACAGTAGCAAATTTCCCTCAAGTGGATGACCTAAGGTTCATCAATCTGTGGGAGGCGTAGGATCAAGATAGTCTCTCTCAAACAACCCTGCAACCAAATAATAAGAAGTCTCTTGTGTCCCCAACACACCAAATACAATGGTAATTTGTATAGGTGCACTAGTTCGACGAAGATATGGTGATACAAGTGTAATATGGATGGTAGAAATATATTTTTATAAACTGAATAAATAAAAACAGCAAGGTAGCAAATAGTAAACGGGCACAACAACAGTATTGCAATGCTTGAAAATGAGGCCTAGGGTCCGTACTTTCGCTAGTGCAATCTTTCAACAATGCTAATATAATTGGATCATATAACCATCCCTCAATGTGCGATGAAGAATCACTCCAAAGTTCCTATCTAGCGGAGAACATAAGAAGAATTGTTTGTAGCTATTCTTTCTGATCGATCTATCCAAGAGTTCGTACTAAAATAGAACCAAGTTATTCTTTCCAATCGATCTATCTAGAGTTCGTACTAAAATAACACCAAGTTATTCTTTCCGATCGATCTATCAAGAGTTCATACTAAAATAACACCAAAGCAAATTCAGATTCATAATACTCAATCCAACACAAAGAACCTCAAAGAGTGCCCCAAGATTTCTATCGGAGAAACAAAAGACGAGAACATGCATCAACCCCTATGCATAGATTACCCCAATGTCACCTCAGGAATCCGCGAGTTGAGTGCCAAAACATATATCAAGTGAATCAATATGATACCCCATTGTCACCATGAGTATTCATATGCAAGACTTATATCAAGTGCTCTCAAATCCATAAAAGTATTCAATCCGATAAAACGAAATCTCTAAGGGAAAACTCAATTCATCACAACAAGATAGAGAGGGAAAACACCATATGATCCGACTATATTAACAAAGCCCGCGATACATCAAGATCGTAACATCTCAAGAACACGAGAGAGAGAGAGAGAGAGATATTAAACACATAGCTACTGGTACAAACCCTCAGCCCCGAGGGTGGACTACTCCCTCCTTATCGTGGTGGCCACCGGGATGATGAAGATGGCCACCGGTGATGATTCCCCCCTCCGGAAGGGTGCCGAAATAGGGTCTAGATTGGTTTTCGGTGGCTACAGAGGCCTGCAGCGGCGGAACTTCTGATCTAGGGTAACCCCGAGGGTTTTTGGAATATTTGGGAATTTATAGGGTAAAGAGGGGGTGCGGGAGGCCACCGAGGTGGGCACAACCTAGGTGCTTCTCCGGCCCACTGGATGTCTTCTGATCCATAAAAAATCCACAAAAAATTTCGCGGTGTTTGGACTCCTTTTGATATTGATTTCCTGTGATGTAAAAAACAAGCAAAAAACATCAAGTGGCACTAGGCACTGGGTCAATAGGTTAGTCCCAAAAAATGATATAAAGTTGCTATAAAATGATTGTAAAACATCCAAGAATGATACTATAACAGCATGAATACTTCATAAATTGTAGATACGTTGGAGACGTATCATCGTCTGGCCAACTATTGCTTCTACGACTATTGTTAACGCATAGCGATAAAGTAAAGCAATTACATGGCGATTGCATTTCGTACAATAAAGAGACAACCATAAGGCTCCTGCCGGTTGCCGATAACTTACAAAACATGAATATCTCATACAACAACGTATATCACATCATGTCTTGACCATATCACATCACAACATGCCCTGCAAAAACAAGTTAGACGTCCTCTACTTTGTTGTTGCAAGTTTTACGTGGCTGCTATGGGCTTCTAGCAAGAACCGTTCTTACCTACGCATGAAACTGTTGGGGAACGTAGTAATTTCAAAAAAATTCCTACGCACACGCAAGATCATGGTCATGCATAGCAACGAGAGGGGAGAGTGTTTTCCACGTACCCTCGTAGACCGAAAGCGGAAGCGTTAACACAACGTGGTTGATGTAGTCGTACGTCCTCAAGATCCGACCGATCAAGTACCGAACGTACGGCACCTCCAAGTTCAGCACACGTTCAGCTCGATGACGTCCCTCGAACTCCGATCCAGCCGAGTGTTGAGGGAGAGTTTCGTCAGCACGACGGCATGGTGACGATGATGATGTTCTACCGATGCAGGGCTTCGCCTTAGCACCGCTACGATATTATCGAGGTGTAATATGGTGGAGGGGGGCACCGCACACGGCTAAGAGATCAATGATCAATTATTGTGTCTATGGGGTGCCCCCCTGCCCCCGTATATAAATGATCAAAGGGGGAGAGGTGCGCCCAGCCTTGGGGCACGCCAGGAGGAGTCCTACTCCCACCGGGAGTAGGACTCCCCCCTTTTTCTAGTTGGATTAGGACTTGGGAGGGGGGAAAGAGGAGAGGGAGAAGAAGGAAGGGGGGCGCCGCCCCTTCTCCTTGTCCTATTCGGACTAGGGGGGAGGGGCGCGCGGCCCAGCCCTAGCCGCCTATCCTCTCTTCCACCTAGGCCCACTAAGGCCCATTATGTTGCCGGGTTGTTCCGGTAACCTCCCGGTACTCCGGTAAAATCCTGATTTCACCCGGAACACTTCCGATATCCAAACATAGGCTTCCAATATATCAATCTTTATGTCCCGACCATTTCGAGACTCCTCGTCATGTCCATGATCACATCCGGGACTCCGAACAACCTTCGGTACATCAAAACATATAAACTCATAATATAACTGTCATCTAAGCGTTAAGCGTGCGGACCCTACGGGTTCGAGAACTATGTAGACATGACCGAGACACGTCTCCGGTCAATAACCAATAGCGGAACCTGGATGCTCATATTGGCTCCCACATATTCTACGAAGATCTTTATCGGTCAGACCGCATAACAACATACGTTGTTCCCTTTGTCATCGGTATGTTACTAGCCCGAGATTCGATCGTCGGTATCTCAATACCTAGTTCAATCTCGTTACCGGCAAGTCTCTTTACTCGTTTTGTAATAGATCATCTCGCAACAAACTCATTAGTTGCAATGCTTGCAAGGCTTAAGTGATGTGTATTACCGAGAGGGCCCAGAGATACCTCTCCGACAATCGGAGTGACAAATCCTAATCTCGAAATACTCCAACCCAACAAGTACCTTCGGAGACACCTGTAGAGCACCTTTATAATCACCCAGTTACGTTGTGACGTTTGGTAGCACACAAAGTGTTCCTCCGGTAAACGGGAGTTGCATAATCTCATAGTCATAGGAACATGTATAAGTCATGAAGAAAGCAATAGCAACATACTAAACGATCGAGTGCTAAGCTAACGGAATGGGTCAGGTCAATCACATCATTCTCCTAATGATGTGATCCCGTTAATCAAATGACAACTCATGTCAATGGCTAGGAAACATAACCATCTTTGATCAACGAGCTAGTTAAGTAGAGGCATACTAGTGATACTTTGTTTGTCTATGTATTCACACAAGTATTATGTTTCCGGTTAATACAATTCTAGCATGAATAATAAACATTTATCATGATATAAGGAAATAAGTAATAACTTTATTATTGCCTCTAGGGCATATTTCCTTCAGAAACCACAACGGTGTTTCGTCAAGTTTGTTGTTTTAACCTTCTTCAACGACCAGCCGCAGTCAAATTCGATTCAACTAAAGTAGGAGAAACAAACACCCGCCAGCCACCTTTATGCAAAACTAGTTGCATGTCTGTCGGTGGAACCGGTCTCATGTGCGTGGACATGTAAGGTTGGTCCGGGCCGCTTCATCCCACAATACCACCGAATCAAAATAAGACGTTGGTGGTAAGCAGTATGGCTATCACCGCCCACAACTCTTTGTGTTCTACTCGTGCATATCATCTATGCATAGACCTGGCTCATGATGCCACTGTTGGGAATCGTTGCTTGGAAAACAAAAAAATTCTACGCACACGCAATGATCTATCCATGGAGATGCATAGCAACGATGGGGAGAGTGTGTCTACGTACCCTCGTAGACCGTAAGCCAAAGCGTTTATACAACGCGGTTGATGTAGTCGTACACCTTCATGATCTGCCCGATCAAGTACCGAACGCACAACACCTCCGCGTTCTGCACACGTTCAGCTCGGTGTCATCCTCGCCATCTTGATCCAGCAAGCGGGGCGAGGTAGTAGATGAGTTCCGTCAGCATAACGGCATGGTGACGATGGTGGTGAAGTAATCCCACAGGGCTTCGCCTAAGCACTGCGACGATCTAGAGCGGGGGAGTAAACTAGAGGCGGAGGGGTGCCGACACACGGCGTGGAATAAGTTGTGTATTGTGCGGCACCCCTCCCCACATATATATAGGTGTGGGAGGGGATGACGCAGCCCCTAGGGCACCCCAACAGGTGTGGTGGCAGCCCTAGGGCTCTCCCCTTTGGTGCGCCCCCCTTGCCAAATAATGGCAGAAGGGGGAAGGAAAGGGGAGAGGCTCCCCCTTCTTTCCTTCCTCCGTTCTCCGGGATATGCTAATAGGGGGTGCCCCCCCTTTACCATGTATTAGGTGTGGCTGCCCTAAAGGAGGCACACCAGCCCAGCCCATGTGGACTGGTGTGTTCCCTTCCACTTGGCCCACTAAGGCCCAATACTCTCCTAGTGCCTCCGGAACCCCTTCCGACATTCCGATAACTTCCCTGTGCATTCTGATACTATTCCGGAGACCAAATAGCATCATCCTATATATCAATCTTTACCTTCGGACCAGTCCGGAGCTCCTCATCATGTCCGTGATCACATCCAGGACTTCGAACAACATTCGGTCACCAAACCACATAACTCATGTTATACCAAATCGACATCGAACGTTCAGCGTGCGGACCCTACGAGTTCGAGAAGTATGTATACATGACCGAGACACCTCTCCGGTTAATTACCAATAGCAGAACCTGGATGCCCATATTGGCTCCTACATATTCTATGAAGATCTTTATCGGTCGAACTGTTATGACAACATACGTAATTCCCTTTGTCCATCGGTATGTTACTTGCCCGAGATTCGATCGTAGGTATCTTCATACCTAGTTCAATCTCGTTACTGGCAAGTCTCATTACTCGTTCCATAATACGTCACCTCGTGACTAACTCCTTAGTCGTTTGCTTGCAAGCTTATGATGTGTATTACCGAGAGGGCCTAAGATACCTCTCTGATACTCGGAGTGACAAATCCTAATCTCGATCTATGCCAACTCAACAAACACCTTCAGAGATACCTGTAGAGCATCTTTATAATCACCTAGTTACGTTGTGACGTTTGATATCACACAAGGCATTCCTCCGGTATCCGGGAGTTGCATAATCTCATAGTCGAAGGAATATGTATGTGACATGAAGAAAGCAATAGCAATAAAACTGAACGATCATTACGCTAAGCTATCGGATGGGTCTTGTCCATCACATCATTCTCCTAATGATGTGATCCCCTTATAAAATGACAACACATGTCTATGGCTAGGAAACCTTAACCATCTTTGATCAACGAGCTAGTCTAGTAGAGGCTCACTAGGGACACATTATTTATTTAGTTATGTATTCACACATGTATTTAAGTTTCCGATCAATACAATTCTAGCATGAACAATAAACCTTTACCATGAATAAGGAAATATAAAATAAAAACTTTACTATTGCCTCTAGGGCATATTTCCTTCAAGAAGATCCTCGAGCTAAGCCAGAACAGAGTCATCCTCGTCCATGTTCATCAACCCTAGCCGCCGCCATTTCCATCTCCATAGCCACCACGACCACCATAGTTCTTCTTCCACTAGATCATACTTGTAATCATGCATCACACACGACATTCATTGTAAGACATATTACCAATCAATCAATCTCCATGATGTGTTCTTCATGTGATCTGATCTCCATGTGTGAGTAGTTCAGTAAGGTATGTGTTGAGGCAAGAGCCTTGTAACCCTCTGTATTTGTTGTGCGGATCAATGGAAGTGCTTTGAATTAACATCCTGTATCTGTGAAATAAAATTGTACTGTAGATGTCTCTTGTCTCGTCTGTGTTCTTCATCCCTGCAGGTACTCAGGATCATGGAGAGCGAGTCACAGAGAGGCTAAGGGAAGGGAAAACCGGAAGTGTTATTCTGAACATCAGTGATAGAAGGGTTTAGTGCGGTAACATGGATCCTATCTCTGGCGATTCAAGAGGTGTAGTCATTAAATGTCCAAAGCTCTTGTCTGATTATTAGAATCTTAATTATCGAGGCAACCCTATGAGGCGGATAGGGCCTTCGGTTGGACAACTGATTCTTCATGCAGGACGCGTGTCGGTCAAGATGTAATTTGGACACATCCCCCACTTTGGTTCGTAACAAGCAGGTCTCGATGGGTGACTTCCAGCGCACAAATTAAGATCATGTTTGGTCCCAACACAAATACATGGTTGTTGATGATGACATGTACCTAGGGTAGGGTCATAAGCCTGACCTAGATGCCCTACCCAAGGACACTGCCCTAGAGTCAAAGACATTCGAAGTACAACTGAAGATATCGACTGAAATCACCTTAGAGTGCAATCTAGTCGACCAACTATTCCATTCGGATACCCCAATTCCACTCGACCAAGATAGGGTCACTCGACCATATTGAAGAATCACTCGGAGCATAGAAGACCTATAGTCGCCCCAGTATCGGTCGGCTCCCGCGTCATCCGCTCTCCCCGTTGTACGCCACCGCAAGCGATTTGGTCGGTCGCGGCTCCAGCGGTGGGTGAAGTATGCGGTGGCTCGCCAGTCGGCCACCCCTCAAGTCGCGGCAATCGAGCCGACGAATCTCTCTATGGACCATTCGATCTGTCGACTCGTTCCGCAGACGCTCTTTCCGAGTGCAGAAGCAGTGACCCTGCGGCGGAAGTCCTCATGGTCGACTCTCGTCTCAGCCCGCCTGGGTTCCGTCGTGATGGCGGCGACGGTGATGGCCCATCGTACATTCATGATGAATATCATCCCCAAGCCCTCACTTCAGAATAGAGGGAAGAGATGCATTGCCGCAACATGGAGGCGCTCCAGACCCCCATCATGGGGGAGACCTCCGACGCTCGGGCCGTGGAGGCTGCGCGCCTGGCCACCTTGGCTGAGCGCACGCGTCTGGAGAATCTGGAACATTCAGTCAACGAACGCACCCATCGGCAGATCCATGAATCCAGTCGACGGCATCGGTAATTGTTTCCGCCTGAACCTCAGGTATACCGCACTCCGGTACAAAATCTTGTAGCTGCAGCACGTATAGCAGAGTCAATTCAGCCATCTCGTTCAGAAGTTGGTAGAGGTTTGCTGCAGATCCGAGCGCTGATCCGAGCAGCGGGGGAAGAAAACTCGGCTATTTCTCAGTCGCGCAACAGAATCCATAGCAGATCTATGGTTGCGGACACAGTTCAGTTGGCACACAGTCCTAGATCGCCTCCACGGCGTGACGATCATGGTCACCGCCAGGATCAGTACGTGGGTCGAGGCCACGGATAGTATGATCAAAGATATGCCCGTGATGACCACCGTCAAGTGCCTACGCCCCCTCCGAGGGGCGGATCGTACGCGCCCCGGCGGTATGATGACATGCGTCCATATGGTGATGAGCGGAGAGCTCCAATCGACCCAAGAGAGCCTGGGTTCAATGCGAGATCAGTCCTCGTACATGGTTTGGTCGACAGAGGCCGAGCACACAGAGAAGGACAAGACAGAGACCGTCTGAGTGGAGGCAGAGCATTTGTTTCTGGGCCCGAATGTTTCAGTAGAGCCATCCGAGTTGCCGAGATCCCTCCCAACTTCAGATTGGCAACAGGCGTCAGTAAGTTCACCGGTGAGTCGAAGCCCGACACGTGGCTACTGGATTACCGAGTGGCAGTGCAGATTGGTGGAGGTAATGATGAAGTAGCCATGAAGCACCTCCCCTTGATGCTCGAAGGTTCGGCCAGAGCTTGGTTGAATCAGTTGGCCCCTGGAAGTATCTTCTGTTCGGAAGAGTTAGCCCGAGTGTTTATCAAAACATTCGAGGGCACTTGCAAGTGACCTGCTGGGCTAAATGAATTGCAACATTGCGTTCAGAAACCGAATGAGACTTTGACAGATTACATCCAGAGATGGACTACCCTTCATCATACGATGGAAAATGTGTCACAACATCAAGCAATTTGCACCTTCAAAGAGGGCATCTGTTACAGAGAGCTCAACTTGAAATTCGGTCGGTCCGGAGACATGTCTCTGGCCCGAATGATGGAAATAGCCACTTGGTACGCCAACAGCGAAGAGGACGAGCGACTCCGCAGTGGCAAGGGAAAACCGGTTTCCCAGGACTGATGTCTACTAGACAACCTTCTTCTTGTAGACATTGTTGGGCCTCCAAGTGCAGAGGTTTTGTAGGACAGTAGCAAATTTCCCTCAAGTGGATGACCTAAGGTTTATCAATCTGTGGGAGGCATAGTTTGAAGATGGTCTCTCTCAAACAACCCTGCAACCAAATAACAAAGAGTCTCTTGTGTCCCCAACACACCCAATACAATGGTAAATTGTATAGGTGCACTAGTTCGGCGAAGAGATGGTGATACAAGTGCAATATGGATGATATATATGAGTATTTGTAATCTGGAAATATAAAAACAGCAAGGTAGCAAGCGATAAAAGTGAGCGTAAACGATATTGCAATGCTTTGAAACAAGGCCTAGGGTTCATACTTTCACTAGTGCAAGTTCTATCAACAATAATAACATAATTGGATCATATAACTATCCCTCAACATGCAACAAAGAGTCACTCCAAAGTCACTAATAGTGGAGAACAAATGAAGAGATTATGGTAGGGTACGAAACCACCTCAAAGTTATTCTTTCTGATCAATCTATTCAAGAGTTCGTACTAGAATAACACCTTAAGACACAAATCAACCAAAACCCTAATGTCACCTAGATACTCCAATGTCACCTCAAGTATCCGTGGGTATGATTATACGATATGCATCACACAATCTCAGATTCATCTATTCAACCAACACAAAGAACTTCAAAGAGTGCCCCAAAGTTTCTACCGGAGAGTCAAGACGAAAACATGTGCCAACCCCTATGCATAAGTTCACAATGTTACGGAACCCGCAAGTTGATCACCAAAACATACATCAAGTGGATCACGTGAATATCCCATTGTCACCACAGATAAGCACATGCAAGACATACATCAAGTGTTCTCAAATCCTTAAAGACTCAATCCGATAAGATAACTTCAAAGGGAAAACTCAATCCATTACAAGAGAGTAGAGGGGGAGAAACATCATAAGATCCAACTATAATAGCAAAGCTCGTGATACATCAAGATCGTGCCAAATCAAGAACACGAGAGAGAGATCAAACACATAGCTACTGGTACATACTCTCAGCCCCGAGGGTGAACTACTCCCTCCTCGTCATGGAGAGCGCCGGGATGATGAAGATGGCCACTGGTGAGGGATTCCCCCTCCGGCAGGGTGTCGGAACGGGTCTAGATTGGTTTTCGATGGCTACAGAGGCTTGCGGCGGCGGGACTCCCGATCTAGGTTATGTTCTGGGGGTTTCTGTATATATAAGAGGTTTTGGCGTCGGGAACAAGTTAGGGGGGTCTCCGAGGCGGCCACGAGGTAGGGGGGCGCGCCCAGGGGGTAGGGCGCGCCCCCCACCCTCGTGGGTGCCTCGGGACTCTTCTGGCCCATCTCCGGTACTCCGTGGGCTTCTTCTGGTCCAAAAATAATCTCCGTCAATTTTCAGGTCAATTGGACTCCGTTTGGTTTTCCTTTTCCGCGATAATCAAAAACAAGAAAAAACAGAAACTGGCACTGGGCTCTAGGTTAATAGGTTAGTCCCAAAAATCATATAAAATAGCATATAAATGCATATAAAACATCTAAGATGGATAATATAATAGCATGAATACTTCATAAATTATAGATACGTTGGAGACGTATCAGCATCCCCAAGCTTAATTCCTGCTAGTCCTCGAGTAGGTAAATGATAAAAGAAATAATTTATGAAGTGTGAATGTTAGCAGGTGCACAAGTTTGATCAATGATAATTTCAATCACCTTTTCTAGCATCATTATATATCATAACAGTAGCTCATCTCATAAAACTTCTCATGATCAAGTAACAAGCTATTCATATGTTAAAGCATGGACCATAAACTTTTTGAAAACTAACAAACTATGTCCTCAGCCATCAAACAATTGCAATTCATCTTATTTTTAGGAAGGGTCTATGTAAGAGATTTGATTTAGCAAATCCCACATACTCAACTATCATATAGTCTTCCATGATTGCCACCACTCAAAGCATATTTTTAGAACAAATAGCATCCATCAAACACAGAGAAAGATAGGGGCTTAATGTTTCGCCTCCCAACTTACTTATCATATAGATAATTTTCAACAATAATAATTCATGATCAAATATATTTGAATGGCCATATATGCGTAGATCTTTCCCCATCACATGATGCTTGCCAACTAATAAGTAGGTTGGAATGAGAAGGAGTACTACTGACTCTTGCATAAAAGTAAAAGATAGGCCCTTCACAGAGGGAAGCAGGGATTTGCAGAGGTGCCAGAGCTCGAAGCTTTAAAACAGAGATGAAAATAATTTTGAGAGGTATGCTTTCATTGTCAACATAACGACCAAGAGTTCCCAATATCTTCCATACTAGATACATTATAGGCGGTTCCCAAATAGAAAGGTAAAGATTTTACTCCCCCTCCACCAACAATCACACTCCACGGCTTGTCCGAAACAACGGGTGTCGTCCAACTATCAACAATCCTGGGGGAGTTTTGTTTAAATTATTTGCGATTTTGTTTTTGATCTTTTGATCATAGGACTGGGCATCCCAGTTACCAGCCATTTTCTCGTGAATGATGAGCGGAGTCCACTCATCGTGAGAATAACCCACCTAGCATGGAAGATACTGACAGCCCCTCGTCGCTACATGAGCGATTCGGGCATACAAAACAGATTATTATTTGAAGGTTTAGAGTTTGGCACATGCAAATTTACTTGGAACGGCAGGTAAATACCGCATATAGGTAGATATGGTGGACACTCATGGAAGAAACTTGGTTCAAGGAATTTGGATGCACAAGCAGTATTCCCACTTAGTACAGATATTTTGGCTAGCAAAGGATTCTAAATAGCAAGCACCACATGTTAGAGGATCCATAACAATATAACTTCTATACAAATATACCCAAGCATAACTCATTATGTTGTCTTCCTTGTCCAACTTCAACTAATTTGCTCAGGTTTGAAAATAATTAATGGGGCTCACAATCATAGAAGATGTCCAAGATAGTATATTTATATGTGGAATCTCTCTTCCTTCAATATTCTTTCATGAATTGTTCAAGTGACCAATGATACGTCTCCAACGTATCTATAATTTTTTATTGTTCCATGCTATATTATATTCTGTTTTGGACATTAATGGGCTTTATTATACATTTTTATATTATTTTTGGGACTAACCTATTAACTGGAGGCCCAGCCCAGAATTGCTGTTTTTTGCCTATTTCAGAGTTTCGCAGAAAAAGAATATCAAACGGAGTCCAAGCGGAATGAAACCTTCGGGAACGTGATTTTCAGAACGAACGTGATCCAGAGGACTTGGACCCTACGTCAAGACATCAACCAGGAGGGCACAAGCTAGGGGGGCGCGCCTACCCCCCCCCCCCCGGGCGCGCCCTCCACCCTCGTGGACCTCACGTTGCTCCACCGACGTACTTCTTCCTCCTATATATACCTACATATCCCCAAACTACCAGATACAGAGCCAAAAACCCAATTCCACCGCCGCAACCTTCTGTACCCGTGAGATCCCATCTTGGGGCATTTTCCGGAGCTCCGCCGGAGGGGGCATCGATCACGGAGGGCTTCTACATCAACACCATAGCCTCTTCGATGACGTGTGAGTAGTTTACCTTAGACCTTCGGGTCCATAGTTATTAGCTAGATGGCTTCTTCTCTCTTTTTGGATCTCAATACAATGTTCTCCCCCTCTCTCGTGGAGATCTATTCGACTCTTTTGCGGTGTGTTTGTTGAGATCGATGAATTGTGGGTTTATGATCAAGTTTATCTATGAACAATATTTGAATCTTCTCTGAATTCTTTTATGTATGATTGGTTATCTTTGCAAGTCTCTTCGAATTATCAGTTTGGTTTGGCCTACTAGATTCATCTTTCTTGCAATGGGAGAAGTGCTTAGCTTTGGGTTCAATCTTGCGGTGTCCTTTCCCAGTGATAGTAGGGGCAGCAAGGCACGTATTGTATTGTTGCCATCGAGGATAACAAGATGGGTTTTATATCATATTGCATGAGTTTATCCCTCTACATCATGTCATCTTACTTAAAGCGTTACTCTGTTCTTATGAACTTAATACTCTAGATGCATGCTGGATAGCGGTCGATGTGTGGAGTAATAGTAGTAGATGCAGGCAGGAGTCGGTCTACTTGTCTCGGACGTGATGCCTATAAACATGATCATACCTAGATATTATCATAACTATGCTCAATTATATCAATTGCTCAACAGTAATTTGTTCACCCACCGTAATATTTATGCTCTTGAGAGAAGCCACTAGTAAAACCTATGGCCCCCGGGTCTATTTTCCATCATATTAATCTTCCAACACTTAGCTATTTTCATTGCCTTTTATTTTACTTTGCATCGTTATCATAAAAATACCAAAAATATTATCTTATCATATCGATCAGATCTCACTCTCGTAAGTGACCGTGAAGGGATTGACAACCCCTTTATTGAGTTGGTTGCGAGGATTTATTTGTTTGTGTAGGTGCGAGGGACTCGTGCGTGGCCTCCTACTGGATTGATACCTTGGTTCTCAAGAACTGAGGGAAATACTTACGCTACTTTGCTGCATCACCCTTTCCTCTTCAAGGGAAAACCAACGCAGGGCTCAAGAGGTAGCAAGAAGGATTTCTGGCGCCGTTGCCGGGGAGTCTACGCACAAGTCAACATACCAAGTACCCATCACAAACTCTTATCCCTCGCATTATATTATTTGCCATTTGCCTCTCGTTTTCCTCTCCCCCACTTCACCCTTGCCGCTTTATTCGCCCTTCCTCCGTTCAATCTTGTGTTACCATGTGCCTTCTTTTTGCTTGCATCTTCGCTTGCTAAGAGTTTATGGATCCTCACTAATCTCTTTAAGAGATCCAATTATGATGAACCTATTTCTAGTGAGTTGAGTGCACTAGATTATCTTTATGAGGTTTTGCTTGAAATTCGTGAATCTGAAAATTGTGATCAAGTACTTTATGAAGCGATTCACGATAGATCTTTGAATAAAAAGCATGATTGCAATGATTTTATTATAAATTCTATTGATGTAAATTATGCTAATAATATGCAAAACCCTAAGCTTGGGGATGCTAGTTTTGCTATGTCCTCTATTTGTTGCAATGATCATGATTGGGGTGATTCTTCTTATGATCTTGAAAATTTATTTAAGCCCCATGATGAATATGAGATTGATAATAGTGTTTGCAATAATATTGAAAATGGGTTTGAAAGAGTGTCAACTTTAGATCCCCACATATTTGGAGAATATTCAATCTTATGGTATTTTTGATAAAAGTGGGTTTGGAGAGGTCATGACTTTAGTTAATGATAATCCCACTATTTTGGAAGAGTTTCAACTTCGCATGCATGTGGATCGTGTTAAGAATATGTTTTGTGATAGCTATATTGTTGAATTTTCTTATGATCCTACATGTAATTATTATGAGAGAGGAAAATATGGTTGTAGAAATTTTCATGTCACTAAATTTCCTCTCGTTATGTTGAGATCGCTATTGTTTCTCACTTCTTCCTTGCATATGCTAGTATTTGCTTGTCTTGATAATTTGTTTGTATATAAGATGCCTATGCATAGGAAGTATGTTAGACTTAGATGTGCTTTTCACATGCTTTATGATGCTCTCTTTGTGCTTCAATTCTTGTCTTTCATGTGAGCATCATCAAAATTATAAATGCCTAGCTAGGGGCGTTAAACGATAGCGCTTGTTGGGAGGCAACCCAATTTTATTTTTAGTTTTTTTTTCTTTTTGCTTCTGTTTAGGAATAAATATTTGACCTAGCCTCTGGTTAGATTTGTTTTTAGATTTTAATTAGTGTTTGAGCCAAGTTAAACCTATAGGAACTTCTTGGATGGTAGTTATTTGATCTTGCTGAAAATTCCAGAAATTTTCTGTTCACGAAAACAATTGTTAAAAATTACCAGAACGTGATATAATATTGATTCCAATTGCAGAAGATCAATAAACAAATTATTTAGGTCTTGCTATTTTGGCTGAAATTTTAGAGTTCCAGAAGTTTGCGTTAGTTACAGATTACTACAGACTGTTCTGTTTTTGACAGATTCTGTTTTTCGTGTGTTGTTTGCTTATTTTGATGAATCTATGGCTAGTAAAATAGTTTATAAACCATAGAGAAGTCGGAATACAGTAGGTTTAACACCAATATAAATAAATAATGAGTTCATTACAGTACCTTGAAGTGGTGTTTTGTTTTCTTTCGCTAACGGAGCTCACGAGATTTTCTGTTAAGTTTTGTGTTGTGAAGTTTTCAAGTTTTGGGTAAAAGACTTGATGGATTATGGAACAAGGAGTGGCAAGAGCCTAAGCTTCGGGATGCCCATGGCACCCCAAGATAATCTAAGGACACCAAAAAGCCAAAGCTTGGGGATGCCCCGGAAGGCATCCCCTCTTTCGTCTACTTCCATCGGTAACTTTACTTGGAGCTATATTTTTATTCACCACATGATATGTGTTTTGCTTGGAGCGTCTTGTATTATTTGAGTCTTTGTTTTTTAGTTTGCCACAATCATCCTTGCTGTACACACCTTTTGAGGGAGACACACATGATTCGGAAATTGTTAGAATACTCTATGTGCTTCACTTATAACTTTTGAGTTATATAGTTTTTGCTCTAGTGCTTCACTTATATCTTTTAGAGCACGGTGGTGGATTTGTTTTATAGAAACTATTTTTCTCTCATGCTTCACTTAGATTATTTTGAGAGTCCTACAAAACAGCATGGTAATTTGCTTTAATTATGATAGGCATTCAAGATTAGTAAAAAAAATCTTATGAGTGTGTTGAATACTATGAGAAGTTAGATGCTTGATAATTGTTTTGAGATATGGAGATGATGATATTAGAGTCATGCTAGTTGAGTAGTTGTGAATTTGAGAAATTCTTGTGTTAAAGTTTGTGATTCCCGTAGCATGCACGTATGGTGAACTGTTATGTGATGAAGTCGGAGCATGATTTATTTATTGATTGTCTTCCTTATGAGTGGCGGTCGGGGACGAGCGATGGTCTTTTCCTACCAATCTATCCCCCTAGGAGCATGCACGTAATACTTTGCTTTGATAACTTGTAGATTTTTGCAATAAGTATATGAGTTCTTTATGACTAATGTTGAGTCCATGGATTATACACACTTTTCTTCCTTCCACCATTGCTAGCCTCTCTAATACCGCGTACTTTTCGCCGGTATCATACACCCACCATATACCTTCCTCAAAACAGCCACCATACCTACCTACCATGGCATTCCCATAGCCATTCCAAGATATATTGCCATGCAACTTTCCACCGTTCCGTTTACTATGACACGCTCCATCATTGTCATATTGCCTCGCATGATCATTTAGTTGACATCGTATTTGTGGTAAAGCCACCGTTCATAATTCTTTCATACATGTCACTCTTGATTCATTGCATATCCCGGTACACCGCCGAAGGCATTCACATAGAGTCATATTTTGTTCTAAGTATTGAGTTGTAATTGTTGAGTTGTAAGTAAATAAAAGTGTGATGATCATCATTTTTTAGAGCATTGTCCCAAGTGAGGAAAGGATGATGGAGACTATGATTCCCCCACAAGTCGGGATGAGACTCTGGACTAAAAAAAAGAGGCCATAAAAAGAAAGAGAAAAGGCCCCAATAAAAAGATGAGAGAAAAAGAGAGAAGGGACAATGTTACTATCCTTTTACCACACTTGTGCTTCACAGTAGCACCATGATCTTCATGATAGAGAGTCTCCTATGATATCACTTTCATATACTAGTGGGAAATTTTCATTATAGAACTTGGCTTGTATATTCCAATGATGGGCTTCCTCAAAATGCCCTAGGTCTTCGTGAGCAAGCGAGTTGGATGCACACCCACTTAGTTCCTTTTGTTGAACTTTCATATACTTATAGCTCTAGTGCATCCGTTGCATGGTAATCCCTACTCACTCACATTGATATCTATTAATGGGCATCTCCATAGCCCGTTGATACGCCTAGTTGATGTGAGACTATCTTCTCCTTTTTGTCTTCTCCACAACCACCATTCTATTCCACATATAGTGCTATGTCCATGGCTCACGCTCATGTATTGCGTGAAGATTGAAAAAGTTTGAGAACATCAAAAGTATGAACCAATTGCTTGGCTTGTCATCGGGGTTGTGCATGATTTAAATACTTTGTGTGGTGAAGATAGAGCATAGCCAGACTATATGATTTTGTAGGGATAACTTTCTTTGGCCATGTTATTTTGAGAAGACATAATTGCTTAGTTAGTATGCTTGAAGTATTATTTTTATGTCAATATTAAACTTTTGTCTACAATTTTTTGGATCTGAATATTCATACCACAATTAAGAGAATTACATTGAAATTATGCCAAGTAGCATTCCACATCAAAAATTCTGTTTTTATCATTTACCTACTCGAGGACGAGCAGGAATTAAGCTGGGGGATGCTTGATACGTCTCCAACGCATCTCAAATTTTTGATTGTTCCATGCTATTATATTATCCATCTAGGATATTTTGTATGTATTTATATGCTATTTTATATGAATTTTGGGACTAACCTATTAACCTAGAGCCCATTGCCAGTTCCTGTTTTTTCCTTGGTTTTGAGTATCGCAGAAAAGGAAAACCAAACGGAGTCCAATTGACCTGAAAATTGACGGAGATTATTTTTGGACCAGAAGAAGCCCACGGAGCATCGGAGATGGACCAGAAGAGTCCCGAGGCACCCACGAGTGTGGGGGCGCGCCCTACCCCCTGGGCGCGCCCCCTACCTCGTGGCTGCCTCGGGGACCCCCCCTGACTTGTTCCGGACGCCAACACCTCTTATATATACCCAAACTTCCAGAAAGAAACCTAGATCGGGAGTTCCGCTGCCGCAAGCCTCTGTAGCCACCAAAAACCAATCGGGACCTTGTTCCGGCACCCTGCCGGAGGGGGGATCCCTCACCGGTGACCATCTTCATCATCCCGGCGCTCTCCATGACGAGGAGGGAGTAGTTCACCCTCGGGGCTGAGGGTATGTACCATTAGCTATGTGTTTGATCTCTCTCTCTCTCTCGTGTTCTTGATTGGCATGATCTTGATGTACCGTGAGCTTTGTTATTATAGTTGGATCTTATGATGTTTCTCCCCCTCTACTCTCTTGTAATGGATTGAGTTTTCCCGTTGAAGTTATCTTATCGGATTGAGTCTTTAAGGATTTGAGAACACTTGATGTATGTCTTGCATGTGCTTATCTGTGGTGACAATGAGATATTCACGTGATCTACTTGATGTATGTTTTGGTGATCAACTTGCGGGTTCAGTGACCTTCTGAACTTATGCATAGGGGTTGGCACACGTTTTCGTCTTGACTCTCCGGTAGAAACTTTGGGGCACTCTTTGAAGTTCTTTGTGTTGGTTGAATAGATGAATCTGAGATTGTGTGATGCATATCGTATAATCATACCCATGGATACTTGAGGTGACATTGGAGTATCTAGGTGACATTAGGGTTTTGGTTGATTTGTGTCTTAAGGTGTTATTCTAGTATGAACTCTAGGATAGACCGAACGGAAAGAATAACTTCGTGTTATTTTACTACGGACTCTTGAATAGATTGATCACAAAGAATAACTTTGAGGTGGTTTCGTACCCTACAATATGTTGGAAATATGCCCTAGAGGCAATAATAAATTGGTTATTATTATATTTCCTTGTTCATGATAATCGTTTATTATCCATGCTAGAATTGTATTGATTGGAAACTCAGATACATGTGTGGATACATAGACAACACCATGTCCCTAGTAAGCCTCTAGTTGACTAGCTCGTTGATCAATAGATGGTTACGGTTTCCTGGCCAGGGACATTGGATGTCGTTGATAACGGGATCACATCATTAGGAGAATGATGTGATGGACAAGACCCAATCCTAAGCCTAGCACAAGATCGTGTAGTTCGTTTGCTAAGAGCTTTTCTAATGTCAAGTATCATTTCCTTAGACCATGAGATTGTGCAACTCCCGGATACCGTAGGAATGCTTTGGGTGTACCAAACGTCACAACGTAACTGGGTGGCTATAAAGGTGCACTACAGGTATCTCCGAAAGTGTCTGTTGGGTTGGCACGAATCGAGACTGGGATTTGTCACTCCGTGTAAACGGAGAGGTATCTCTGGGCCCACTCGGTAGGACATCATCATAATGTGCACAATGTGACCAAGGAGTTGATCACGGGATGCTGTGTTACGGAACGAGTAAAGAGACTTGCCGGTAACGAGATTGAACAAGGTATCGGGATACCGACGATCGAATCTCGGGCAAGTAACATACCGATAGACAAAGGGAATTGTATACGGGATTGATTGAATCCTCGACATCGTGGTTCATCCGATGAGATCATCGAGGAGCATGTGGGAGCCAACATGGGTATCCAGATCCCGATGTTGGTTATTGACCGGAGAGTCGTCTCGGTCATGTCTGCATGTCTCCCGAACCCGTAGGGTCTACACACTTAAGGTTCGGTGACGCTAGGGTTATAGAGATATTAGTATGCGGTAACCCAAAAGTTGTTCAGAGTCCCGGATGAGATCCCGGACGTCACGAGGAGTTCCAGAATGGTCCGGAGGTAAAGATTTATATATGGGAAGTCTTATTTTGGTCGCCGGAAAAGTTTCGCACTTTATCGGTATTGTACCGGGAGTGCCGAAAGGGGTCCGGGGGTCCACCAGCCCCGCGGGGGCACATGGGCTGTAGGGGGTGCGCCTTGGCCTATATGGGCCAAGGGCACCAGCCCCAAGAGGCCCATGCGCCAAGAGATAAGAAAAAAGGGAGAGTCCTAAAGGGGGAAGGCACCTCCGAGGTGCCTTGGGGAGGAAGGACTCCTCCCTGGCCGCACCCTTCCTTGGAGGAAGGGCCAAGGCTGCGCCCCCCCCCCCCTCTCCCTTGGCCCTATATATAGTGGGGGAGGGAGGGCAGCAATACCTAAGCCCTGGCGCCTCCCTCTCCCTCCCGTGACACCTCTTCCTCCCCGCTTGCGCTTGGCGAAGCCTTGCCGGGATCCCGATACTTCCACCACCACGCCGTCGTGCTGCTGGATCTCCATCAACCTCTCCTCCCCCCTTGCTGGATCAAGAAGCAGGAGACGTCGCTGCTCCGTACGTGTGTTGAACGCGGAGGTGCCGTCCGTTCGGCGCTAGGATCATCGGTGATTTGGATCACGACGAGTACGACTCCATCAACCCCATTCTCTTGAACGCTTCCGCTCGCGATCTACAAGGGTATGTAGATGCACTCCTTCCCTCTCGTTGCTAGTAAACTCCATAGATTGATCTTGGTGATGCGTAGAAAATTTTGAATTTCTGCTACGTTCTCCAACAGTGGCATCATGAGGTAGGTCTATGCGTAGTTTCTATGCACGAGTAGAACACAAAGTAGTTGTGGGCGTCGATGTTGTCAATTCTTCTTGCCGCTACTAGTCTTATCTTGTTTCGGCGGCATTGTGGGATGAAGCGGCCCGGACCGACCTTACACGTACACTTACGTGAGACAGGTTCCACCGACTGACATGCACTAGTTGCATAAGGTGGCTAGCGGGTGTCTGTCTCTCCCACTTTAGTCGGAACGGATTCGATGAAAAGGGTCCTTATGAAGGGTAAATAGAAATTGGCATATCACGTTGTGGTTTTACGTAGGTAAGAAAAGTTCTTGCTAGAAACCTATACAAGCCACATAAAAACTTGCAACAACAATTAGAGGACGTCTAACTTGTTTTTGCAGCATGTGCTATGTGATGTGATATGGCCAGAAGATGTGATGAATGATATATGTGATGTATGAGATTTATCATATTCTTGTAATAGGAATCACGACTTGCATGTCGATGAGTATGACAACCGGCAGGAGCCATAGGAGTTGTCTTTATTTTTTGTATGACCTGCGTGTCATTGAATAACGCCATGTAAATTACTTTACTTTATTGCTAAGCGCGTTAGCCATAGAAGTAGAAGTAATCGTTGGCGTGACAACTTCATGAAGACACAATGATGGAGATCATGATGATGGAGATCATGGTGTCATGCCGGTGACAAAGATGATCATGGTGCCCCGAAGATGGAGATCAAAGGAGCAAAATGATATTGGCCATATCATGTCACTATTTGATTGCATGTGATGTTTATCATGTTATGCATCTTATTTGCTTAGAACGACGGTAGTAAGTAAGATGATCCCTCACTAAAATTTCAAGAGACGTGTTCCCCCTAACTGTGCACCGTTGCAAAGGTTCGTTGTTTTGAAGCACCACGTGATGATCGGGTGTGATAGATTCTAACGTTCGCATACAACGGGTGTTGACGAGCCTAGCATGTACAGACATGGCCTCGGAACACATGCAAAACACTTAGGTTGACTTGACGAGCCTAGCATGTACAGACATGGCCTCGGAACACAAGAGACCGAAAGGTCGAACATGAGTCGTATAGTAGATACGATCAACATGGAGATGTTCACCGATGATGACTAGTCCGTCTCACGTGATGATCAGACACGGCCTAGTTTGACTCGGATCATGTATCACTTAGATGACTAGAGGGATGTCTATCTGAGTGGGAGTTCATTAAATAATCAGATGAACTTCATTATCATGAACATAGTCAAAAGGTCTTTGCAAATTTTGTCATAACTTGCGCTTTAGTTCTACTGGTTAAGATATGTTCCTAGAGAAAATTTAGTTGAAAGTTGGTAGTAGCAATTATGCGGACTGGGTCCGTAAACTGAGGATTGTCCTCATTGCTGCACAGAAGGCTTATGTCCTCAATGCACCGCTCGGTGTGCTGAACCTAAGCGTCGTCTGTAGATGTTGCGAAAGATCTGACATACACGTTTTGATGACTACGTGATAGTTCAGTGCGTAATGCTAATGGTTTAGAATTGTGGCACCAAAGACGTTTTTGAAACGTCGCAGAACATATGAGATGTTCCGAAGACTGAAATTGGGATTTCGGACTAGTGCCCACGTCAAGAGGTATGAGACCTCTGACAAGTTTCTTAAGCCTGCAAACTAAGGGAGAAAAGCTCAATCGTTGAGCATGTGCTCAGATTGTCTGAGTACCACAATCGCTTGAATCGAGTGGGAGTTAATCTCCCAGATGAGATAGTGATAGTTCTCCATAGTCACTGCCACCAAGCTAGTAGAGCTTCGTGATGAACTATAACATATCAGGGATAGTTATGATGATCCTTGAGCTATTCGCGATGTTTGACACCGCGAGAGTAGAAATCAAGAAGGAGCATCAATTCTTGATGGTTAGTAAAACCACTAGTTTAAGAAGGGCAAGGGCAAAAGGGATACTTCATGAAACAGCAAGTCGTTTGCTGCTCTAGTGAAGAATCCCAAGGTTGAACCCAAACCCGAGACTAAGTGCTTCTGTAATGAGAGGAACAGTCACTGAAGCGGAACTACCCTAGATACTTGGTAGATGAGAAGGCAGGCAAGGTCGACAGAAGTATATTGGATATACATTATATGAATGTGTACTTTACTAGTACTCCTAGCAGCACCGGGGTATTAGATACCGGTTCGGTTGCTAAGTGTTAGTAACTCGAAATAAAAGCTGCGGAATGAACGGAGACTAGCTAAAGGTGAGATGATGATATGTGTTGGAAGTGTTTCCAAGGTTGATGTGATCAAGCATCGCATGCTCCCTCTACCATCGAGATTTGGTGTTTGCGTTGAGCATGATTGGATTATGTTTATCGCAATACGGTTATTCATTTAAAGAGAATAATGGTTACTCTGTTTATTTGAATAATACCTTCAATGGTCTTGCACCTAAAATGAATCTCGATCGTAGTGATACACATGTTCGTGCCAAAAGATATAAAATAGTGATGATAGCTCCACATACTTGTGGCACTGCCATTTGAGTCATATTGGTATAGAACGCATGAAGAAGCTCCATGTAGATGGATCTTTGGACTCACTCGTTTTTTGAAAAGATTGAGACATGCGAATCATGTCTATTGGTATATATGCATGAAGAAACTCCATGCAGATGGATCGTTTGGACTCACTTGATTTTGAATCACTTAAGACATGCAAATCATACCACATGGGCAAGATGACTGAAAGGCCTCATTTTCAGTAAGATGGAACAAGAGAGCAACTTGTTGGATGTAATACATTTTGATGTGTGCAGTCCAATGAGTGTTGAGGCATGCAGTGGATATCGTTATGTTCTTACTTCACAGATGATTTGAGTAGATGCTGAGTGTATTTACTTGATGAAACACAAGTCTGAATTATTGAAAGGTTCAAGTAATTTCAGAGTGAAGTTGAAGATCATCGTGACAAGAGGATAAAATGTCTATGATATGATCATAGAGATATCTGAGTTACGAGTTTGGCACACAATTGAGACATTGTGGAAAGTGTTTCATAATTAATACCGCCTGGAACACCATAGTGTGATGGTGTGTCCGGACATCATAACTGCACCCTATTGGATATGGTGCATACCATGATGTCTCTTATCGAATTACCACTATCGTTTATGGGTTAGGCATTAGAGACAACCGCATTCACTTTAAAAGGGGGCACCACGCAATTCCGTTGAGACGACACCATTTAGAGAAATCTGAGTTGTCGTTTCTTAAAAGTTTGGGGCTGCGATGCTTATGTGAAAAAGTTTCAGGCTGATAAGCTCGAACCCAAAGCGGATAAATGCATCTTCATAGAAAACCCAAAACAGTTGGGTATACCTCCTATTTCAGATCTGGAAGCAAAAGTAATTGCTTCTAGAAATGGGTCCTTTCTCGAGGAAAAGTTTCTCTCGAAAGAATTGAGTGGGAGGATGGTGGAGACTTGATAAGGTTATTGAACCGTCACTTCAACTAGTGTGTAGCAGGGCACAGGAAGTTGTTCCTATGGCACCTACACCAATTGAAGTGGAAGCTCATGATAGTGATCATGAAACTTCGGATCAAGTCACTACCAAACCTCGTAGGACGACGAGGATGCGTACTACTTCAGAGTAATGCGTAATCCTGTCTTGGAAGTCATGTTGTTGGACAACGATGAACCTATGAGCTGTGGAGAAGCGATGGTGGGCCCGGATTCCGACGAATGGCTCGAGGCCATGAAATCCGAGATAGAATCCATGTATCAGAACAAAGCATGGACTTTGGTGAACTTGCCCGATGATCGGCAAGCCATTGAGATAAATGGATCTTTAAGAAGAAGACGGACGTGGACGGTAATGTTACCGTCTATGAAGCTCGACTTGTGGCAAAGAGTATTTTCACAAGTTCAAGCAGTTGACTACGATGAGATTTTCTCATCCGTAGCGATGCTTAAGTCCGTCGGAATTATGTTAGCATTAGCTGCATTTATGAAATCTGGCAGATGGATGTCAAAACAAGTTTCCTTACCAGTTTTCGTAAGGAAAGGTTGTATGTGATACAATCAGAAAGGTTTTGTCGATTCTAAGGATGCTAAAAGGTATGCTAGCTCCAGCGATCCTTCCATGGACTAGAGCAAGCATCTCGGAGTCAGAATATAAGCTTTGATGGAGCGATCAAAGGTTTTGGGTTTATACAAAGTTTGTTAGAAACTTGTATTTACAATAAAGTGAGTGGGAGCGCTACAACATTTCTGATAAGTATATGTGAATGACATATTGTTGATCCGAAATGATGTAAAAATTTCTGGAAAGCATAAAGGGTTGTTTGAAAGGAGTTTTTCAAAGGAAGACCTGAATAAAGCTGCTTACATATTGGGCATCAAGATCTATAGAGATAGATCGAGACGCCTGATGATACTTTCAAAGAACGCACACCTTGACATGATTTTGAAAGAGTTCAAAATAGATCAGCGAAGAAGGAGTTCTTGGCTGTGTTACAAGGTGTGAGTATTGAGTAAGACTCAAGACCTGACCACAGCAGAAGAGAGAGAAAGGACGAAGGTCGTCCCCTATGCTTTAGACGTAGGCTCTACAGTATGCTATGCTGTGTACCGCACATGAAGTGTGCCTTGCCATGAGTTGGTCAAGGGGTACAATAGTGATCCGGGAATGGATTACATGACAGCGGTCGAACTTATCCTTAGTATCTAGTGGACTAAGGAATTTTCTCGATTATGGAGGTGAAAAGGAGTTCGTCGTAAAGGGTTACGTCGATGCGAACTTTGACACTAATCCGGATGACTCTGAGTAGTAAACCGGATTCGTATAGTAGAGCAATTATTTGAAATGGCTCCAAATAGCGTGTGGTAGCATCCACAAGAAGACATAGATATTCGTAAAGCACACACGGATCTGAAAGGTTCAGACCCGTTGACTAATAACCTCTCTCACAAGCATAACATGATCAAACCAGAACTCATTGAGTGTTAATCACATAGTGATGTGAACTAGATTGGTGACTCTAGTAAACTCTTTGGATGTTGGTCACATGGTGATGTGACCTATGAGTGTTAATCACATGGTGATGTGGACTAGATTATTGACTCTAGTGCAAGTGGGAGACTGTTGGAAATATGCCCTAGAGGCAATAATAAATTGGTTATTATTATATTTCCTTGTTCATGATAATCGTTTATTATACATGCTAGAATTGTATTGATTGGAAACTCAGATACATGTGTGGATACATAGACAACACCATGTCCCTAGTAAGCCTCTAGTTGACTAGCTCGTTGATCAATAGATGGTTACGGTTTTCTGACCATGGACATTGGATGTCGTTGATAACGGGATCGCATCATTAGGAGAATGATGTGATGGACAAGA
Source organism: Triticum aestivum (assembly GCF_018294505.1). NCBI lineage: Eukaryota > Viridiplantae > Streptophyta > Magnoliopsida > Poales > Poaceae > Triticum > Triticum aestivum. The sequence continues at coordinate 86,623,322 of NC_057814.1, forward strand.
CCCAATCCTAAGCCTAGCACAAGATCGTGTAGTTCGTTTGCTAAGAGCTTTTCTAATGTCAAGTATCATTTCCTTAGACCATGAGATTGTGCAACTCCCGGATACCGTAGGAATGCTTTGGGTGTACCAAACGTCACAACATAACTGGGTGGCTATAAAGGTGCACTACAGGTATCTCCGAAAGTGTCTGTTGGGTTGGCACGAATCGAGACTGGGATTTGTCACTCCGTGTAAACGGAGAGGTATCTCTGGGCCCACTCGGTAGGACATCATCATAATGTGCACAATGTGACCAAGGAGTTGATCACGGGATGATGTGTTACGGAATGAGTAAAGAGACTTGCCGGTAACGAGATTGAACAAGGTATCGGGATACCGACGATCGAATCTCGGGCAAGTAACATATCGATAGACAAAGGGAATTTTATACGGGATTGATTGAATCCTCGACATCGTGGTTCATCCGATGAGATCATCGAGGAGCATGTGGGAGCCAACATGGGTATCCAGATCCCGCTGTTGGTTATTGACCGGAGAGTCGTCTCGGTCATGTCTGCATGTCTCCCGAACCCGTAGGGTCTACACACTTAAGGTTCGGTGACGCTAGGGTTATAGAGATATTAGTATGCGGTAACCCGAAAGTTGTTCGGAGTCCCGGATGAGATCCCGGACGTCACGAGGAGTTCCGGAATGGTCCGGAGGTAAAGATTTATATATGGGAAGTCTTATTTTGGTCGCCGGAAAAGTTTCGCACTTTATCGGTATTGTACCGGGAGTGCTGAAAGGGGTCCGGGGGTCCACCAGCCCCGGGGGGCCACATGGGCTGTAGGGGGTGCGCCTTGGCCTATATGGGCCAAGGGCACCAGCCCCAATAGGCCCATGCGCCAAGAGATAAGAAAAAAGGGAGAGTCCTAAAGGGGGAAGGCACCTCCGAGGTGCCTTGGGGAGGAAGGACTCCTCCCTGGCCGCACCCTTCCTTGGAGGAAGGGCCAAGGCTGCGCCCCCCCCCCCCCCCCCCCGCCTCTCCCTTGGCCCTATATATAGTGGGGGGGAGGGAGGGCAGCAATACCTAAGCCCTGGCGCCTCCCTCTCCCTCCCGTGACACCTCTTCCTCCCCGCTTGCGCTTGGCGAAGCCCTGCCGGGATCCCGCTACTTCCACCACCACGCCGTCGTGCTGCTGGATCTCCATCAACCTCTCCTCCCCCCTTGCTGGATCAAGAAGGAGGAGACGTCTCTGCTCCGTACGTGTGTTGAACGCGGAGGTGCCGTCCGTTCGGCGCTAGGATCATCGGTGATTTGGATCACGACGAGTACGACTCCATCAACCCCGTTCTCTTGAACGCTTCCGCTCGCGATCTACAAGGGTATGTAGATGCACTCCTTCCCTCTCGTTGCTAGTAAACTCCATAGATTGATCTTGGTGATGCGTAGAAAATTTTGAATTTCTGCTACGTTCTCCAACACAATACTCTCTTCGTTTGTTCTCCGCTATTAGTGACTTTGGAGTGACTCTTTGTTGCATGTTGAGGGATAGTTATATGATCCAATTATGTTATTATTGTTGAGAGAACTTGCACTAGTGAAAGTATGAACCCTAGGCCTTGTTTCCGAGCATTGCAGTACCGTTTGTGCTTACTTTTATCGCTTGCTACCTTGCTGTTTTTATATTTTCAGATTACAAAAACCTATATCTACCATCCATATTGCACTTGTATCACCATCTCTTCGCCGAACTAGTGCACCTATACAATTTACCATTGTATTGGGTGTGTTGGGGACACAAGAGACTCTTTGTTATTTGGTTGCAGGGTTGTTTGAGAGAGACCATCTTCATCCTACGCCTCCCATAGATTGATAAACCTTAGGTCATCCACTTGGGGGAAATTTGCTGCTGTCCTACAAACCTTTGCACTTGGAGGCCCAACAACGTCTACAAAAATAAGGTTGTGTAGTAGACATCAGAGTGCCTCCAAAAGGGCTCAAAGATTGCCGACGAACAGATGGCAGCAGTAGAGATGGAAGAATATAAGAAGAATGCAGATCCGGGTGATTTGTTGCAAGCTAAGAAACCTGCTTCAGAGTCTGCGTTTCAGTCGGCCGGAGAGACAAAGCCTGTCCTCATTCACCCGGAAGACCCCAATGCTGCTCCGACTCACATCTCAACAACACTTGACAGCAAATAGGAAGAAGCGCTCATCCAGTTCCTCCGTGAGAACTGGGACATCTTCGCATGGAAACCATCTGACATGCCAGGTGTACCCAGGGGACTGGCTGAGCACCGTTTGCGTGTCGACCCAAAAGCAAAACCCATCAAGAACACCTCAGTCGGTCCGCTGTGGAGAAGAGGAAGGCAATTGGCAAAGAGGTGGCTCGGCTTCTGGTAGCTGAGTTCATCCGTGAGATATACCACTCCGAGTGGCTCGCCAATGTCGTCATGGTCCCCAAGAAAGATGATTCACTCCGTATGTGTATTGACTTCAAGCACATCAATAGGTCCAGCCTGAAAGATCACTTCCCTCTCCCCCGCATCGACCAGATTGCCAACTCAATTGCGGGGTGCTTGTGTTTATCCTTTTTGGATGCATATTCTTGGTACCATCAGATCCGACTGTATGGACCCGATGAGATAAAAACGGCCTTCATCACCCCATTCGTGTGCTTTTGATATGTTACCATGCCTTTTGGTCTCAAGAATGGTGGCGCCACGTTCATGCGAATGATTCAGAAGTGCCCGCTCACTCAAATCAATCGGGATGTGGAAGCATACATGGATGATATCATGGTCAAGTTATGCAAAGGTTCTGACCTGCTGGCTGACCTCGCAGAAACATTGCCAACTTAAGAAGATATGATATCAAGCTCAATCCGTTTTCTTGTTTCCGGACGAGGGATCGACACAAACCCGGAAAAGATTGGAGCAATTCTTCGAATGAAATGCCCTGTGCGTGTGCATGATGTTCAGAAGCTTACTGGTTGCTTGGCTGCATTGAGCCGATTCATTTCCCATCTCGGTGAAAAGGCATTGCCTCTTTACCAATTGATGAAGAAGTCTGATAAGTTTGAGTGGACTCCTGAAGCCGAAGCAGCGTTTGTAGAGCTCAAAGCCCTGCTTTCCACCCAGCCGGTGCTTGCTGCCCCAGTCAGCAAAGAGCCTCTACTGTTATATATCGTAGCCACTGGACAAGTTGTCAGCACAGTGCTCACAGTCGAGCGGGAAGAAGAAGACAAAGCCTACAAAGTTCAAGGCCCAGTGTACTATATTTCTGAAGTCTTGACTCCGTCCGAGCAAAGGTATCCGCATTACCAGAAGATTGTCTACGGGATTTACTTGACCACGAAGAAAGTTGCACATTACTTCGCGGACCACTCGGTTTCAGTCGCCAGCGACGCTCCATTATCAGAAATATTGAACAATCGCGATGCAACCGGTCAAGTGGCGAAATGGGCGATTGAACTTCTTCCTTTCGATATCAAGTTCAAAGCAAAAAAGGGGATCAAGTCTCAGGCAATAGCAGATTTTCTGGCCGAGTGGATTGAACAGCAGCAGCCGACTCAGGTTCACTCGAAATATTAGACTATGTTCTTTGATGGGTCCAAGATGTTGAACGGTTCTGGTGCCGGAGTGGTCCTGGTATCACCAAGAAGCGACAAGCTCAGTTACGTCCTCCGGATTCACTTTGACTCTTCAAATAATGAAGCTGAGTATGAAGCACTTCTGTATGGGTTGTGTATGGCCATCTCACTCGGTGTCCGTCACCTGATGGTTTACGACGACTCAGCTTTGGTGGTCAATCAGGTGATGAAAGAGTGGGATATCAGGAGCCCTGCCATGACTGGTTACTGCAATGCAGTGAGAAAATTAGAGAAGAAGTTTGAAGGGTTGGAGCTTCTCCACATACCCCGACTCAAGAATCAAGCGGCTGATAATCTGGCGAAGATAGGTTCCACTCGGAAACCCATTCCCAGTAATGTGTTCTTGGAGCATCTCCACACCCCGTCAGTTCAAGAAGATCCCTTTACGGAGGATCCCCCGCAACCGATAAGTTCAACCAACCCGACTGAGATTGAAGTTCTAGCAGTAGTCAACTTGATCATGGAGGTTTTAGTGATCACTCCCGACTGGACGGTGCCATATATTGCATATCTGCTCAGGCAGGAGCTCCCAGAGGATGAAGATGAGGCCCTCCAGATCGTATGTAGATCCAAAGCCTTCACGGTGATAAGTGGACAACTTTACAGAGAAAGTGTTACCGGAGTAGCTCAGCGTTGCATCTCTCCAGAAGAAGGCCAACTGATCTTAAATGAGATTCACTTGGGGACATGTGGTCACCACGCGTCCTCTCGGACCATCATGGCCAAAGCATACCGAGCGGGATTTTACTGGCCACGAGCGAATGAGATGGCTAAAGATATAGTCGACAAGTGTGAAGGCTGCCAGTTTTACTCAAACATGTCTCACAAGCCTGCATCCGCCTTGAAGACTATTCCACTCATCTGGCCATTTGCAGTTTGGGGGTTGGACATGGTTGGACCTTTCAAGACCGGCAGAAGCGGCTTCACTCATTTGCTCGTAGCAGTCGACAAGTTCACCAAATGGATTGAGGCCAAGCCTATCAAGAATCTTGACTCAAGCACTATAGTTTCATCAGAGAGCTGATATTCCGATATGGAGTCCCTCGCAGCATTATCATAGATAACGGCTCCAACTTTGATTCTGATGAGTTCAGAGCATTCTGCGCTTCCCAAGGCACTCGGGGCGATTACGCATCTGTTGCGCACCCGCTGTCGAATGGACAGGCTGAAAGAGCGAATGGCTTGATCCTACAAGGGCTGAAACCCCGATTGATGCGCGACCTCAAGAATGCAGCTGGAGCTTGGGTGACTGAATCGCCATCTGTCCTTTGGGGATTGAGAACGACTCCCAATCAGTCGACTGATCGAACCCCTTTTTTATGGTATATGGCACTGAAGCCGTGCTTCCGAGTGATTTGCTGCACAATGCCCCCCGAGTGGAACTCTTCTCAGAAGCTGAAGCTGAACAGGCACGCCAGGACGCAGTTGATCTCCTAGAGGAGGAACGAGAGATGGCTCTGATCCGGTCGACCATCTATCAACAAGACCTGCGTCGATTCCATGCCCAAAATGTCTGAAGTCGAGCATTTCAGGAAGGAGAGCTGGTGCTCTGAGTGCACCAGAAACGACCTCACAAGCTCGCTCTGGCCTGGGAAGGGCCCTTCATCATCACCAAGGTGCTCCACAACGGGGCGTATCACCTTTACAACGTAGCCAAGAAAGAAGACGAGCCACGCTCATGGAACGCGGATCTGCTCTGCCGCTTTTATACCTAAACACTCGGATCGTCGAGTTGTAATAAGAATCCTTCAGATTGTTTATCAAAGACATGATTTTTGCAATATCCCAATGATTGTTTTCGCATAAATTTGTGTGTCCAAATCCCCCAGTGGGTGGCTTAGCTACGAACCTGATTCGCCTAAGTTTCAAAACATACTCCGAGTGAAGAGCAACCCTCTCACTCGGGGGCTTAGCTGCGAACCCGATTCGCCTAAGTCTAAAACATACTCCAAGTGAAGAGAAATCCTCTCACTCGAGGGCTTAGCTGCGATCCCGTATTTGCCTAAGTTACAAAACATACTCCGAGTGAAGAGCAACCCTCTCACTCGGGGGCTTAGCTACGACCCCATACTCGCCAAAGTTACAAAACATACTCCGAGTGAAGAGCAATCCTCTCACTCGGGGGCTTAGCTGCGATCCCAAGTTCAGATAAACCCGGCAAGGTTCAGAACCACCAACAGAAGTACTCGAGCACCAAGCCCGAAAGAGTTTAACGATTACAGAATCTCTCGGCATTCCGAGGCAAATAAAGTCAAGTTATCAAGTTTTTCACTCGGTAGGAGGAGGACTTGCTGGCTCAACAAAGCTGTCCAAGTCAATGCCATCTGCGATGCGAGTGGCTGCATCGATGAAGGTCTCCATGAAAGATTGGAATTGAAGCTTCTTAGTGTGGGCAACCTTAAGAGCTGCCAGCTTCTCTTCTTTGACTTCCTTGCAATGAACGTGGACGAGTGATAAAGCTACGTTTGCACCGCAGCGGGCAGATGACTTCTTCCACGCCTGCACTCGGTCTGGGATGCTGTTGAGTCGAGTCATCAGGGACTCGAGATCGTTCAGAAGCACATCCTTTGGCCATAACTCCTTGTCGATCCGGGATAGCGCGACCTTCAGTCGAGCGATGTAATCCAAGACACTGGCAAGGCGAGATTCCAGTCGCAGCATGTTCATCGCAGCTTCGTCCTTGACGGGGGAGTTGATAGGATCCAGACTTGTCTCGATCTGCCCAGTTTCTTCCTCGAAGTTCTGACAGAATTCTGCACACACAGAAAAGTAATGAATTGGCAGTTGCATGGTGAAGAAGTTTTTTGCAATCAGTCGGATAAGGACAAGTACCTTCAAGCATGAGGAACATCTTCTTGGCAAGACCTCCCAGATAAGTTTCCAGCTCGTCTCTCTTCCGAGTGAGAACATCAACTTTTTCTGCCAAGGCCACCTTCTCCTGCTTCAGCTGCATGACTTCCTTCTTCGCTTCATCAACAACAGTTCTCAGCTTGGCGTTCTCTTCCTCCAACTTTCCGACTAAAGCCAGCTTCTTGTCAGCAAGTTCAGTCCTCTCTCGCGCCGTCTTCTGCGCCACTGCAAGGTCGAGATCCTTCTGCTCCAGAGCCTGCTTCATTTTGTCTAAAGAAATAACATTCTTCAGACGAGCTTGGAGTTGACGGTTTTCACTACGCACATCTGTTCGAGTGGAATCACTCGGTTCAAAAAGATGAAAGGAAAAGATGACAAGGTGAGCAGTCGACAAATTGTTACCTCCCATGACAGCTGCTTCATCCTGGGCCTTCTTCAGGTTCTCCTTAGCCAACTCCAGGTCAAGATTGAGTTGAATCTGCTTCTTCTCCAGACCAATAAACTTGGTTCTAAGCTCACAAGATTTCTTCAATAAACAACAAGACACGACAATCGACAGAAACAAAGATCAATCACTTCCGAGTGATAAAATGCAAGGTCAGATTATTATGACAAAAAGAGTTCTAAGACTACTGCCGAATCAAACATTCAACAGCAGTCTCGGGGACTACACCCAGTGGGTGCACTTGGCGTGCCCCCACTGGTTCAGTTCCCACTCCGCACGATCTATCTAGACCGAGTGGAAGTACTACAAACAAACATTTCGCAAAGACCCCCACCAAATCAAATATTCAACGGTGGTCTCGGGGACTACACCCAGTGGGTGCACTCAGTGTGCCCCCACTAGACCAAGATTTCACTCGACACAACCTGGTCGACTCAAGAGAAAGAGCTACAAAGCAAAAGAGAAACACCCAGTGGGTGAACAGATGCAAGGTGCAACTCATGATAGATGCACATAAGGTTCCAAAACACTCATCCACAGACATCTTACGAATAATAAAGCAGCAGTTTGCAAGAAGCATATCCTAACAGAACAAAGGTCAAGCTGGAAACCAATAGTAAATCAACTTACAATCCCACTTACCCGGGCGTTGGTTTGGAGGGCGGAGCTAGCGTCATAAGCAGCCTTGCTAGTGTCATACACCACCTTCCGTCGGTCCATCATCAGACCCGCCTGGATCATAGCCTCCTTGGCAGCCCCTACTTGGTCCTCAGGACGTGATGAGTAGCGAAAAGAAAGGTTCTTGGAACATATGACGTAACCGGTGGAGCTGGAGCTTGAAGTTGCACAATCAGAGCAGAGGCCTGGGCAGTCGACACCGACGGCTGGTCAGTCGATAAAGGATCCGCAAAAGAAATAGAAGTCTGAACTGGATCATCAAGTTGCTGAGCGACTGGCTCCGATGCCGAGTGAGACGCTTTGCTGGCAGGCACCCTCTTGCTCGGAGCCCTACCCCTTCTCCCTGTGTTCCTTTGAGGCACTTCCTCATCATCATCATCGTCTGGAAGTTGGATAACATTTTTTGGCGCTGCACAACACTCGACCATAAGAATTCAGTCGACCATCAAAACAGTTGGCGAAGTCAGAGCATGGTTGTGGGGTCGTACCTACCCGAGAAGTGGTTGCGTCTGCGGTTTTCGCGTCATCCTGCTCCTTGTCAATGTCCATAGACATCCCAGAAGTAGCAACACTGAAAGTTCCCAACTTCACTCAGTCAAACAAGAAAAGAAGTTCACGATCAAAACGAAAACAAAGAGAAGAAATACACACGCTGAGGCAACAGGCACAACCACCTTGATCCTAGGCGGGGCCTTCTGAGGTTTGGGCACGGCAACTTTGGCCTGCTTCAGGGCCTTCTCTGATGGCTCGGGAGTGGACGTCCAAGTGTGTTTTGGAATCTTTGCACTCGACGCGGCCGCCTTTCCACGTCCCCCCGCAGGATCTTGCAACTGTTTGGAACAGCGTTCGGAGCGGGGCGGCGAGTCGACTTCCTCACTGCTACCAGAATCCTCGCTGTCCTCTTCACTTTCATCTTCTGATTGCCAGTCGGCGCTTCCTCCATCGCTCTCCACTCCCTCGTGGTGCCGCTCCCCGTTTGGCATCGAGTACATCTTGGTATAAATCTGCAAGACATAAATTAACAAGTATCAGTCGGATTCAAGAGCAATTGCAGATCGAAAGAAGAAAACACTCAGTATATTGAGCCTGACCTCTTCTGGCTTGTGGTCGGCGTCGAGTGGCAGAATCCTCCTGGACCCCCTGGGGTTATCCTTGTTCCCAGTAATGCTCCGCATCCACTAAGCAATTGTCTCCTCGGCAACCTCCTCTGGGTGGATCCGAGCGGTGTCTTCGGGGCCCGAGTACATCCACATCGGATGATCGCGAGCTTGGAGAGGCTGGATACGTCGACTGAGGAACACCTCCAACAGATCCATGCCAGTCACACCCTCCCGGACTGAGTTAACGACTGCGTCGACTAAAAGGGACACCTCGCCTTTCTCCTCTGGGGCCACAATTAGTGAAGAAGGCTGGCGGAGTCTCTCCATAGTGAAAGGGGGGAGGCCGGTCGACTGACCGGGAGTCGGGATGTCTTTGCAGTAGAACCAGGTCGACTGCCATCCTCTGACTGACTCGGGAAAGGTCATGGGAGGAAAAGTACTTCTACCCCTGATTTGAATCCCTAACCCCCCGCACATTTGGACCACGCACGTCTTTTTATCAGTCAGGTTAGCCTTCTTCACCGTTTGAGAATGGCAAGTGAAGATGTGTTTGAAAAGGCCCCAGTGTGGCTGGCACCCTAGGAAGTTTTCGCACATGGAGATGAACGCAGCAAGATACGAGACTGTGCTTGGGGGGAAATGGTGAATCTGAGCACCAAAAAAGTTCAAGAAACCCCGAAAGAATGGATGCGGGGGAAGGGAAAAACCTCGATCGACGTGGGTGGTGAGGAGGACACGCTCACCCTCGCGCAGCTGGGGCTCGGATTCCCCCTCTGGCAACCTCAAAGATCCAGTAACAATCATGCCGTCGGCGGCGAGCCTTTCCAAGTCTTCTTGCTCGACGGTGGAGCGAATCCAGTCTCCCTCGATCCAACCAGGCAGCAGACCGGACCGCGACGACGACCCTCATGACGTCTTCTTGCCCTTCGCCGCCGCCTTCTTCGCGCGCTCCATAGCTGCGGTCTTCTCCTTCACCATGGCTGTGGAGTGCGAGCGGGGCAGGCGGAAGCATCGAGAGCAGTGAGAAGCGAGGCGGAGAGGCAGAAAAGAAGGGGATCGATTGAGGAGCACTGTACATTGCATCGGTTTCGACGCCTTTTATGGGGTTGCTTCCGAGTGGCTGACCTGTGGGCCCGAGCAATCTTATCATATCCTGCAATAGTCGCTCACCCAATACGTGGCGAAAAAGGTGGCGCGGAGATCGAGGCGTCCCTGTCTACTCGCTCCGTTTACTGCGGCACGTTCTGTCCCGCGCGCTTCTCCAAATTTTCAAATCCCGTGAGATCCGGGAACCGCAAAGCAATCAATCACGCCAAAGATTTAACACTGTAATCCACTCGAAGATTTACGACATAATTCACTCGACGACCTTAGAATCAATCAAGGCAACTGATGCAGGGTCAAAGTTCCAGTATGATTTCCAGACTCCGATGAAATGCCTCCTAAGCATAGAATCGAGTCGGAACCAACTTCAACCCTTCCTCACTCGGACCTCAATCCATTCGGGGGCTAATGATGATGACATGTACCTAGGGTAGGGTCATGGGCCTGACCTAGATGCCCTGCCCAAGGACACTGCCCTAGAGTCAAAGACATTCGAAGTACAACCGAAGATATCGACTGAAATCGCCTTACAGTGCAATCCACTCGACCAACTATTCCATTCGGATACCCCAATTCCACTCGACCAAGATAGGGTCACTCGACCATATTGAAGAATCACTCGGAGCACAGAAGACCTACAGTCGCCCCAGTATGGCAAATGTCAGGCGTTCACTCCGTAGTCTTAAAGATCATTAATAGTCATTTATAGTGGGCGTTACCAGTAACGTCCCTGCCTTAACTAACATTGAACCATGTGTAACTGAGGACTGGAGGGGCCTGGCGCACTCTATATAAGCCACCCCCTCCTCTGGCACAAGGGTTGGCACCCCCTGTAACTCACACGCATATTCCAGTCGACAAGCCTCCGGGCACCGAGACGTAGGGCTGTTACCTCCTCCGAGAGGGGCCTGAACTCCTAAACTCGCGTGTACAACCTTGCCATAGCTAGGGCCTTGCCTCCTCCTACGTACCCCCTATTCTTACTATCAGACTTACTCCCATGACAGTTGTAAGCATTAAGACCTCATACCCGTACCTATTTTTATTATAAGCGTTCAACTCAAGGTTGTTTGATTTTAATCCGGTCAAAAGCTGGAAGTGTTTCTTTAACAAAAGCTTGCTAGACACCCTAGCTTAAAGGGGACCTTCCTCCCATGGGTTCGATAACTCAGGGTCACCTCTGGGGAAGTAGGTGTGAATACTTTCTGCTCCACTTCCAGATCACAAAAAGGAAGTACCAATATCGTAACTCCAAGAGGGCCCTAAGAATATCTCTTCATCGTCGGAGGAGCAAATACCAATCATGAGCTATTTAGTTCCTTGTCATACTTTTACATGAACCCGTAAGCCGCCATAATAGCGACCCAGTTACAGATAATGTTTAACAAATCCCAAAGTTCATGAAGCAAGCATGAAGGAACTCGATACTCTCATGGCCCAAGGAATATGCAGACATTAACTTTGTTTGTGTTATATACCATTAACTTGCAAGTCGATGACGCTCTATATAACGTCACCGAAGATCCCAATTTGGATGACGTTTTTGCGTGTGCGCCGTCACTAGGAGTAATCTGTGACGGGGATTCCGTGACGATGCTTGTGACGCCCATAAAATGTCACCTGGGGGAAATTTGTGACGTTATTAGCTATTTGATGACATTTTTTAGCTCGTCATAGTAGGCACGATCTCTTGTAGTGTTGTGATGAATTTATCTCATAGCATAACATCAATTTGGTTTGATTCAACAAAAGTGTTCTTCTAACATTGTGTCCTCAAAGTTGTTGGCATAGACATGCCCATGATCACGAAAACGTGATCATCGTGCAACGCTTGAGCTAGTCTTAGAGTAACGACTAGGAATACATTTTTATCGTTTATTATTCCACACATGCATATGGGTTTTCCTCTTAGAATTTATGGATATAAGGACTCAAGGACCATTACTGAAAAGGATCGAGATGGACCTAGAGGGGGGTGAATAGGTACAACTACAAATTTTAATTGTTACTTAGCAATTTTAGGCACTAATGCGGAATATGAGAGTGAGCCTAACAATTGCAAGTGTAGTACTAAGTGCTAAGAAAGATAAACAAGTAACACAAGTATGTAAGTAAACAAGCACAATATGATATAAGTAAGTGCTAAGAGACAAGTAACCACAAGTAGAGAGTTAGGGTTAGGAATAACCGCAAATCCGGGAGACGAGGATGTATGCCGATGTTCACTTCCTTGGAGGGAAGCTACGTCACCGTTAGAGAGGTGGATGTTACCATGAAGGCACACCAATGCCACGAAGGCTCACCCTATTCTCCCTTTGAGACAACACCACGAAGGCGTTTCTCAACCACTAGTGGTAGACCTTGGGGTGGTCTCCACCCTCACAAACTTTTCCGGGGGTAATCACAAAGGTCGATTCCTCTCCGAAAGACTCCTACCGCCTAGGAGTCTCCAACCTCCAAGAGTAACAAGATCGATGGGGAAAAGCTCAAGACTTGCTCAAATCACGAATTCCTTGGGTGCAAAGAAGGGGAAGAGGTGGATCTATCACTTGATCGGACAACTTCTCTTCAAAGCTCTCAAATACCTTGGGGATCTAAGATTTGGTGTGGAGGAATGAGGGAGAGAGTGAGAAGTGTTCTAGGGTTTGTTCAAAGTGAATGGTCAACCCTCTCCCGTGGAGAACAAGGGGTATATATAGCGTGAGCATGAATATGGCCATTGTAGTGTAAGAGAACGAGCAGGCCGGACATCCGAGAAAGGGGCCGGACATCCGGCCTGGCAAGATATGAGGAACAGAAAACAGAACTAGAGCTGAGAACAGAGGGGCCGGACATCCGGGGCCAAGCCCGGACATCCGGCAAAACAGGAAGGCCCGGACATCCGGCAGGTGGCCGGACATCCGGCGCACAGCCCAGCATAAAAACGTTCTCTGGATATCTATGCCCGGATATCCAGAATGGGGCCCGGACATCCGACGTAAGAGGAAGGCCCAGACATCCAGGGAAATCCCGGACATCCGGCGCTATCACAACCAGGATACAGAAACATGGTAGTTCCACGGGTAGTATAGGCCGGACATCCGGGATAGGGCCCGAACATCCGGCGTGACAGGAAGGCCCGGACATCCGGGGTAAAGCCCGGACATCCGGCAGCCAGGAGACAGAAATAGTAAGGTTTAAGCATGTGTATGTGGCAAGAGCAAGCCTTTAACTAACCCTATCGATCCCCTCTTAATAGTGCGCGATCCTATACTCAAGAAAACAAATATGGAATCAATTTTTATGCTTCATTCTTGAGTAAAATCACTTGTATGCTCTTGATCCACACACTTCGATGATCCGAGAACTAACACCTGAAATTAACTTGACAACCATTGTTATTCCCCTACATGTATATTGTCATCAACATCAAAATATGATGTAAGGGCATGATTGCTCTTTCAATCTCCCCCTTTTTGTTTGTTGATGACAACCATACATGTAGTATCATAGTTGCAGTAGATTGACAATCATGAGGGCACAAATACATAATAAGTTTATGTTTCTATTTATAGCTCCCCCTCAATGTGTGCATGGGATGAATGTGTTATGAGACATGCACATATGAGACGATAATAACCCATAGACTTAAAGACATTCCATAGCCATAAGATAATAACATAGCTCCACATGATCAAGATCAAATACCATAGGTAGCAACATTAACAAGACCGAATAATATTAGCTAGTACAAATAGCCCCAACACATCATAGCAGGACCTTACTAAGATACTACTTCTCCCCCTTTGACAGCAACAAGTAAAAAAGGGGCGAAGAACTAAACGGACTCGGTCACTCCTGGCGGATGTCATCATCATCAACAAAGAACTCTGGGTACTTGTCATGAGACGGGAAACCGAAGGTGGAAGTGGATGGGGCCGCGGGAATAGGATCATCATCACTCACGGGGCTCCCACGATCACGAAGACGCTGCTTGAGCTGATTCTTGGAGATGATGAGGCGCTTCTGAACATCATGATTCTGCTGACAGCTGAAGGTGATTGCTTTCATGATAGCAGACTGAGCCTTGCCGAAGAACGAGGCAAGGCGTCCACGAGGAGGAGACGAGGAAGATGGAACAGAGGAACCTCTGGGCTGAGTAGGGGCAGCTGTCTTCCCACCGGCAGACCTCCCAGGCTGAGTAGGAGCAGAAACCACCACGCGCATATGAGGAGGAGGCTTCCAAATGGAATGCACAGCAGTCTTAACCACCTCAAAGGGAGTAGTGTGATCAATCAAAGCCTGAATAAATGGAGCATGAGGGAACTGGCGTGTCTGAATGAAACTGCAAAGACGGATCTCATGCCAAATAAAATTTGTTGTGTCCAGAGGCTCAGTGGGTTGGTCATGCATACGAACCATCAAGTCAATGCAATAGTTGCGAGCCCTCGAGCGATCTCCCTTCTTAGGGTAGAGAGTGCGAAGCACACACTGGTAGAGGATGTAGTAAGGAGCACGGAAGATGGATACCTCATTGACTGGATATTCAAGCTCTTCCTTAGTGAGCTGAGAGGGAGGTTTAACAAGTAGCAAGCAAACATCAATCCCTTTGGGTTTGTACTCTGGATCCATACTGTGGATGCAATGGCCAACACCGGAGAGACCCAAAATCTGAACAAACCTGTCATAGGTGATCGTCAGTGTAGTGTCATCGGTCCTCCAGGTAAGAGTGTTGTCCGGACCAAAGAAACAGGTGGCATAGAACTGTAGAATGGCAGCTTCATTCCAGTCACACCTGAAGGTCATTGCAGGACCAAGAGTCATATCACCAATGATCTTGACCGGATTGTTAGGGAAAAGGCAGGATTGTCACGCAGAAAGTTGAGATCCAAGTATGAGTGAGGAGCAAGTCCACGCCCATGGACGAAACTGGAATAGAGATCCTGATGCATACGAGTCCGGAACAGAGGATCTTCAGCATCAGCCACCATCTCATATTGATTGACATCCCGATGGAACTGAAGGTATTGCCCTGCCCCCACAGTTGTGAAGTCGTGAGTGGGGCGACCTCCGGTGTCAGGAAGCTCCATGGAGATGCGACGACCATGGACAATGGGCATTGCAGAACCACGAACTTGAGGCACCGGTGCCCTCCTAGTACCGGGCTTGGACTGTCCAACAGACTGTCTTGGTGCACTGTCATCCTCTTCCTCCCCAACATAGTCCGCATCATCTGGATCCGAGGCCGACGGACTGGTGGATGGTGCCCGCTTCTTCTCTTGGTGGTGGTCTTCTTCTTCTTAGGCCGAGCATGCTCATCGGAGTCGGTTGAGCCTTGCCGGCGATCAAATGGAAAGGATAATGAATAGGTTCCGATAAGAAGAAGCCAAAGAATATGAACAAGGATAAGCCAAGTTAAACCGTGGGATGAACATTTTTCGATTATGACCATAGGACAAGTCCAAATGGTAAATCAAAAATTTTACATTCCCATGGTTAAGTTGAGTAGCCGAGTACATATAGAGGTGTTTGTAGGCTTAGGTATACAGTACCAAAACACGAGAGCGATAGATATGGCAAGATGTACATGGGGAATAATGCAACCCTAATAAGATTTGGTCACGAGCAAGAGGAAGATGAAGAGAGATAGCACTCTTACCCCGAGAAGACACCTGGGACGCTTGGGACCGCAGTTCTTGGTACGAGCCATGAAGAACTCCGGCGGTGAATCCCACGAACACCGGCCCCTCCCGAGAGACTCAAGCCACAACCCAAGAAATGGATTGGAGAGAACGTAGATCGGGAGGAGGAGAGTCCGTGGGCAGGAGATCGGGGCCGGAGATCGACGGAGACTGGCCGGGGCAGCGGCGGAGCACACCCCGGCGGCGGCGGCTGTGTGGTGAGATGGGGAGAGGAAACGGGAGCGAATGAGTAACTCCCCTAAAGCCCGAGCCCCTCCTCTGTTATATGGTGCGGTGACAGGCCGGACATCTGGGGCATGGCCCGGATATCCGGCGCTTGGAGGTCAGGGAGCAGAAGAAACAGGGCCAATGGGTCGGACATCCGGGGACCAACCCGGAAATCCGGCCACTGGAGGTGCACGATGGTGACTTGCGCAGTATAAGGGATTTTTTTTTTGTTTTCAGGGCCCGGATGTCTGGCAGCGGAGCCGGATGTCCGGCCATTGGACAGAGAAACAGGATGGGGAAGGATTTTCAAGGGGTCAACACATAGAATTGAATATAGACTCCGCCAAGGAGTTTTTAGAGATTTATATGGGTAGAAATCTGAGTCATCTATGGTCATACTAAGATAAAATAACCACCCAACCTAAATAAGTAATGAAAGGTCCACACAAGCAAGGTACAAGCGGTGACCGAGGTCACCATGTTTGATCCTATGGACCATAGGACCGCAAAAATGTAGACTTTGGGCACATGGTCATGACTCCATCATATTAAAGCCCATAGTTCGAGAACCATGATACTTTGAGAGTGTTTGTTCTATTTATGCATTATGTAGAGTGAGAATATTCATGAATTGAATGTCTCCCCCTAAATATATGCCTACATCAAGACAAGACATTAAGTTCATGCATGAATGGGTACTAGATTTCACATAATGTTGTCAAGCTCCAAGATACCAAGTTCACGCCTAAGTTGACAAAACCTTGCTTCGTCCAATGGCTTGGTGAAAATATCTGCAAGTTGCTTATCTGTGCCAACATGAGCAATGTCAATATCACCCTTCTCCACATGATCTCTCAAGAAGTGATACCTGATATCAATATGCTTGGTGCGGGTATGATCTTTGGGGTTCTCAGCAATATTGATGGCACTTTCATTATCACATAGAAGAGGCACATGTCTATAGGTGATACCGTAATCCTTCAAAGTTTGCCTCATCCATAGTAATTGAGTTGCACAACTGGCGGTCGCAATGTATTCAGCTTCTGCGGTGGAGAGGGCAACACAATTTTGTTTCTTCGAGGACCAACTTACCAAGGAGCGTCCAAGAAATTGACATGCACCGGAGGTGGACTTACGATCCACCTTGTCTCCGGCCCAATCCGCATCCGTGTACCCAATGAGATCAAACTTAGCATCCTTGGGGTACCATAGTCCTAACTTTGGGGTGTGAACAAGGTATCTAAGAATATGCTTAACCGCCTTATGATGGCTTTCCATAGGGAAAGCTTGAAATCTAGCACACATGCATACACTAAACATGATGTCTGGTCTAGATGCACAAAGATAAAGCAACGAACCAATCATAGAGCGGTATTTAGATGGGTCGAAGGGGGTACCGTTTGAGTCTTCAGTGAGTACAATTTTGGTTGGCATGGGTGTCTTACATGGGCTAGCATTAGTCATGCCAAATTTCGCTAGGATATCCTTGAGGTATTTTGCTTGAGACAAGAAAATTCCTTCTTGAAATTGTTGAATTTGAAATCCGAGGAAGAACTTCAAATCCGTATTGAGTGACATTTCAAAATTCTTGGTCATTGAAGCCGCAAACTTCTTGCACAAATGAATGTTAGGAGAACCAAAAATGATATCATCTACATAGATTTGGCATAAGATCAAATCACCTTTGTCCCTCTTAGTAAAAAGAGTGGGATCGATCACCCCTCTCACAAAACCATCATCGAGTAAAAACTTCTTAAGATGATCATACCAAGCACGAGGTGCTTGTTTGAGGCCATACAAAGCCTTATGAAGTTTATACACATAGTCTTTGTGATCGGGATCAACGAACCCAGGTGGTTGTGATACATATACTTCTTCTTGCAGAGGACCGTTAAGGAAAGCACTCTTCACATCCATTTGATGTAATGTAAAACCATTGAAAGCAGCATAAGCAAGTAAGATGCGAATGGATTCAAGACGGGCAACGGGGGCAAAGGTCTCACCAAAGTCCAAACCTTCAACTTGTGAGTACCCTTGTGCCACTAACCTTGCCTTGTTGCGGATGATTAACCCATTCTCATCTTGCTTGTTCTTGAAAACCCATTTTGTTCCAATGACATTGTGTTCCGTAGTTGGCCTTTTGACTAATGACCACACTTGGTTGCGCTCAAAACTATTCAACTCTTCTTGCATAGCAATGAGCCAATCATTGTCCATCAAAGCTTCTTGTACCTTGAGAGGTTCAACACTAGACACAAACGAGAAGTGAGCACAAAAGTTTGTCAATTGTTTACGAGTGACTCTACCTTCCGATATGCCGGTGAGGATTTTATCAATATCAACACGACCGGCCACTCGAGGCATGATGGAGGTAAGTGTTTCACGAGGTTCAACTTCATGTCCATCATCCACGTCCTCAACATATGGATCATTAATGTGTGGTGGAAGATCTTCTTCTTCATCTTGCATTTGTTGAGGTTCATTGTCAATGATTGCACTTTCTTGTTCTTGCCCTTGAGGATGATCTTGCTCTTGATGGTCACTATGAAGAGGACCTTGATCATCATCTTGTATTTGGTCTACGGGCATTGGTTGAACAATAGGAGCTTGTGGTGGTATGGGTGTTGACGTAGTTTGATGATGTGCGAAGCTTCCATCTTCTTCATCATCATGAGGTTCTTGTTCCATTGGGAGAAGTGCGCCAACACCCATGGTCAACATATCTTGAGAAGAATCGTCTTCACCTACATCACTTGGATTAACTTGCTCCCCATGGGAGCCATTAAATTCATCAAACACCACGTCACAAGTTTCTACAACACATCCATTGGATTTGTTGTAGACTCTATAGGCGTGAGAGTTTGATCCATAGCCAACAAATATACCCTCAGTTGTTTTAGATTGAAATTTTCCTAACCGTTCTCTTTTGTTGAGGATGAAGCATTTGCACCCAAATACACGAAAGTACTTGACATTTGGTTTGTTCCCGGTTAGGAGCTCATATGGAGTCTTTTCCAACATCGTGCGGAGGAAGAGCCGGTTTGATGCATGACATGCAGTGTTGACGGCCTCGGCCCAAAAACTATGTGGCGACTTGTATTCATCCAACATGGACCTTGCCATCTCCACAAGTGTGCGGTTCTTCCTTTCTGCTACACCATTTTGCTGGGGAGTGTATGGAGCTGAATATTGATGCTCAATCCCTTCATCACTAAGGAACTCTTCCAAGGTGTAGTTCTTGAACTCAGATCCATTATCACTTCTTATTGCCAGAATTTCTTTGTCAAACTTGCGTTGTGCTTGCTTGGCAAAATCAATGAAGGTGATCTTCGTCTCGTCCTTGGATTTGAGGAAGAAGACCCATGTATACCTTGAGTAATCATCCACAATGACAAGCCCATACTTTTTCCCACCAAGACTATCCCATGAAGGAGGCCCAAAAGATCCACATGAAGGAGCTCCAAAGGCCTTGAAGTAGACACAATATTCTTGGGTGGGTGCTTTGATTGATGTTGCTTCCCGGCTATGCATGCACTACACACACGATCTTTCTCAAAAGAGACATTTGTTAGTCCAAGGATGTGATTTCCCTTTAAGAGATCTTGAAGATTTCTCATGCCGACATGGGCTAGCCGGCGATGCCATAGCCACCCCTTGTCGGCCTTGGCCATTAGACAAGTTGCATGGAATGTGCTCTCTTTCGAGAAATCAACCGTGTAAAGGTTGCCATCCAACTCTCCAACAAAGGCCACTTCGAGAGTATCTCTCTTAAAGACTTTCACATCCGTTAGTCCAAATAGTGTATCATAACCAACAGAAGCCAATTGGCGAACAGAAAGCAAATGATATTTAAGGGATTGGACAAGCATGACATTTGCAAGAGACATGTCATTTGTGATAGCCACCTTACCCAAACCGAGTACCTGTCCTTTTGATCCTCCACCAAACATAATGCTCATAAATGGTTGAATAGCTTCCATGAAATCGTAGAGCAATTTTCTATCTCCGGTCATATGATTGGTACATCCACTATCAATCACCCATTTTACTCCACCGGAGAAGGCAACCTACACACAATTATTACTTGGTTAGAGGCACCCATTTTGCAATGGGACCTCTCAAGTTAGTCACAAGGGTCTTAGGGACCCAAATAGCATAAAACCGAAATGCATTTCGAGGACCAACAAACTTTGCATAAACTTCTCCATCCTTAGTCTTACGAAGTACATAGGATGGAGGCATGAACTCTTTTGGCTTGTTGAGAGTGGGCATGCCCCTTGTGGCCTTCCCACTAACAACCTTACCTTTCTCCTTGTGCCCTTCTCGTACAAAAGTTTCTTTTAGAGGGGTGGTGCACTTTTGAGAGGATGTCTTCTTCTTGCTTGTGCTCGGGTCAAACCCGAGTCCCTCTTTGGCAAACACCTCATTGTGTTGGCTCAACACCTCATTAAGGTTCTTTTGCCCTTGAGCACATGTCATGAGCCCTTTCTCGATTTGAGCTTTGAGAAAGCGATTCTCCTCAAGAATAGATGCTAGATCACTACTAGAGTTAGTAGTACAAGCATCAACATTGATAATAGGAGAAGAGTAAGCCTTGGCTAGAGTTTCAAGATAAGTAAGCTTGAGTGTCTCAAAACTCTTTGTAAGAAGGGTGAGCTCTTCTTCCTTGGTCTTGAGGGACACGGATAGGAGCTCACAATCCTTAGAGAGAGAAGCATTAGACTTTACAAGCTTACTTTTATCATTCATCAACTCTTCGCAAGAGTCAATAGCCTTTTTCAAGGAGGCAAGATCTCTAGTATGAACATCAATGTTTGCACCAATTTTTAAGCATAGTTCATCATTGCGTGCTTCCTCATATTGGACTTTCCGCTCAAGGATTTCATATTTTTCCTTTTCCTCGGTGACGAGGGTTTCGAGTTCCTTAATGGAAATGGTGTGCTTACTCACCATCTCCATAAGCATACGAAACATAGTGAGCTTCTTTCCTTTAAGGGAGCACATGAACTTATTTAGTTTAGCAAGCATAGGATCATTTATATCATCATCCTCATAACTATCCTCCGCATCAAGATACTCATCACTAGGAGTAGGAGGAGTGAAAAGAGGAGGGTTTGATCGTGGGGTTACCTTGACCTTGTCAGGAGAGTGTTGGTCCTCTCCATCTTCTACCACGGCCTTCGCCATGAGACACTTGTGAGCGTTGCCCTTGTAATCCTTCATGTAGTTGTAGGTGACAACTTCACCACTCTTGTTGACTAGCCTCAATGTGTTTTGAGAATCTTGAGCAACTCCGGCAACACCACTAACATCATCCGGATCGGATTCTTCTTGAGCAACCATTGCTTTCCCATCTCTCTTCTTGAGCTTGGAGTTCAAAGGATTTGGCAACTTCTTCTTGGGAAAGGTCTTGGGAAACCTTGGTTTATCTTCTCTCTTCTCATAAGGGCACTCGTTGGAGAAGTGGTTTGTTTCTTCACAGTTGTAGCATTTTCTTACTTTCTTCTTTTGAAACCTTCCCTTGAATTTTCCCGCGCTAAACTTCTTGACAAAGAGAGCCATGTCTTCATATGAAGGGCCCTCATCGGATTCAACCTCATCACCATCTTCATCATCATCATCATCTTCTTCTTCTTCACTTTGCTCATCTTCACATACATGCTTGGCCTTCAATGCAAGATTGATCTTCGACGATGGAGTACCATGCATGGCAAGATGTTTTGTAGCATTTTCCTTTGACTCTTCAAATAGTTGGAAAGTGGATATGATGTCATCTGTAGTCATTTCCTTGAAGGCATGGTGTTGTCTTGTGTCCCATACCATCTGATGGTGATATGGAGCAAGAGCATGGAGCGACTTGTCCACAAGGAATCGCTTAGTCATGTTGAATCCATCTTGTGTATTGTCACACTCACACGACTCAATATCAGCGGTGAGAGTCATGAGACGCTCAAGGAGTTGATTTGGAGTTTCACCTTTCTCCATACAAAAGTTTTGCAATTGCCCCTTGGCAATTTCATATTGAGCACTCCGGAGGGTGGAGGTACCGGTCTTGGATCTTATAATACTTTCCCATAGTTCCTTGGCACTTGTGATGTGTATGAAAGGTCTCCTTTGCTTTTCAACCATACCTCTCCTTATACACATGATTGCAGTGTCATTGAGATTCTTGTCATAAATTTCTCTTGGTGTAGGATTCTTTGGATCAACCACATGGTAACCATACTCCAAGATCTCTAGCATCTCATCGTTTCCATATCGAAGATGATCCTGCATAGCAACTCTCCACAAGGCAAAATCGGAAGTGGCATCAAGTTAAGGAGGTTTGCCTTGAGGGTTATATTTTGGTTTCTCAACTTGGGGTCTTGCATAAAGCCAAGGAACACTAGAGTGTTCATTGCTAGGAGGTTGTTGACCAAGTGACGGAGTAGGCACAGTTGGCCTCGAAGCCGCACCACCCGAAAGTGGTGCAAGCACCGTGGACAATGTGGCTATCCTCATTTGGACCAAGGCCTCGACAGAAGCATCATGCTCCTCTTTTTGCTTAGCAAGGGCCCGTTCCAGATCCTCAGAAGTAAAGGACTTGACTTCAGAGGAAGCCTCGCCTTTATCCTTCGGATCTGCAACACGGGGAGTCCCATCGGGGTTCATCTCGCTCTAGGGCGGTTAAGCCACAAGAATAGAGCACGAGGCTCTGATACCAATTGAAAGGATCGAGATGGACCTAGAGGGGGGGTGAATAGGTACAATTACAAATTTTAATTGTTACTTAGCAATTTTAGGCACTAATGCGGAATATGAGAGTGAGCCTAACAATTGCAAGTGTAGTACTAAGTGCTAAGCAAGATAAATAAGTAACACAAGTATGTAAGTAAACAAGCACAATATGATATAAGTAAGTGCTAAGAGACAAGTAACCACAAGTAGAGAGTTAGGGTTAGGAATAACCGCAACTCCGGGAGACGAGGATGTATGCCGATGTTCACTTCCTTGGAGGGAAGCTACGTCACCGTTAGAGAGGTGGATGTTACCACGAAGGCACACCAATGCCACGAAGGCTCACCCTATTCTCCCTTTGAGACAACACCACGAAGGCGTTTCTCAACCACTAGTGGTAGACCTTGGGGTGGTCTCCAACCCTCACAAACTTTTCCGGGGGTAATCACAAAGGTCGATTCCTCTCCGAAAGACTCCTACCGCCTAGGAGTCTCCAACCTCCAAGAGTAACAAGATCGATGGGGAAAAGCTCAAGACTTGCTCAAATCACGAATTCCTTGGGTGCAAAGAAGGGGAAGAGGTGGATCTATCACTTGATCGGACAACTTCTCTTCAAAGCTCTCAAATCCCTTGGGGATCTAAGATTTGGTGTGGAGGAATGAGAGAGAGAGTGAGAAGTGTTCTAGGGTTTGTTCAAAGTGAATGGTCAACCCTCTCCCGTGGAGAACAAGGGGTATATATAGCGTGAGCATGAATATGGCCGTTGTAGTGTAAGAAGAGCAGGCCGGACATCCGGGCAGGGCCGGACATCCGGCCTGGCAAGATATGAGGAACAGAAAACAGAACCAGAGCTGAGAACAGAGGGGCCGGACATCCGGGGCCAAGCCCGGACATCCGGCAAAACAGGAAGGCCCGGACATCCGGCGCACAGCCCAGCATAAAAACGTTCTCTGGATATCTATGCCCGGATATCCGGAATGGGGCCCGGACATCCGGCGTAACAGGAAGGCCTGGACATCCAGGGAAATCCCGGACATCCAGCGCTATCACAACCAGAATACAGAAACATGGTAGTTCCACGGGTAGTATAGGCCGGACATCCGGGATAGGGCCCGGACATCCGGCGTGATAGGAAGGCCCGGACATCCGGGGTAAAGCCCGGACATCCGGCAGCCAGGAGACAGAAACAGTAAGGTTTAAGCATGTGTATGTGGCAAGAAGGTTTGTGGCAAGAGCAAGCCTTTAACTAACCCTATCGATCCCCTCTTAATAGTGCGGGATCCTATACTCAAGAAAACAAATAGGGAATCAATTTGTATGCTTCATTCTTGAGTAAAATCACTTGTATGCTCTTGATCCACACACTTCGATGATCCGAGAACTAACACCTGAAATTAACTTGACAACCATTGTTATTCCCCTACATGTATATTGTCATCAACATCAAAATATGATGTAAGGGCATGATTGCTCTTTCAATTACAGTTATAGCTTGGAATATAAACATAATTACAAACTTGAAGATAAATAATACTCCCTCCAACCCAAAATAGGCGATTCAACTTTGTACTAAAGTTAGTACAAAGTTGAGTCGCTTATCTTGGATGGAGGGAGTAACTGTTATTATTGCCTCCAGGGCATATTTTCTACACCAATTTGCTAGTAAATGTGGTCTTAAGCTTTAGTTTCGGCTTTAGTTTGAACAATCTAAAGAGGGTACAAAATTCAGTATGCTATCTCTTCGTTCAACTGGTACTTTCTTCTATACTATTTGTTTAAAATTTGGTACCAGTTTTAGCCTGAAGAAAGTACACATGCTTCTAAAGTGGACTGAAAATGCATTGTCTAAAACTAAATGTCAATATGTTCCCTTTGTTTGTCAATTGGTACTTGCAAGCACATTTATTTGAAAAACCTTGTTCATACTTCCAAATATCATTTCAGCCATGTTCAAATGCATGAAGTGGCCATGACATTTGCATGAAAAAAATGTACAATTGATAATGTCAACCTTGTGCAAATTTTCATTCATTGGTCATATTACAACCAAAGTAATACAAAAGTAGGATTGACCGTCTCTTACAACATTGGTACTTCCAAACTGGCACTACCATTGACCATCCTCATTACTATAGTAAAGCAAAGTACTAGTTCAGATGCATATAGCAAAATAAAGTGCTACTGCAAGTTGCCTATACATTTCTTTAGAACTGACTAAGTAGCACCAGTTCATAGAACCACTACGTCATTTCATCAGAACCAACAATAGACACAACACACTCAGCAGCATAACACCTCCAAACACCAGCTTCATCACAAACACCACTTCTCTCCCTAAACCTAACAGCATAGCTACTTGCTACTTGGTCATGGCAGCTGCATTGCTATGAATATGGTTGCATACATTGCCTCTCTATCTCTACATGCACTCCTCCCTCTATCAACTCTTGCTTGATCAAGCTCTTCTATTCTGTCATCTGGTCCACAATTGCATCAACAGCAACATCACCAACAAGCACCCGTGTACTAATCCAATGCTCAACATATTGTAGCTCCCATCGCCAGAAATCACAAATTATCTATCAAGCACACACACAAAACTAGAAATTTGGAGCTAGCAAAAAACAGTTCTAGACCTAAGACAGCAACAAGGTCATGGCTTGTACTATGCTTCTTGCACTTGTAAAACACTCAACCGTCGTGCTTCTCGGTGCTGGACATGTAGAACTTGCCCACCATGCCACAGTCAGGGCAAGGGATCAGTGGCACCACTACAGTGCGATTGCGCAGAGCTGACCGGATCGAGCTGGAGAAGGACATGGCAGAAGAGATGAGGCGATGTTTGGAAGGCTGGATGGCGACGACAAAGGCGGTCGGCGGGGCGATTTGGGAACTAGGGTTCGAGCCGAGAGAGCGCATAGGAGGAGACCAGGGTGCAGGCCGGTTTGAACCAGGTTTTCCAGAGAGAGAGAGTGAGAGAAACAGACTCAATCCAACATAAAATAAAACTGCCTACTGCCATGCCTAGTGAAAACTCATTTCTGAAAAAAAATCCAATGGGATAAAATGCGTGACAAATGTGTAAAATGGGGGTATAAATTGGGGACTTTCTCAAAAATGGGTAAAACCAGTCAAATTGATGAATCTTGGGGGTAAAAATGGAATTGATTTTTTGAAGATATTTGAAGAGCATCTCATATCCGATAATTATCAAGAAAACGGGATTGCTAGCTCTCAATCGACCGAGACTAACCAAGTCTCAGTCGATGATATATTAATAGGATCTTAGAGGTTGTTTGTTTCCAGGAACTTATTGGTTTAGGGACTTAAAAAAGTCCCTATAAGTCCCATCTAAACCAAATAGGAGGGACTTATAGGGACTTAAAGTGAGCATTTGGGACTTATGAAATAAGACTCTCAAGGAGAGTCTTATAGGGACTTATAGTTGTAATATGGTATTATAGGGACTTATAAGTCTCAGGAACCAAACAGGTAGGGACTTTTTAGGGACTTGAGACTTATAAGTTGGGACTAAAAAAGTCCTAAGACTTATGAACCAAACAGGGCCTTACATTGAGATCCGTGCAAATTTTTCTTTTCATTTTTTTTCTTTCTTGCATGTTAAGTCTATGTCGATGAGACCTAGATACACCCTCAAGAAAAATAAAAAACAAAGATATGTAAGCGCAATCAACAAAGTTCGGCGCAAACTCAATTAAGTAAGAATCAGAAGAAGAAATAGAATCGGATGGAAACAAACATTGCAATTAAGTGATTTCCCCATTTCCGCACTTCCAGAAGCCCCAGAGCGGCCGTGACTGAAGAAGACTTTCTACTCCAATCCAGTAGTCAGAGAGGCCGCAGCAGCAGCACTGCAGCAGCAAGCGCCAAGACCCTACCTCAGCTCCACCAATCCCCAACCGGGCACCATCCGCACCGGCCGGCGATGTCGGCGGCGCCCCCGCCGCCCCCGGAATCGGCCGCTACCAGCGGCGGCGGTGGCGGCAGCGACAGCGACAAGGTCCTCGCCGCCGCGCAGCACATCGTCAAGTCCCTGGCCACCTCCAAGAACGCCGCCGACGACATGATCCGCATCCTCTCCGGCTTCGACAACCGCCTCTCCTCCATCACCGCCGGCCTGTTCCCCTCCCCCGACCTCTCCTCCTCCGCGGAGCCGCCCGAGATCTCCATCTCCTCCGCGGCCGCCTTCGACGCCGCCGAGCAGCTCATCCTGCTCTGGGACGCCACCCCCGAGGCCCTCGTCTTCGAGGCCCACGAGGAGGACATCGCGCAGTACCTCACCGCCGTCGACGTCGCCGTCGAGCACCTCGCGCGCGGCGGCGCGGGCGCCGGCCGCGCCGGCGTCGCCGTCCAGCTCGCCATGGCCCGCCTCGAGGAGGAGCTCCGCCACCACATGGTCCGCCACGCCGTGCCGCTCGACCCCACGGGCCTCTGCTTCTCTCTCCGCCGCCTCTCGCTCGGATCCTTCGACGACCTCGACTTCGACGCCGCCACGCCGCACAGCGTCGACGCCACGCCGGAGACCTCGCGCGGCGGGCCCCTGGTGAGCCCGTTCGACGACCACGCGTTCGACCCCGTGCGCCCCGAGGCCGTCGACGACCTGCGGGCCATCGCCGACCGGATGGCGCGTGCGGGGTACGCGCGCGAGCTGGCCGACGCCTACTGCAACATCCGGCGCGACCTGCTCGACGAATACCTCTCCGTGCTGGGCGTCGAGCGCCTCAGCATCGACGAGGTGCAGCGCGTCGAGTGGAAGCAGCTCAACGACAAGATGAAGAAGTGGGTGCAAGGGGTGAAGACGGTCGTGCGTGTGCTGCTTGCTGGTGAGCGCCGCCTCTGCGACCAGGTGCTCGCAGTGTCTGACGAGCTCAGGGAGGAGTGCTTCGTCGAGTCCACCAAAGGATGCATCATGCAGATTCTCAACTTTGGGGACGCCGTGGCTGTGTGCCCCCGCTCGCCCGAGAAGCTATCACGGATTCTTGATATGTACGAGGCACTTGCCGAGGTAATCCCTGAAATGAAGGATTTGTGCCTCGGGAGTTCCGGTGACGGCGTAATCAGTGATGTTCAAGCAATTCTTGATAGGCTTGGGGAGGCTGTGAGGGGTACCCTTTTTGAGTTTGGGAAAGTTCTGCAGCAGGAGTCGTCGCGAAGGGCAATGACGGCTGGTGAGATCCACCCAATGACACGGTATGTCATGAACTATTTGAGGTTGTTGGTCGTTTATAGTGAGACACTTGATGGCCTCTTGGATGATGATGGCGATGAGAGCAATGCTTTGGAAAGACCCGAGGATAAGGATCAGGATACGGAACACTTAGAGGGTATGACCCCTCTTGGAAGGCGCCTTTTGAAGCTGATGTGTTATCTGGAGGCCAATTTGGAGGACAAGTCTAAGCTATATGAAGATGCTGCCCTGGAGTGCATATTTTCCATGAACAATTTGCTCTACATTGTTCAGAAGGTGAAGGATTCCGAGCTTGGGAAGATTTTAGGTGATCACTGGGTAAGAAGGCGCAGCGGGAAGATTCGGCAGTACTCAAAGAGCTACCTAAGGATTTCCTGGATGAAGACTTTGTCTTATCTGAGAGACGATGTACATGGGAGTGGGGGTGGGAGCGGCAGTGGTAGTGGCAGTGGACATTCAGGTTCTAGGATGTCCATCAAGGAGAAGTTCAAGAACTTCAACTTGTCCTTTGAGGAAATTTACAGGAACCAGACACTCTGGAAGGTTCCAGATCCTCAGCTCCGAGAAGAGCTGAAGATATCTATATCTGAGAATGTGATTCCGGCATATCGTGCTTTTCTGGGAAGATATGGTAGTCAAGTGGATGGGGGGAAAAACTCGGGAAAGTATATAAAGTACACCCCAGAGGATCTGGAGAGTCAATTGTCTGATTTATTTGAGGGCTCACCAGGGTCCGCCAACCACTCTAGGAGAAGAACATAGTTCATAGTTAACAGGATCCGCTTCAGGTATGTCTTGTTAAAGTGGTCTTACATTTGTTGAGTTTCCATACACACGGTATCTGTTAAATGGGTATTTGTTCATTTAGCAACCTTTACAATACTGTGATACAAACCAGAGTCTTCTGTGTGTCTACTTTTGCATGGTGTGCACTAAGAAATATTGTACATGGATTGATTCTAAGTGTATGGTCTTCTTTCTGAATATTCTGTGTTAGCTGCAATTGATCATTTGGTACTACATAAGACATTGAAATTCACCGTGATCTTGTTCGACTGGGTTGACCGGGGGGTTTCATTATTTGTTCAACCGTGCCCGTGCAGGCATAACCAGTTTAGAATTGTTGGTTGAAATGTTGAATATGATATTCAGTTGAATGAGAATTACTTCATGGTCGAATTAGTTTGTTATCAGAAGTGGTGGCTTCTTAGTGGTCAATTTTATTGACAAACATTAGATTTAGAAATGTGCTTTAGGAATGGCTGGTTCATTTAAAGAACTACTTGACATGTGATAAGTGTGAAAAGGCAGTATATTTGCCTATAACGTGTTCTAGCATCATCTTATGAATAAGCATACATTGTTAGCAGTAATGAAATGGAAGCGTTTCATTGTGAGCTATTGCCATTATGTGCCTGTAAGCCTGCAGAATGATTTCAAATCCCTGACCTGGCTAGGCAAAATAACTGTGTTTCGCTAGATTGCCCATAAGAAGAAAGATAGGCAGTAGGTATATATGTGCTTCATTAGTAGAACTATTGTCCAACTACTAAAACTGTATAAGGTTGAATTATCTCAACATTGCCTGTGCCTGTCAATAAGATTGTTGAGGTTAAGCATTTACTATTACATGACCAGAAGGGTTTGTCGAACCTGCAAATCTGGAAAATCGCTATTGGAAAACCAATTAGTAGAAGAAATTAGGGTGAATGATCGTGTGCATCTCTCAGACCCACCTCTTATTTACAGTGCTAAGATTACATACTAGATTAGACTTGGACTCGAACTAGATTAGGAATTCAGACATACCCCTTTCAAGATGGGCCGAAGATATTGATTTGTCCCATCTTGTTCTATTATAATAGCACCCTCTAGGACCTACCCTTTTGGTTTAATAGTCAGGTAACTGCTCACCTACTCGAGACATATTCCAACTTTTTTTAGGGGAGACATATTCCAGTTTTAGCATCCTACTCGTCAGTTTCTCCTTGATGAAAAAACCTATAGGCTTGCAATCACAATGCATTGCCAAGGAGTCGTTCCCTAACACTGAAAGCTGACAGTAAAGCGACCATTTTTTACACAACCTCAATTCAATTGCTCTATGCTCTGCCTGTGCAGTATACCGAGCTATTTATTTTTCCCATGAAGATGTTAGTACCCTCAGGTTGATTATCTTGTCACCACACCACTTGCCCAATCTGCGTCTCCATATCCGTGTACACTCGATCTTCTCTTTTCGAACTGTAACTCTCCTTTGCCAAGAAGGTTACTCTTTAAATACCTCTGGTTCAAGTACACCACAACCCTAGAGAACACTTGAGTTGTGACACTATGTCTAAGATCGGACGGTGCTATCGACCTGCTGCATCCTCTGGAATATCATTTGATAATTTTCCACATCACAAAATTGGCTTAAAGCTTGGTGTTCCAGGCATGCTGCTCCGAAAAATTAAACCGACCACCGTTTGGGTTACGCAACTGAACTCGCTTGCTACTCGCAAGCCTGGGTGGACTCGGTGCTGGAAGGGAGATCATTACAGGTTCAAATATGGTCAGCGTGTCTGTATTCCTTGGATTGTTGTGAGTTCACCGGGTTGTAAGTGGCCATTTACACTGCTGCACCGTCGTACGACATTCAACAAAAGGTACCCGACACAAGTGGGAGACAAGGAATATAGTGTACAGAGTGATCGTCGAATCCTTGTAGCCACTGGTGAATTTCCATGCAGAGTAGAAGGTACAGCCATTCCCCAACTGTATTTTTTTCTGTCCTGTGATTCATTAACCTTTATTCATGACGCTGGCCCATTTACTTCACTGAGGGAAACAAATGATATATTAGCACCGTCCCAAATTAGTTCCAAGAAAATAGAGCCAGCGGCGCACTTTTCTTACCTTCATCATAGCCGCGTTCAGGAACTCAGCGACTGCCAGAATGGCGATTTTAGTTGCAACAGGTTTGGTCAAAGAGGCGTTTTAGGGTTGGGTACAGCAAGATTGTGAACAAGTCTTTAAGGAAATTTGAACTTTCAAATTAGTTTTGGTTGGGGTGCGCCTGCCTGGGCTGTAGTGCAACGCCCAAGCACCCGAGGGTCCCAATGGCAAGCCACTGTTGAACAAGTCTTTAGGGAAATTTAAACTTTCAAATTAGCTTTGGTTGGAGTGCACCTGCCTGGGCTGTAGAGCAACACCCAAGCAACAGCCGACGGTCCCAATGAAAAGCCACTGTTGAACAAGTCTTTAGGGAAATTTGAACTTTTAAATTAGTTTTGGTTGGGGTGCGCCTGCCTGGGCTGTAGTGCAACGCCCAGGCGACACCTGAGGGTCCCAAGGGTTCCAATGGCAAGCCACTGTAATGGACCCTCTTTCACAAAAAATAAATTTAATATCATTATGGGCACATAGCTCACATATCAGATATCAAACTGATAAAAATAAATACTACACTTGATCTTAGCCTTAGGTATGACTTGCATTGATGCCCTGCCCCCTCTTCTTATAGCTTTGTCCAGCGTCTCTCCGCTCTCGACCAGCGAGGTGGTACTAAAAACCTAAGAACGAACGGGGAAAGTCCCTGCTGCACTCGGGCAAACAGCCTATGCGCCCCCTCGTTCCTTTGGGCTTCATCTGGCCCGGTAAGAACACAACGGCAGCAATGCTTCCACGGCCCAGTATTAAACATCCTGTGGCAGATTGCCGTTGGGCCAGCCCATTTAGTGATTAAGAACGTGTACTGAACGCCGGTTTTGGCGACCTTTTTCCTGGCCGGTTTTGGCAACCTTCCAAAATGTTCCTGAACCCTTTTTTACTGGTTTATATTTTAGTTTTTAAATTAATTTTTTCCTTTCCTCTTTTTCCTCTTTCTTTTTTCTTTTCTTCTCATTTTCTTTTTATTTTGACGAATTTATGTTTCTTTTTTCTAAAATATGTGTTTGGAATTTCTAACTATCTTATGATTTTCTAAAAAATATCAGAAGCTCAAAAAATGTTTGTCGTATTCAAAATTTTGTTTAGAAATTCGAAAAATGTTTCCTTTTTAAAAAACTGTTCACAATTTTAAAAAATAGCAATTTCATGATTTGTTAGAAAATTTAAAAATTGATCCTGATTTTCAAAAATTGTTCATAAATTCAAAAAAAAGATTGGGAATTCAAAAAAATGATCTAGTTTCCAAAATTTTCTCAACAATTCAAAAAAGTTCAGCAATTAAAGAAATATTCGGGATGTAACAATTTGTTCAGAATTTCCAAAAATGTTTTTTTATTTGTTTACAATTTTAAAAAATGTTCGGGAATTTAAACAAATGTTCACGTTTTCAAAAATTGTGTCGTGTTCCAACACTACATGCACGCAATCGACTACTTCTCTGGGTACCTCAAGTACGAGCAGAACCCATAGCCGCCATGCTCCCGTGGTACGTCGGCGGCACCCTGGTGGCATCGAAGAGATTTGTGTGCTCCTCAAAGGCAGGCCCATGGCTATCACCGGGGCTAGTGTGGCGGCGAGGGCATGGCAATGAGAAGACAAGAAAAATCGCCATCATCATGTTTGAAGTAGGGGTTTCATTATTAAACTTATGAAGACCATAGGTGCCATAACTCAGTGATGACATAATCCTTGCAAACATTACTTTTAGAAAATCTACAACTATAAAAAGATTTAGAAAATCTACTTTGAGACTGGCTTCTTATTTAGAGAACTACTTGACGCGTGATAAATGTGAAGAGGCAGTATATTTGTTCAGGTCATCTTTTAGCAAATCTCTATCCTAAAAGTCCAAAACCTTCCTATCTCATTTCCCTAAAGCAGATCCCCTATTCCAAATTCTTTTTGCCATTTTTCAAAACATTTGCTAGAACAATTGAAACAGATTCACCATATTTAAAAACAAATATAGACAATTCAAATGCACCACATCGTAATTCAACTACGAGAATACATAAAGTTCACTGAATCCATCAAAGAGAACCACATGAACATGTCTGGATCAAACCCTCTTGTCTTTCCCGCATGGTTCTTGGCGGATACCCTCCCGGATCCGTCCTGGTGGGTTGCTCTGGATCTTCAGCCTGTAGCCCGCCGGCTTTCGAGACACGCAAGGATGCATGTTGCGCGTCTTCGTGGGGCTGTCCAGCCATGGTGACTTCTCCGGGGCGCGTGTGGTGGTGCATCGCCCTCCTTTCGCTGTGTGGTCATCCTCTTCGGAGGTCGCGGTTGTCTACTGCCTGCTCGAGCTAGGCCCGGTTCAGATGAGGTGCGGTGTGGGCAGGATGGATGCAGTCGAATTTGGACTGTGGTGCCATAGATCTGGACAGGTGCGGCGGTGGGGCTGTCATGGCCCTTTATGTGGTTCCGTCTCAATCAGCATGCCACGAGACGGATTGTTCGGCTACAGCCAGATGGACGGTGAAATTTGTGCTTGGATTTTTGTCGGGCTGACGATGACGACACCTTTGGGCGTCGCATACCTTGTTGAAGGTGTCGTCGACGTCGTTCTTGCCTACCTGACCGCTGATCTGGGGAAACCCGAGATCTAGGTGATCTTTAATCATGATGATGACATCAGTGGTGTCATTTTTCTCTCTTGAGAGCATCGTTTTGGAGCTGCATCGGTTTGGGGGCAGTGGATGATGGCAGGTACGCACTACGGTGAACGCTTCCATGTCTCATCGGTGCCATGTTTTGGGTGGTTGAGGCATCGAGATGGAGCGTGGCGGTGGGTGGCAGCAATCCTTCGTTGAGACGCAACGTTAATCGCAATTTATGGGTCATAATCACTACTTTGGCAGGATAGTGACATCATAATCGCTGGATTGGCGGGATAGTGACAGCTCACGGTCTATTGTCTGGGGTGCCCAGATTTACCACTGCCAGACACTGGCGACAAAAGCGTGGGATTGTTGAATTGACTTCGAGGTGGGATTTCGGTGGTGGCATCTTCTCTCGGTCTGCGATCAATGGCTTTATGACTGGCTATTTGCTTGGTGTGTGCATTGTTTACATCTCGTGGATATCACGTCTGGACCATATGTGCTTACATAATTTTCAGTAGTTGCAACTACTCGACGAGGGTCAATGTTGCTCCTTTTTTTGATCTGCATAGGCATAGTGATGGTCTTCTATGGCTTTGTTATTAGTCGAGGTGATCCTTTGTGTGTGCGCGTGCGTTCGCGTTGGATGTGTGCACCATAACTATGTAGAGGCCATGTGTATGCTTATGATGTTTTGTATCCCCTTATGCTTTGTTATGAGTTAATAAAAACACCTTTTTTGAAAATCAAACATAGCCGTAAATTGTGCCCAAAGGCACCAAATGAACAAATAACGGTGCCCATAGCCGTAATTCGTTTGACCGCCAATGCCCTTTCACCTCTACCATTACAATCAACTCTTCTTTGTATGCTCCAACACCACCATTCTTCTTGGCATGCTTTGCATATTTTGATCCATTCGGATGCACATGAGGAGTTGTTGGGTTCTCTACCAAGTCAGCATCGACAACATTGGTGTTGAGCCTTTGCCTCTTTGGTGTGGTCTCAAAGTTTGTTCTCGTCCACTTCTCATGTCCATCAAACTCTAAGAGGCAATGATGCAAAGTAAATGGTTTAGAGCAGTTCCTCTTGTTCCTTTCTCTGTAAAGAGATTGCCTTAGGCTCATACTCGTTGACGGTCACTTCACTTGGCGGCGTAAGGTTGACTTGCTCAACACATCCAGCCCACTAGTTGCAGTGGTCTTGGATCAAAGTCCAACAATGAGTGAGAGACCCGATTGTGTGGTTGTAGGGAATGATCACATTGTTATTGTAGTACTCCTAGGTCCTTTGCCAAAATTGCTTCTTTGTTTGGTCTGCACCGCATGTGGCATCGAGAGAGATGTTGACCCAAGCTTCACATTAACATTTGTCTTCCTCGATCTTGTAGTTGCATGACCTACTCCTCTTGTTTACTTGACTCTCCTCGGCCTCATCCACCACCTTGGCATTTCTTGTTTTGGGTTTATGGCCTTGACACCGCAATATCGTCGAGGCTGAGTGTGTGGCTTACATCCAATTCTGCCATGCAAGCGGTGGCATCATCATGCAATTGCTTACTACAAAAAGTACAGAAAGAACCTAGCAGTCAATATCAAATCGTACATCATTCTCTCAAGCAATTCCAAACCAAAAAAGGAAAAGGGAAAAGAATACCTTGCAGACATATCATCAAGCACATCGGCCTCGCCCATGGTCTCGTTCGAATCCAGGTCG
Source organism: Triticum aestivum (assembly GCF_018294505.1). NCBI lineage: Eukaryota > Viridiplantae > Streptophyta > Magnoliopsida > Poales > Poaceae > Triticum > Triticum aestivum. The sequence continues at coordinate 86,658,197 of NC_057814.1, forward strand.
TGCTCGGTCGTCGGAGGTGGCGGCGCGGCTCGAGGAGGTCGTGTACTAGTCATCATCGTCGTGAGAGGTTGAAGTGGAAGCTTAGGGGAGCCCGCAACGTCCTTCTTCTTCGTCGCCGCCACCATGTTATCTATCGCCTTGGACGACGGCCGAAGGTCCCGTTTGACGGTCAGCGTCGGCAAGGGTGGTTGGCTCATTATGACGGCTCGAGTGGCGACAGCCGCCAGCGATGAACCACTGTCAATGAGGTCCTTGCCTTTTGCCGCCATTTCGCTGCTAGCATTGCCGAATTCGCCTGCCGACAAGGGCGCCCAGGGGTGCGACGTGGAGGGGCTATAAATTCTGCCGGTCATCGGGGCTGGGGACCGCGGCGACAGGGTGAGGAGCGGTGGCGTTGGGGTTGTGCGGGAAAGCTGCGGGCGATCAGGACGGGGTGGCTTTTCCTAAGAATGCTGTTGGCTAGACTAGAAGTGAGCGAGTGGGAGGAGGTTTGGAAGGGGAGCCATTTTTTGAGCGAAAAACGGTCATATAAGGAATTTGCTAGATACCCCTTAATCGCCTAAACCAAACTTTTTCCCATCAAATATAACTTATAAGGGATCCACAAGAGATGCCTTTGTAACGTGCTCTAGAATTTGTCCCAATTTGTGTGTTTGTAGATGCTTCGCTAGCATTATCTTATGATTAAGCATACATTCTTAGCAGTAATGAAATGGAAGCGTTTCATTATGAGCAATTGCTATTATGTACATGTAGAATGGCTTGAAAATCTCTTCCGTCTAGGCAAAAAGTTCTGAATTTCGCTAGGTTGCCCATAAGACGAAACCCAGGCAGTAGGTATATCTGTGCTAGGCGACCGATTGGACTTCATTGGGCCGGCTCATTTAGTGAATAAATAACTTGCACTGGATGACAGTTTTGGGAAACTTTTTGCTGGCCGGTATTGGGAACCTTCTAAAAAAAGAAGGTTACTGAACCCTTTTTTATTGATTTTTCTTTCAGTTTTAAATTTTTATTTATTATTTTTCTTCTTTCTTCTTTTTTATTTTTCTTCTTTTCTTTTCATTTTTTCATTTTTTCCTTTCTAAAATTTATTTTCTTTTTTCTAAAAAAAATGTTTGTAGAAATTTCAACATTCTTCTTTGAAATTTAGCAATTTATTCCTGTTTTAAAATTTTGTTCAAAAAAATAAAAAAATGTTCGTTGTTTTAACAATTTTGCTTGGAGTTTAAAAAAATGTTCCCTTTTTCAAAAATTTCCACAGTTTCAAATCAAAATGCAATTTCAAATTTTGTTCAAAAATTCAAAAAATGATCCTGATTCTCAAAATTTGACAGACCATTTTTCACACAACCTCAATGCCATTGCTCTATACTCTGCCTGCGTAGTAGTAGACCGAGCTGCAACCTACAAAACTCCGTGTCACAAGATATTTTCCACAGAGATGTTAGTATCCTGAGGAAGATCTTTTGTCACGACACTTCTTGCCCAATCTGCATTGCAGCATCCTTTGTCCTCTCAATGTTGTCTTTTTGAACCCCAGTCCTTTGCCAAGCCCATTTTGATACAGAGGGAGTACCTCTGGTTCCAGTAGACAACCCTAAAGATCACTTCAGTTGTGACAGAGTGTCAGGATTGGCTGGTGATGCCGACCGACCCACTGCATCCTCTGGAATTATCTACACTCTACAGTTATTAACAATTTTGCACGTCACAAAATTGCCTAAGTTTGGTGTGCTCTTTCGGTCATGCAACTGAACACCCTGTTACGCCGTCGTCAGTTCCTACTTCCCAGTTGAACATTTATCTGTTTCTCCTGTCCTGCTATTCATTTAGCTCATTAGATTCACCTCATTTTGCTTTTCAGGTATTCAATATAATTTCATAAGTCCTTTTGAAAGGATTCAAAAAGTTTTTAAATAGTTTTGGTTGGAGTGCGCCGGCCTGGGCTGTAGTGCAACACCCAGGCGACACCTAAGGGCCCTAGTGGCAAGCCATGGTGGACCCTCCCCACAAAAAATAAATTTAATATCGTTGTGAGCACATGGTTCACATATAAGATATTAAACTGTTAAGAACAGATACTACACTTGATCTTAGCCAAAAAGCCGAGAAAGGTATGATTTGCAACGTCCTCCTCCCCCTCCTCTTATAGCTCTCTCCACCGTCTCTCCACCCTCGGCCAGCGAGGTGGTACTAAACCAAACCAAAGAAAAAGAAAAGAGAGAGTCCCTGCGGAGCTCCAGCAACCAGCCAAGCCAGCCTATGCGCCTCTCGTTCGTTTGGGCTTCAGCAGGCCAGGTAAGAACAGCACGGCCGTCGGCAGCCTATAGTTCCACGGCCCAGCACTAGTAGAAAAAGGGTCTAATGTGAAACTCATTAGTCCTGGTTTGGTATTGAACCGGCACTAATGTGACCATTAATGCCGATTCCAACGGCCAGGCGGGCGGCGCTCATTAGTACCGGTTCGTGGCGAACCTTTAGTACCGGTTGGAGCCACCAACCGGTACTAAAGGTGGTGCGCTGCCACCCGCAGTGCACAATGTTTAGTCCCACCTCGCTAGTTGAGAGGAGCTCGCACCGGTTTATAAGCCCCGCCGCGGCTACCGTGTCGAGCTCCTCTCTAAACAGGCCTTTGTGGGCCTATTGCAAGTCTTCCGCCCTATGGGGCCTACTGGGCCGTACGGGCCTGCATCCTGGCCCAACTAGAGATTGGGTTTCTAGTCGTATGCAGGCCGTGCTGGCCCAGTAGGCTGGCTGTTTTTGCTTTATTTCAAAAATAAAAATAAAAAAAATCCTTACCAACCGGGACTAAAGGTCCCCCAGACCACGGCGCGCCTCGTGCCATGGGGTGGGCCTTTGGTCCCGGTTCGTGTTAAACCGGGATTAAAGGGGGGACCTTTAGTCCCCACTCTTTAGTACCGGTTCCAGAACCGGTACTAAAAGTCGTTTTTCTACTAGTGCAGTATTACGCCTCTTTTTTCCGCTGTTCGTTTCGCTGGCTGCACAACGATGTACGTCGCCATGAAGGAAGACAATGCGGGCGACTACCACGACGACATTCCAGTACTACGTGCACGCGCTCGACTACTTCGCGTCGCACCTCAAGTGCGAGCACAACCCATAGGTGCCAGGCTTGGCCAAATTCACTGTTTTGATCCTTTTCCTTAACTTAAGCACGACCTGACCTTATCTGCAATTTTTTTTTTGGATCTGACCTTTTTTCTTCCGCCATTGTCTTTGGCGGTAGGGTAGCCGATAGCACACCCTACCGCCAAGGCCTTTGGCGGTAGGACTTACTTACACCGTCACGCCCGTTCGGTATGAAAAAGACCCTACCGTCATGGTCTTTGGCGGGAGAGGTATGCATGTAATTATAATAAGGGCACGCATGCAATAAAAGATTCAGTTTTTGCAAAAAGGACCCTACCGCCATAGGCTATGGCGGTAGGGTAACACATCCTACCGCCATAGAGTGTGGCGGTAGGGTCTTTTTTCAAAAAAACAAAGATGATGGTGTAGGTAAGTTCTACCGCCAAAGGCTTTGGCTGTAGGGTGTGTTACCCTACCGCCATAGACAATGACGGTAGAAAAAAGATCAGATCCGAAAAACTTTTGCATATAGAGTCAGATCGTGCTAAACTAACGAAAAAAGTCAAAACAGTGAATTTGGCCGCCAGGCTCCCGTGGTACTACGTCGCAAGAGCCGAAGAGATCCGCGCGCTCCTCGAAGGCAAGCCCATCGTCGCCCCCGGGGCTAGTGCGGGGGAGGGCGTGGCAACGAAGACAAGGAAAATCACCATGAGTTCACGATCATGTTCGAACTACATTTTCGTTAGTAGCTCAACTATGCCCGTGCAGCCGTGCAGGCATAACCAATTTAGAATTTAAAATTCCTGAAAAGATGGGAATCCTGGATTGGGCATGCTGCTTCGTCTGGTGGCAGGCTGATCCTCTCGAACTCTGCCCTTTCTAGCATTGTCTATTAGGCCGGTCATAGGTAGTATCATACATATCAATTAGGCAATTTTGATGAGGTGGAATAAAATTAATTAAAGAAAGAAAGGGTTGAATATCATATCATGATATCGTATCATATTAAATGCTGTGCTACTATGTGTCAAGCATGACAATTACTAATGTCATCTATAATACTAACATATAATATTATGCACTACGGATGTAGTATCATACACCGTTATCATATGCATGATACTAGTATATGATACACACCATTACGACCAGCCTTACGGCATGTACAATGGTGCTATCTTAGGAGTGCCACGTAGGATAAACGTTGAGGTGGAGGAGAAAGAAATCATAAAAAAAATGTTTGTCTTCTCTTTATTTAAGAGATGATCTCTTAGCACACAATATGTCTCACCATGTTTTTTAAGAGTAACTAGTTATTGAAGATGAGATTAAGAGATAACTCATTGTAGACATATTTTTTTGTCTTTAAACTACATGCAAGGCTTGAGATAGTATTGTCTTATCAACCACTGTACATGCTCTTAGTTCCTTCTCCCTAAAATTGTTATTGAAAAACTAGTTAAACGGAGACGCTGCTTCTTTTTGCAAAGCACTGATGGGCGAAACAGATATCACCTAGTCCAATGGACGTGTGTGTCGCTCAAAGAATAAAGGGGGGCTTGGAGTGAAAGATCTCCGTAAGCAAAACATTAGTTTGCTAGTCAAGTGGTGGTGGAAACTTGACACACAAAAGGGCTGTGGCAAGATGTCAAGGCAAAATACTTGAAGAGAGACTCTATTGCAACGATTAGAAGTAAGTTTAATGATTCTCCCATCTGGAAAGCGATCCTGAAAGGGAAAGAGCATTATATGTGTGGGAGGACGATCCAAATCAGACCGGGGGATGTTGCCCATGTGTGGCATGAATCCCTAAATGGGTTACCTCCTTTACTTAACCAATTTCCTCAGCTGTTTAGCATCTGCAACTATCCCAATGTGACTGTAGCTCGTTGGAAAAAAACTTAGAATTCCCTGATCTTTTCCGAAGGCAATTACACCCTCCTCTCGATACCATGAGGCGGGAGATGCAGGTGATAATTGACAGCATTCTCCTGACTACTGGTCCCGATAAGATCGGCTGGGCACATGGGCCCAAACAGAGATTTACTACGAAGTCAATGTATGGACAACTTGAAAAATTATAGCTGAATGTGACTTTAGGTGGGCATGGAAGGCTCAAATCCCCCTTAAAATCAAGATTTTCCTTTGGCAACTGTTCCAAGATGCAGTCCTGACAAGAGAGTCATGGGCAAAAGGAATTGGCCTGGCAATCCGAAGTGCTCGTTTTGTTTAGAGCGGGAAACCTCTCAACACTTATTCGTTCTTTGCCCGATGGGCGGGGTTGTGTGGCGGATGGTAGGTTCGGTCCTTGGGACTGAGTTATGTTCCAATAATCTTTGGCGATATTACTCTTGGTGCTTTGTGTTCTTGCCAGATGGGGTCAAGTTTTATATGTTTGGGTTGGCAGCAATTTGCTGGGCTATTTGGAATACTCGAATTCGAGCTACCTTTGAGTTTAAGCTCCCAAGCACACCCTTTGAAATTGTTTTCTCGGACTGTGTTTTTTATGAACTACTGGGCAAGACCGATGAAGGGTACATACCGAGAGGCAATGGAGCGAGGTGCACAGATGATGTGGACCGGGGGGGGGGGGGGGTACAGATGTTGTGTTCTTACATGCTACTTTGTTGTTTTGTGTGTTGGATTAGTTGTGTCATCGGGTTTTCGCCCCCTAGCAGGTGTCTCGTGGGCGAGCGCTTGCAGTGGGTTTCCCGGTGATGCAGAATTCGCTCTCCCCTTTCCCACCTCCTCTTAACTCTGAATTATGGTCCTTGTATTTCGGTTATTCAGTTAATGGAAAGGGGTTATGCCCGGTTCAAAAAAATATGATTTTTTTTGCGCGTATTGACTGTGATATTCAGTTGAATGAGAACCAACTTCATGGTTGAAATAGTTTGTTATCATGGCTCACGAGTGGTGGCTTCTTGGTGTTGAGCCTTTCTCTCTTTGGTGTGGTTTCAAAGTATTTTCTTGGCGTTGACCCCAGTGACAAAGCCAGGGGGAGCCATGCCCCCCCCCCCCAAGGTTGAAAATTTTGCAAATATAATTATTATTTCCTGGAAAATTTGCATATATACCCTTAAAATGAGTCTTTGCCCCCCCCCCTTCCATTGTTCCTGGTTCCGTCCTTGGTTGAGCCTTTGCCTCTTTGGTGTGGTTTCAAAAAAATTATTGTCCATTTCTCATGTTCATCAAGCTCTGAGTACCAGTGATGTAAAGTAAGCAGATTGAAGCCATTTCTCTTGTTTCTTTTTTTGTAAAGAGCTTGCATGACGGGCTCATACTCTTTGATGGTCACTCCACTTGGTGGCGTAAGGTCAGACTTGCTCAACACATCCGGTCCACCTGTTGCATTGGTCTTGGATCAAAATCCAACAAGGACTGAGAGACCCGGTTGTGCGGTTGGAGGGACTGGTTACATTGTTATTGTAGTACTTCTCAGTGCTTTGCTAAAATATCTCCTTTGTTATGTTAGCACCGATCGTGGCATCGAGGTCTACCAAGCTTCACACAAGCATTTGTCTTCCTTGATCTTGTAGTTGCACGACCTACTCCTCTTCTTGTTTCCTTGACTCTCCTCGACCTCGTCCATCACCCCGGCATTTCTTGTTTGCGTATCTGGCATTGACATGGCAATGTCGCCGAGACTGAGTGTGTGGCTTACATCCAATTTGTCCATGAAAGCGATGGCATTCTCATGCAATTGCTCACTACAAAAGTAAAAAAAAAAGAGAATCAATCAATATCAAACCATGCATCATATGTACATCTATACTCTATACATACAAATATAAAAATATCGAAAGGGGCAGATCCAATTAATCTTGGCCACTAAATCATGTCAATTCAACGACCTAGATTGCTCCATGGTGAGCGCTCAACATCTTTAGCATGAAATCAATGTCATATCACATATCAACGTGTGCGCTAATCACATAACTAACGCGTGGATGATATCCTGTCTAAAATCAAGTGCAATTAATTTTCTCCCTAATATTAACGTCACATATGTATTTACTAGTTCTCTTAAGCAATTTTTTTGGTCACTCCGAGCTCCTCGTCCGACTCCGCTGCGAGGCATCCCGATCAATGGGTCGGCTTCGAAGGAGGAGCCGCTACCGGAGCCGGACATGGTGGCAACGGAAGACGGCGAGGGGAGAGGACGGAGAGGGGAGCCAACGGGGAGAGGACGAGGAGTGAAGCGGTTGGGTGACGATTTTTCGGGTTGTTCGCTCAGACGTTTGGTGGAAGGGTTGAGGGTTTGGGTTGCTGATGCTCTAGCTCATATATATCTCCGGCTGCCCATGCCTACGTGCTCCAACCGAGGCACCGACGGTGGAGCTCGCCGTCGGACGTGACTGATTGTATGTTGATGGTGGCCAAGATAATCATTTTTTTTTACAGCGGATAGCGGCCGAGATAACATTTCCCAGTAGTCTTCCGCTACCGGGGTCTGCTAGTCGTCACCAACGATGTCTGCGGCTGACGTCGTATCGTGACCGTTACAGAAGATGGCGGACGAGATAATATTTCCCAGCAGTTTATCGCTGCCTGGGGGGTCTGCTCAGTCGTCAGCAACGATGTCTGCGGGTGACGTCGTATCGTTGCCGCTACCTGCTCCACTCGAGCTCGAGTCGACGCGAATCCACGCAAGCGAGCTGAGGCAAGTCCACCGAGTCCCATTAAACAAACCCGAATCCACGCAAGCAAAGCGAAGCGGCTCTCTGTATGTACAAAGGCGCGCGCCCCAGCCGGGAGCTCCTCGCCTCGCCCGAGCGAACCTTCCTCCTTGTCTTGCAGGCACGCGCGGTTCGATATGGGTGTGGGTGCCGATACGGGAGGACGGGGTGTTCCGGTTCGACGTGTCGGAGGCCGCGCGCGTGGCCGCCGGGCCCAGCCTGTCGTTCGCCGAGCCGCGCCGCCGGGAGGTGGTGCTGCGCGACGGCGCCGGCCGCCCCGCGGTCGTGCCGGAGTGCGAGGTGGTGGGCGACGACGTCCACAGGGTTCTCATCAAGGTACGGGTTTTGGTCGTCAGGAAAATGATGTTTACGTGTATATAGTGCACTGTGCCCGTTAACTCTCACCGGACACTGGAGCACACTTCTTTTTCTTTCTTGGATTGCATTAATGGGTCACACGGGGTAGATCTTCACATCAAGTTGGTGATCTTCCTGACTTCGTAAACTGCCGGGCTCCTTCACAGTTCGTAGGCTTCCAAGTGATCCTAACCGTATAGGAGACACACATCCTCTAAAAATAACTAGAACTAGAACCTTCACAATTCACTTGGTGAACCATCTCTCTCTCTCTCTCTCTCTCTCTCTCTCTCTCTCTCTCTCTCTCTCTCTCTCTCTCTCTCTCTCTCGCGCGCGCGCGCGCGCGAAAGGAATCCACGCAAGGATGGAGTGGACCAAAGAGAGTGAGCACAGAGAATTGAATGGGTTCCCTGTCAGCCAAGGGTCTCAAAAGCCTCACCCTCTCAAGCGGTGGGGCTTGGTTATATAGGCAGGCCTCAAATCTGACCGTTGGACGAAAAAAGCAACGTCCCCAAAAGTTTCATACACGTTCAAACCTTGAATGGTCCGGCAGGAAAATGGCTCCCGAAAGAATATCAGTAACACCCTGAGATACCAAACGGTCCAGAGACCTCTAGAACCACGGTTAGCATGATGGTACCGAAATATGAACAGTCGAAGGTTTCAGACAACAACTGCATGTCTCTTTCCACGACAAAGATACATCAGTCGGTGATACTAGACTAGTTTCGCTTAGAAGTTCTAGATCTAAAAGGGCACCACGTGAAATTGATGGACCGGAAACATCTAAGCCCATGTTCTATACCAATACCACTCGGATGTTTTGGACCTATACTGGAACTGCTCTGCAACAACCCTTTCAGCTCAGAGGTATTGGACACCATCCATCCGGAGGTATCGCCCTTAATACAACACTGTCTGAACCAAACAAGAGTCCATTAGTTATAGGAACCAAACTCGATAGTTCCAGATATACACTTAGGATTTCTCACCAGCTCTGTTCTCACTAGGATTAGAGGTATGTGTCGATTGGTTCTTAGGATTTCTCACTAGCTCTATTCTTACTAGGATCATAGGTATGTGCCGATTGGTATGATAGTTTCAGAGATGTATGCGATATGGAGAACTGGGAATTTTTCATTGGAAAGTTTGAGGGATATATTGCATATTTGGCAATGTGATCATCCTTAATTTAAGTGCAAGTGCCCCTCTTTATAGTACGATTGTTCAAAAGACGCAATGTGGAAATTGTTCCACTACAAGCCTATAATAATTTGTAACTACAACTTGTCTTCATGTTTCTCGTTTTTAGGGATCACCATTGATTCTTTTTAACTAACACATAGACTAAATCTGAAATATCTCAATAAAAACATTAGTCTTGTATTTATCTGATCATTAATCAATCAGAACCCATTACAAATTCTACGTGCACTTTCACATATCAGTAGGTTGCACCTTAACATGTGACTGAACCTGAACTTTGTCGGTCTACGACAACCTTACAAGGCCCCCGCACACACTCCACCACTAGTAGAAAACAGGGCTTTGGTTCGGCCAGAAAATAGCATTAATCCCGGTTGCATTACGAACCGGGACCAATGCTCACATTAGTCCCGGTTCGAGCGGCTAGGGCACCGTACATGCATTAGTCCCGGTTCAAATGGGACCTTTAGTCCCGGTTGGTGCCACGAACCGGGACTAAAGGGTGCGATGCCCATTAGTACCGGTTCGTGGCACCAACCGGTACTAAAGGTTAGACCTTTAGTCCCGGTAGGTTAGACCTTTAGTCCCGGTTCGAGCCACCAACCGGTACTAATGGGGTTTGAGGCATTAGTACTGGTTCATGACACGAACCGGTACTAAAGGTCCCATTTTCAAACTCTACCCCCCCTGTGGATCGCCTTTTCAGTTTTGTAAAAAGCAAAAAATGATAAAAACTTCAAAAATTAAAATCCTTCCAGATGTAGTTATGTTACTATATGTACCAGTTAGGAAAATTTAAAAACTTAAATTTGGACATGTTTTGCAAAAAGTGTAGGGAAAATGTAAAACGACTATAACTTTTGCATACGATGTCAGAAAAAAACCTATAATATATCAAAACTTTCAGCACGAAAACCCGCCGATTTTGACAGCCTACGGCATGTTTGCAAAATTTGGACATGTTTTTTTTGAATTTTTGTTAAATCTGGTCAAACTATGGTCAAACTACTTATTCAAGAAGTACTAGTGTTACTAAATAATTATTCAAGAATATTAGTGTTACTAAATAATTATTTCAGTTTTTTTGAATTTTGGTCAAACTGTGGTCAAACAATGGTCAAACTAATTATTCAAGAAATATTAGTGTTACTAAATAATTATTTCAGTTTTTTGAATTTTGGTCAAATCTGGTCAAACTGTGGTCAAACTATGGTCAAACTACTTATTCAAGAAATATTAGTGTTACTAAATAATTATTGTTTTTTAGAACAATAGTTTCAAACTCAAACAGTGAAATGTGTGACTTCATGCTCAAGCTAAATTCCTGAGGGTTAATAGGATTGACATCTTACTATTGTCAGGAAAACAACAAGTGCAGATTTGGAAACGAGGGAGAATAGAACCCAGAAGTTAAGCGTGCTCAGGCTGGAGTAGTGAGAGGATGGGTGACCGTCCGGGAAGTTAGATGATTTGGAATGATGAGGGGTGATTAGAGATTAGAGGTTAAATTGAGCAGTGATGAGGGGTGATTAGAGATTAGAGGTTAAAATAATTCAGAAATTTAAAAATAAAAATAAATTCAAAAAAAATCATAAAATTTCCTTTAGTACCGGTTGGTGTTACCAACCGGGACTAAAGGTGGACCTCCAGGCAGCGGCCACGTGGAGGGCCTTTAGTCCCGGTTCTTAACCGGGACTAAAGGGGGAGGCTTTAGAACCGGGACTAAATGCCCTTATGAACGGGACTAAAGGCCCTTTTTCTACTAGTGCACACTTATATTTCATCGCAATCCCTAACCATCAACACCCTTTAATATCTAGTTGTCTCAATTACGACAACAAGTTGGGCCTATGTGGTAATCACTGAAGAATATTACACCATAAATGTTTTATCATTCTCTGACCACATTGTGAACATTCAATGTAATGTAGTACCCGTTACTTTGTTTTGCATTATAATGGTTTTTAAAGATGATAAAGTCAATAAACACTAGTAGTGTTGCATTAACCTTGATCGGTCTAGTGCCCTAAAATTGTTATTTGGGTTTTTGTCTCTGCATCTTTAACAAATAATGTGGCTCAAAAACTAAGTTTACATAGGCTTACATCAATATATATCCTTAGCAGCTTCCTTCTGGGACATCTTTCTACGGAACAGGAGAAGCAAGTGGCCCACTTGAACGAACCGGGAAACGAGTAAGCATGATATATGTTGTTATGTTTTATGTTGCTAATTTCTTAGCTAATATTTGATTGACCTCTCATTGTATCTCTCTTTGATCTCTATTAGGTTTTCACCTGGAACACAGATGCATGGGGATACGGGTCAGGAACCACTTCACTATATCAATCACACCCTTGGGTGTTGTCCATCCTCCCAGATGGAAAGAGTCTCGGTGTTCTAGCTGATACCACACGCCGTTGTGAGGTAGTAACTTTATTTAACTTTTCCAACACACCTGTCTAGAAGATCAATTGTTTAAGTAATTCTCGATCATTAAACATATGAAATTTGTTGTTTGTGATAATATTTTTCTATATAATACTCCCTCCATCCCAAAATAAGTGACTCGACTTTGTACTAGCTTTAGTACAAAGTCGAGTCACTTATTTTGGGATGGAGGGAGTAGTAGCTAACATGGTCCAATTCCATTGGCTATTTCTTCAGTATTGCACCTTATAGTCATAGCTAGGTACATCCTACATATATAGGAGATGTATGTTTTCATTGAGCCGATGGGTATTTCTTTAACCAACAACCGTATTCTATTACAGATTGACTTGAGACAAGAATCTACTATAAAGTTTGTTGCCCTATCTGCTTATCCTATCATTACTTTTGGGCCATTTGATACACCAGCCCAAGTGGTGGCATCCTTGTCTCATGCGATTGGTATTTCTTTTCTCATAACATCTCTTCCAGTATTGATATCTAGTGTTCACACTCTTGAAATTCTAAAACTTAAAATATGTTTGTCAAATTTTAATCTTGTACATATATACAGTGAAGTTGCATATACTTGCCTTGTATGAGAACATGTTTCTCTAGTCTGGAATATCTAATCCTATTATGATTAAGTTGCAATCTAGTTAATGTTATTGTACATGTTTAACAAAATATTTGTCTCTCGAGTCATCTATGATTTGAGATTCAAGGCATTTAAAGAGAGATTTGTATCTTGAGCTATGATGTTGTGCAAAATTTTAGTGTCACAGTAGGGTGTTCATGTCTGGATATTTGCTAGGTTATCGTGCCTGGAACTTTTTTTCTTCTACGAACAATCATGACCTGTATAAGAGTGACTAAGACAACATCTTGCTTCTTCTTCATGACTACATCCATGTCCAATTGGCCATGAGAAGAACACAAAATTGCAACTTAGATGCTAATATATGTTATGTAACCTGTTGTCCACTTAATGCACACACTTTTTCTATTATAGGAACTGTGTCCATGCCTTCAAAATGGGCTCTTGGCTATCATCAATGTCGCTTTAGCTACAAGTCTTCCGAGAGAGTCCTTGAGGTATCTTGTAAAGGAAGTATATGCTACATCAATTCATTCACTTTACTTATGATGAATAAAGCGGCAGTTTGTTAAAGCAATTTTAGTTTTGTATGTTATTGTGTAATCTAGTGTGTAATCTGTTAAAGAAATTCAAGTTTACTATGTTACACGTAACCTAAAAAGGGCTAATGTGAACTAAGATCATCACCAACAGTTGCCCTACCCCGTATTCTTTTCTAATTTAAGGGGAGCTGGGCTGAAAAACATGCTCCAACAGTTCTCATTAATCATTAATCTGAAAGAAAATTATGAAACACCCTATAATCAGCCCAACTCCCCAAGGGAGAATGAGCTTCCTGTACAATTTTTCCTAAACGTGGCGGGAGTCAACCGCTAAAAAATCAGCTCCCGCGCACGCCCGTCTCCTCACGCCGTCGGCCATCTACGTCGTCATGCCGCCGCCCGGGGCTTCCCCCCACCGAGTGTCGCTGATCAGCGCGTCCCTGCGGTGGCGCGACTCCTGCCTCTCAACGATCAACGACCAACAGCCGCTGCTTGTGCCACCCCATGCCAGCCGGCTTCCTCTCATCATCGGCAGCCGCCTGTACGTCCCCCTCCCCGCTCCAGCCAGCCTCCTCCCGTGCGTGATCATTGTTGCTTCACCGAACCTTCCTCTCATTGTCAGTCGACCATCGTTTTCTTTTGTTCCCAAGGTGCACTAGTAGAAAAAGGGCCTTTAGTCCCGGTTCTGGAACCGGGACTAAAGGGTCGTTACTAAAGCCTCCCCCTTTAGTCCCGGTTCTTACACGAACCGGGACTAAAGGCCCTCCACGTGGCCGCTGCTTGGAGGTCCACCTTTAGTCCCGGTTGGTAACACCAACCGATACTCACCAACCGGTACTAAAGGAAATTTTATGATTTTTTTTGATTTTTTTTTATTTTCAAATTTCTGAATTATTTTAACCTCTAATCTCTAATCACCCCTCATCACTGCTCAATTTAACCTCTAATCTCTAATCACCCCTCATCATTCCAAATCATCTAACTTCCCGGACGGTCACCCATCCTCTCACTACTCCAGCCTGAGCACGCTTAACTTCCGGGTTCTATTCTCCCTCGTTTCCAAGTCTGCACTTGTTGTTTTCCTGACAATAGTAAGATGTCAATCCTATTAACCCTCAGGAATTTAGCTTGAGCATGAAGTCACACATTTCACTGTTTGAGTTTGAAAGTTCTAAAAAACAATAATTATTTAGTAACACTAATATTTCTTGAATAAGTAGTTTGACCATAGTTTGACCACATTTGACCAAAATTCAAAAAAACTAAAATAATTATTTAGTAACACTAATATTTCTTGAATAATTAGTTTGACCATTGTTTGACCACAGTTTGACCAGATTTGACCAAAATTCAAAAAAACTGAAATAATTATTTAGTAACACTAATATTCTTGAATAATTATTTACTAACACTAATACTTCTTGAATAAGTAGTTTGACCATAGTTTGACCAGATTTAACAAAAATTCAAAAAAAACATGTCCAAATTTTGCAAACAGGCCGTAGGCTGTCAAAATCGGATGCGGATTTTCGTGCTGAACATTTTGATATATTATACGTTTTTTCTGACATCGTATGCAAAAGTTATAGCCGTTTTACATTTTCCCTACACTTTTTGCAAAACATGTCCAAATTTAAGTTTTTAAATTTTCCTAACTAGTACATGTAGTAACATAACTACATCTGGAAGGATTTCAATTTTTGAAGTTTTTATCATTTTCTTTTGCTTTTTACAAAACTGAAAAGGCGATCCAAGGGGGGGGGGGTAGAGTTTGAAAATGGGACCTTTAGTACCGGTTCGTGCCATGAATCGGTACTAATGCCTCAAACCCCATTAGTATCGGTTGGTGGCTCGAACCGGGACTAAAGGTCTAACCTTTAGTACTGGTTGGTGCCACGAATCGGTACTAATGGGCATCGCACCCTTTAGTCCCGGTTCGTGGCACCAACCGGGACTAAAGGTCCCATTTGAACCAGGACTAATGCCTGTACGGTGCCCTAGCCGCTCGAACCAGGACTAATGCTCACATTAGTCCCTGTTCGTAATGCAACCGAGATTAATGCTCTTTTCTAGCCGAACCAAAGCCCTGTTTTCTACTAGTGGTGTTTAATGATTTACTCATCCAATTTTTTTACGTATCAAGGAATTCCCATTTTTTAACACAGTACAGACGCAAGCGTTCATACATATGCGCATACGCTCACCTCTATGAACGCACACACGCACACCCTACCCTTATGAGCACCTTCGAGAGACTGAGCCGACATATTATCTTGAGATTTACGAAGTCACCGTAGGCACCTCGTCGTCGACGGAAACGTCTCCTCCCACTGAAAGCGTATCATCAGAAATCCTGAAATAAATCCAGGAATAATGCAAGCACCAGGACTTCAACCCTGGTGGGCTGGGGATACCACTGTCCCTCTAACCATCCAACCACAGGAATTGTGTGATTTTGCCCTGTAGATGAATTACTATGTTGATAGAATTGACATGCATATGCCATTTATACATTAATTTGAAGATAAATGGGAAAACCAGATTATATGGAAAGATTTTTATGGGACTGCAAAAGCAGCTCATGTGTCAATCACCCCTAAATTATATGGACACCCCGTAAAATCATATTTAAGAAGAGTTTTTTTATGAAACTGCTGGTGATGCTCTAATACGAACAACCGATAACTCACCCTATCTATATTTATACCTAATAATAAAGTCATTAGCGCTTCTCGCGGTACGTCACATAAATTGCTCCCAAAGTTGCAAAATATTACCCACCGATGGCACCTATAAGTGACAAAAAAGTTCCACACAAGGAATCCCCCGCCTAGGCCGGCCCAAGGAGTAGGGACCCCTATACTGCGCTCTGCACGCTACGAGAAGACGCAGCGTACCTGTTTGGGCTGGCCATATGCGGGCGGCCTGTTTTTAAATTTTATTTTTATTTTTCTTTTTTCTTTTCCATTTTCGTTTTTTCTCCTATAAATAATTTGGTACTTCAAAAAAGTTTCAACAAATTTAAGGAAGAGATTTTCCAAATAAATCATAAAATATTTGTGGATTAATAAAATGTTTGTAATTTTTCTTAATCAGAAAATATTTGTGGATTAAGAAAATGTTCAATAAATCATAAAATATTTTGGAAAATGTTCACATATTCCAAAAATGTTTGCAATTTTGAAAACAAATGTTAGGAAACCAAAAAATGTCTTGATTTTTATAAAAGTTTGTGTATTAAAAAATGTTAATTAAATTGAACAAAATGTTTATCAAAATGTTATCGGTGATGCAAAAAAGTGTTGTCATGACCTTTGAGATTATAATTTTTTTCTTTGGTTACAACGCACGTTTCCTTTTGCTAGTGGACTCTAGAACAAGTGTCTCATTACAGACACTTGGGTAAGATGAATCACACACATCCGCTGTCTAGCATTTGGGAAATTTTAGTTCAAAAGAAGCATCGAAAAGTGAGGTCTACTTTATGTTTATTTTAAATCTAACGGACAAATAAATCACAAATGGAGTTAAGCATTTTTAACTTAGCAAGTGACAAGTGAATACTAGACAGAAAGGAAGTAAATGAAAAAAACGGCAGTGTAGTTCGGTCCATTATCCTCGACTGAATTTCCGTGTTTGCCCCTGCCTATTTTCGATTTAATCAAACCATGCCCGGTGTGATTGCAAGACGCTATTCCGCCACTGGCTTCGGCCTCGCGGCCAACGCGCCGCCACTCAAGCTCAACGTAGAGGCCACCGCTTAGCCTAGAGCCCTAGATCCAAGCAAGGTCGCCTCCCATCCCGCCGATCTCTCCCTGCTACCACCGTCACTCGTACCACATGAGTTCCAGAATCCACAGGAAATCCACGGCAAGCACGAGAATAGAGCCTCAATCTTCGGTCCAAGATAGCATCTGCGCCTCTGTCTTCCCGATGGAGTGATAACAGAGCGCTTCCATGGCGATTAAGCCAATGATGAGGCTCAATCGCCCAGATGCGATACCAGCTTTGACGAGCCATGGTCGTGGAGCACTCTGCTCAAGCCTCCCTATTTGGTCACGAATTGATTGGTCCTGTGACTTCAGCCGACTTGTATTGGCCCAAGATTTATGTGGCTTGTTGCTTCGATTCTGTCCAAGCAAGGCAAGGGCAAAGTGGGAAATGCAGTTGCGGAAAAATGGGAAGAGAAGATGAAAGAAACACAGTTGGGGAAGAATTGGGGAAATAGGTGAAGTGACATTTTTGTGTGGCACAATCCTGATTTCGAGAAACTAGGTGGCATTCTTCTGATTGCTGCTATGTTTTGAAGTGGCATAGGTTGAAATCTTGCCTATTTTTTTATCATAGCATGAATGCATGATGTACTTCCGTGACTTCTGTGATAATCATGCTTAAGATTATGTAGTGATACCACTCAAAAAAATTAGTGTTGATATTTTCATGTTGATACTTAGTTACTTATTGCTATGATAATTTTCCCATTAGCTTTTCATAAATGTCGAATGCACTCGGACCGCTTAAGACTATGTAGTGTTGTTATTTTCCTGTTGATACTTGGTTACTTATTACTTCCAGAGGAGGCTTAAAAATATGCTAGTGATGATATTTCAATGTTGTACTTATTTAGTCCTTTCACAGGTTATTAGAACATTTAGGGAGAAAGGCATTCCTTGTGATGTGGTTTGGATGGATATTGACTACATGGATGGTTTTAGATGCTTCACATTTGACAATGTAAGTACCTTTCTATGATAGGTTCTACATGAAAATAGCATGCTTAAAATGTATACTGCTTCAAAGTGCCATATGGAGCCTCCCTTTTTTCCTAACTATTATTGTCTAGCAAAACCCGTCTATTTTAGACGAATTCCATAGTCTACATAAGTGTCATTCTAAGTGCTTCGGGACAAGTTTCTTCTACGGCCAATGATTATGTCTGAACTTGATATGTTACAGAACCATTTCGCTGATCCAAAATCTATGGTTGATGATCTACATTCCATCGGTTGTAAATCAATCTGGATGCTTGACCCGGGAATAAAGGAAGAGAAGGGTTACTTTGTGTATGATGTTGGTTCAGAAAATGATGTGTGGATTAAAAAAGCAGATGGTAGCCCATTCATTGGTATGTTTCACTGACTTAAATGAGGGCCTTGTCATCCTATTGATTTTACCAGTCGAACATGCCTAATGTCCTACAATTCCAGGGGAAGTATGGCCTGGTGACTGCGTTTTCCCGGATTTCACCAGTGAAAGAATCCGCACATGGTGGGCTAGATTAGTAAGGGATTTCATCTCCAACGGCGTTGATGGAATATGGAATGATATGAACGAGCCTGCTATGACAGTATATGCTCTTATCACAATTCATTTGCTCTGTGCCATCTTATTTTTTTTATTTCTGTATGCAAATGGAAGTGGTGGTGTCAACTTGCAGACTACTACCAAAACAATGCCTGAGAGCAATATACATAGAGGAGATGCTGATATTGGTGGTGTCCAGAATCATTCTTACTATCATAATGTAATGTCTCTATTGCTTTGGAAATAAAAAGAAACTCGCAATGGAACCGAAACAAGTTTTTTATATGTGATCGTGCTTTAATGTTTATGATTTTCAGGTTTATGGAATGCTAATGGCTAGATCTACTTATGAAGGAATGGTGATGTACAATACAGAAAAACGACCATTTGTTCTTACACGAGCTGGTTTTATAGGAAGCCAGCGATATGCTGCAACATGGACTGGTGATAATCTCTCAAATTGGGAGCATTTGCACATGAGTCTATCAATGGTTCTTCAATTGGTATGTAAATTTTCCTTCAACTCCAAGATAGCTCCCCCCTTCCTCCCCGAAATGTATCAAGCACCAAGTCATTTGGCATTTTTTGCATTATCTACCCAATTCATCTTTAAAAAGTGTATTAAACTGTTTGAATGAATAGATGAACATGCCATTAATCCTGTTTTTTTATTGTACTGCGAGCACAATCCTGTGACCTTAAAGCAATGCATAGTTTCTTGATTACATTATTGTTGTGGACCATTGACACCTGTATTAGTTACAAATTTTGGTTCTTTCAATTTTACTTTCATTGCAACTCTGCAAGCATGTTTCTTGTTTCTGATTAGGCCTGGGCGTTCGGTAGAAACCTAAAATTCGGTTTCTGCTATTTGGTTTTTTTATGAATTCGGTTTGCATAAGTGGAAACCGAAGTAAGCACTAAAAATCAACTAACCGAAATTTCAGTTAACCGATTTTTTCGGTTCGGTTTTCGGTTTAACTGAATTTTGTACCATAAACAAAGTATGCCCTTTTGCTTTCAGAACATATTGACTACATGCGTATTTTAAAGAAAATTTTTGACAGCATAACAACGCAAATTTGACAAATGTGTAGAACATATATGTGATATCAAATATAAGGATACCAGAATATTGAAACATGCATAATCAAGTCCAAGTTCCAGCACAATAACCAAAGTTAAACAAGGTAATATTGAAACATGCACAATCAAGTCCAAGTTCCATCACAATAACCAAAGTTAAACAAGGTTCACCAGAGACATAACCAAAGTTCCAGCACAATACATAACCAAGTCCAAGTTCAATAACACATAGTGACAAACTGGTAGTCCAAGTTCCAGCACTAGACATAACCAAAGTCCAAGTTCAAGTGTTCAACAACACAAACTGATAGTGATAAATGACAATAGATTTGCACTTGAAGTTGAAGAGCAGCCAACAGTAAGACTCCCAATTTGCCATCATAAACATGAGCATCTTGACCATTCCAAGTTCCAGCCAAGTGAGCCAATCTGCCATTTTTTGTAGATAGTACAGAATTCGGTTAAAATAGAATACTAGATACCACACAATACTATTAAGCAAATCTAGTGATGTACATATGCCTAGAATTTGGAAAACAAAGTACATGAAGTGCATAAAGCAACATTTGCATAACAGCATTCACATGAGGTTTATTACAGCAACATTTGCATTTACATGACATAACAATCTGCAAGGAAACCACATGGTTGTGTGGTGCATGTTTTGAATGATACGACAATTGCATTACATCAGCATTTGAAAATATCAAAGTTGGTCTACTACAGAAAAAATAAATGAAACCTAAAAGCATGAACAAGAGGAAGACAATTTCTTGCAACTCACCAATGTTTAAGTAGAGGATGGAGGTGGGCAAGATTGGCTCAGCCCCAGATGGCTTGCAAACAGACTTGCTACTACTTGCTTTCGATTTGGATGAATTTGTACTACCAAACTCTTCAATTAGTTCTGAAAAAGAATGAAATAAACATGTAATAAACATAGGAAGTTAGAAATATAGAAAATTACATAGAAAACAATCACAATATGTTACCCTTTTCCAATCTTAACAATTCCTCCTCATCTTCTTCAATGTTGACAGTAATAGAACCCCTTAGCCAGTCTTGGGCACAAACAAGAGCTTGGACCATGAATGGTGTAAGGGAGGTTCTAAATTCATTTAGGATGCGACCACTTGTGCTAAATGCTGACTCAGACGCAACCGTTGATACCGGAACAACCAACACATCACGGGCCATTCTTGCCAATATTGGGAATCTAGCAGCGTTGTTCTTCCACCATTTTAGAATGTCAAAATCATCCCTATTTACTTCATTCTCTTCATGTAGGTATTTCTCATATTCAGATTTGCTCATGCTAGCTTCACCATCACCAACTCTCAACTTTTTATTTATCCGAGACACCAATTTCCTTCCTTCCCTTTTTTGAGTTAGTTCAGATTGTGGAGCTCGCACATGCTTGCTTGCATCACTTGGTGCATACTTAGCTTTGTACTCTTCAAACAAAGCATGCATAAATATTTTCACCGCCTCCCATGCTTTGCCTCCATTTAACTCACCATACATTTCTTCAATTGCTAGTTTTGTGAAGTTTGAAAGCTTGAATCTTGGATCAAGAACAGTTGCAGCAAATACAAACATGTTCACATTCTCCTCTTCCTTTTTCTTTCCTTTCCCCTTCCCCCTTTCATTCTCCACCTCCTCATTCCAACGTCCCCAATACTTATCATACTTATCTTGCATTTTCTTGGCCATTGTTTTGCGCAAAATATCATCACTATCAGCCCACTCTTCCAACACAACATTAATTTCAGCAATATCCATAACAAATTGATTCACTGTCACATGGAGTGTGGCAGAAACACTAAGAGTAAGGTGATAAAACTGTCCAAGAAATTCAGCCATTTTCGTAGCATTCTCCCAATCACTATCAACAGGAATACCAGGAGCTTTCTCACTAGTTAAATCTAATGTATAGAGTGGATCTTCTTCCTCATACCTCGCAAACACTTTCTCAAAGTTGATTGCGGTTGCTAACATTAGGTATGTGGAATTCCATCTAGTGCATACATCCAAACTCAAGAATGCCTCGCCATCCACCTTTTCTAACCGAGCAAGTTCTTTAAATCTTGTAATTCTAGATGGCCCATTTCTTATATATCTAACCGCAGCTCGCACACGCTTAACTGATTCATCCAACTCTTTTAGACCATCAGTAACAATCATATTTATAATATGGGCAGCACATCTCATATGCATATATTTACCTTCAGCTATGCTATTTCCAGTTTTGATCATTTTCTTCCGTATGTAACCTACACCACCATCATTCGCGCTAGCATTATCAACAATTATTGTCATAACTTTGTTTATTCCCCACTCCATCAAGCATTTCTCTAAGGCTTTTCTAATATCATCTCCCTTATGACCTTTTACTAGGAAAAAGTTAATGATTTTCTTGTGCAAATTCCATTCAGGATCAATAAAATGTGTTGTGACTGCCATATAACAATCTTGTGTTTCAGAAGTCCAACCATCAGTGGTGAGACACACTCTTTGACATGATTGTTTGAAAAAAAGTTTCAGCTTCGCTCTCTCTTCAAAATAAACCTTCACAACATCCCTAGTGCATGTTCTTCTAGGAGGCATATTGAAACGTGGACATGCAATTGACATCACTTCTCTAAAACCAGTTTTTTCAGTAAATGCGAATGGAAGCTCATCTACTATAATCATCTTAGCAATAGCTTTCCTTAGTGCTTCGGGATCAAATTTATGCACTGAAGGACTTTCCCCTTGGATAACTTGCAAAGTACCTTGATTCTTATTCTTATCATTATGAGGATTATACTTGCAAGTATTAAAATGACTGATTAAGGCAGAGGTACCGTTAATCTCTGGAACGGCCTTGATATCACGATTGCAATGCTTGCACCTTCCAAACTTGAGAAGACAACCAACTAGTACCTCAGAAAAGTGATCCCACATCCGTGATCTTTTCTGCATCTGCCTTCTTGTAGGTCGTTCCTCCATCTCCTTCTTTTCCTTTTCATACTCATCAATCTTTCTTTGTTCTTCCTCATAAACTCACATGTCCTCTTCAGTCATGTCATCATCACCAATGATACGCAGTCCACCAGGTTCAACCATCTAAAAATAGTAACATAATTAGAATTCATGTGATCATTCTTCTATACCAATTACTTCGGAGAAGAATTAAAAAAACATATTAAAAATACAAGTTACCAACGATGCAACTACTAAAATCAGTACATACAGTGTGAGTGCACTAAGTAGATGGCTGAGATGAGCTTTCCCTACAATATATATAACCATATGTAAATTTCCAGCAGTAGTAAATCTCCAGCAGTAGTAAATTTCCAGTAATGTAAATTTCCCAGCTGAGTTGGTGTCATGTCCAGATGTTACTAAACCAGAGAGATAGAGAACATTCATACAGTACATACAAACTACAAAGACATAGGCCTGGGCGTACATTCATACAGATTACAGAATATTGCAGTATTGGCCAAACTGCACTTTTTTCTCTGCATAAAAAAAGAACCAGAGATCTCTTCTTTTTTCTCTGCATCCACATCCACGTTTACCATCTACTCACAAAGAACAAAATAAAATAGGAGACAAAGGATGGGAGATTGGGCTTATTACGTTGACTGAATGCTCAGTTTCTGCTGTGGAAGACGTGATGACGAACTGGAGAATACGCTGCCGAGAATCCGAGATGCTGTCAAGTGCCGACGGCGACGGATGCGCGGCGCGACGGCGGGTCCTTGTCTGAGTTGTCTGACCTCTCCTTCCTTCCTGCAGATGCGGCGGCGGAGGCTGGGTAGGGCAGGCCGGCAGGGGGCACCGAGTGGCAGAGAAGATGCGGTGGCCGCTGGCGCCGGCGGTGGCGTCCCAGCCGCTCAGATGAGAAGCGGCGGCGGCGGCTGGGTAGGGCAGGGGGCGGCGGGCGGGGCGGGGTGGGGGAGGGGAGGGGTCAAGGGCGAGGGTGCCTAGGTTTATGCTGGTGCGTGCCTCGACTGGAAGTGGGAGGGCGGGTGGGTCGTGGTCGTGGAAGTGGGAGGTTGCGGCCTGCGGGGGGTGGGCTGTACTGGGCCGGGGGCGGGGCCGCGGGGGGTGGGCTGTATTTCGGTTAACCGAGAAATACACCGAACCGACCGAATTTGGTTCGGTTAGTAGCCTAGCTAACCGAATTTTTCTGTTTATACTAAAAAACCGAAATTTCGGTTTATTCGGCTTCGGTTTTGGTTCAGTTTTCGGTTGGTCGGTTTTTATGCCCAGCCCTATTTCTGATTACTTTAAGCAAATCATTTTGAATATGTTGATATCCAAAATAAAAACCATCACATTGGCCATTACTGGGTATGATAAGCATACATTTCTAGGAATCAATAATGTGGTTATATCCAATCAGGGTTTGAGTGGTCAGCCTCTGTCGGGTCCTGATATTGGTGGGTTTGCTGGAAATGCTACTCCAAGACTTTTTGGAAGATGGATGGGAGTGGGTGCATTGTTTCCATTCTCACGTGGCCATTCTGAAGCTGGAACTGTTGATCATGAGCCATGGTCCTTTGGTGAAGAGGTACTATTTGTGTGTTTCATGTCCCTCATCCACACTGTGTACGCACACAAACAAAACCTTGTTGCACTCGTAGAAGCTTCAATGTCTTTCTTGTTTCTTATATGCTACATTTTGATACATAAGGTGTTAATCCATTATTTTTTCTTTGTTTACAAGTCAAATCTACAGGAGAGCTTTCTTGTTCATGAGATTAACATACATTTCATACAACATTTCCTCCATTTTATTATGCCAGTCATGTAGCCAGACAAATGATTTAGGGCGTGTTTGGTTGCCCGCACCGAGCCCAACCAGGCCCGCGCGGGAAGGGACAGGCCTGTTTGGTTTCCTGGTTTTCCTGTTGGGCCTGCATCGCACGCTCCTCAAAGCAGCCTAGAGCCTGGCTCGCTGGAAACCCTCGGATCGACAGTTTCTCACGAGCCAGGCTGAGTGCGGTGCGAGGTCGCACGGGCGGGAGCGAGGCGCGGGCGAGGGGGGTGGCGGGAGATGGAAATCTGGCGCGCCGTCCCGGCGCCAAATTAGCCTCACCCCCTTTCACTCGCTCACCCTAGCCACTCCCCCTTTCTTCCCTATTGCCTCACCACCGGCGGCGGCTGCGATTTCAGATTTGCGCTATAGGCGGCGGCGACGACGGAAGAGGTGGGGGCGTTTGCGGCAGATCTGGTGCTCCCCTGCTGTTGGCCACCGTCTGGTCGACCAACTCTGTGCCATGGCTCCCCCTACGTCGTCCTCGTCTCCGATGCCGGTAAGCAGCACCCCCTCCCCCTTTGTTAGCTCAGTGGTTAGGCCTTTAAGCTAGGTGTAGGATCGATTTCCCACTGAACGAACCGTCGATGTCGACTAGGTTATGGACGCACGAATGAGGCTGATAATCCAGGCAGCAGCACTGATTAGTGTGATTCAGGCATGGGTCATGTTCATGCACCAGAGAGTTGTTCGTCATGCTGGGAGACCGTTGATCCACTATGGTCCATTGTTTCCCCGGGAACAGGAGAGGATCCAAAATCTGAACTACATCTACAACTGCAATGACGTCGAGGCTCTGTGGATGCTTAGAATGAAAAGAGCACCATTTTCCAGGCTTGTCGAGACCTTCAGGAGCAGGGGCTTGTTACAAGATAGCATCAACACCAGTGTCGAAGAGCAAGTGGCCATGTTCCTCCATGTTGTTGGCCATAACCAGAGGTTCAGGGTCATTCACAACACGTTCAGGAGATCAATGGAGACCATCTCTAGGTACTTCAAGCAGGTGCTTTTTGCTGTTGGGGAGCTTAGAGGAGAGATGATCAGGAGACCATAAGGCCAGGCTCCACCCAAGATTCGCGGAAGCCCAAGATGGTATCCATACTTCAAGGTGAGCATTGACAATATACACTTTTCATGGCTTGATATGCTTGTATTGTTCAAGTTCAGCACTAACACAGGCTAGTGATGCCATTTTCAGGACTGCATTGGGGCAATAGATGGTACTCATGTCACTGCCAGAGTTCCTAGGTCACAGTCTGCAGCATACAGGGGGAGGAAGCACTACACAAGCCAGAATGTGCTTGCTGCTGTTGACTTTGATCTGAAGTTCACATATGTGCTGGCTGGCTGGGAGGGGTCAGCGCATGATGCAAACATTCTCACTGACAGCATGAGTCGACCTGATGGGATCAACATCCCCGACGGCAAGTTCTACCTTGGAGATGCTGGCTATGCATGTCGGCCGGGTATTCTTCCACCCTTCAGGAAAACAAGGTACCATCTCAATGAGTTCTCTGGTAGGAACTTTCCTAGGACTGCACAGGAGCTGTTTAATATCAGACACTCCAGCCTTAGAGTAACTGTTGAGAGGGCATTTGGAGCTCTGAAGAATAGGTTTAAGATCCTGGATCAGAAGCCATTCCACCCATACTCCACTCAAGTTAAGCTAGTTCTCGCTTGTTGCATTCTGCATAACTGGATCCTCCAGTGGGGCTTTGATGAACACATGCCTGAGGAGGAAGAGGTCGAGCCTGACGATGTTGTTAGCTCTGGCCATGGTGTGGAGGCATTTGACAATGACGCTTGGAAGAACAAAAGGTTGGAGTGGGCAGAGGCAATGTGGCTTAACAGAGGTCAGTGCAGGATTTGAAGAAGAGGAAGAAGAAACAGCAGCAGCAGAAGCACAGAAGAAGAGGAAGAAGAAGAAGCAGCAGCAGCAGCAGAAGCAGAAGAGGAAGATGAAGCGGCAACACCGATGAACTATCCCCTATTTAGCCAATGGCTCTTAATAATTTGATCTGTCATTTGATTGTGGTTAGGATGAACTGTCATTTGTTTAACTAGCTGGCACTATGTTCAGATTATGTGTGGTAAGGTCACCACTAGTTAGAAGTGGTGACAACACCTTATGCAGGTTACAATCAAACACCATGTCATATGTGCGCCTAATGCAATGCGGGCAACCAAACGCCGGGTCAAAAATGGTTCTCATGCAACTAGGGGCATGCAGGCAACCAAACTATGTGCATCTGGGTTTTTTTGGCCTGCATCCCCTCAAACCGGCTCAATTGAGCTAGGCTCGCCGGGCCAGGCTGAATCAGCAATGTAACCAAACACGCCCTTATTGTTTATGCACTCTGAGGACAAGTCTTTTTCCCCTTCCTAAAATTTGTTACTAGCGTTCATATATTACGAACAACCCTTTTCATTTAGTAATACATTGTGCTGATGTTTTGCGTATTCTAATTTATTCATATATCAAGATCCTCCAATGCTTTTTAGTGTTGTTAAATTCTTAATATAGATATCACTGGCTATTTCTAACAGCTAATGCATATTTCAGTGTGAGGAAGTTTGCCGTCTCGCGCTACTAAGACGGTATCGGCTACTGCCACACATCTACACTCTGTTTTATGTTTTGCATAAGAAGGGTACTCCAGTTGCTGCGCCACTTTTCTTTGCTGGTAATAATGCATGTCTTACTATTCACTAAAATATATTGTAGTGGCAGAGACCCATAGTCTAAGTTGGCTCTAGATTTAGGAATAAATGGGATGTAGCAAAACATGTCCGCATCTTTCGTCTTTTCTTGGTGCACATCTATAAAATGAAGATCGGTGGTTGCACTACTATGACAAGGGCATGTTTGGAAGTTGTATCACAATAATTTGATTAATTTCACATAAAGTTCAGGAAATAGTGTTTTTCTGATATGAAGCCTGTGAAATTCCCATCTAAACAGGCTCTAAGAAATGACAATCATTGAATGTTATGTTTCAGGACTAGACAAGGAAAAAGTATTTATGTTCTTCCTTGCTGGTGTGCCAGATAGTAGATAGTATTCTTTGGATGAATTTTGTTATGTAATACAAAATCTTATTCATTACTTTGTTGTAGATCCACAAGACACGGAACTGAGGAAAATTGAGACTACGTTTCTCCTGGGGCCACTTTTAGTTTGTGCAAGGTAATGGTATCACATCAATGAGGTCACAACTTACCGCTTTGCTCTGTTATCTTGGAAATCAAGATTTTCTTGTGTGCATGAGCTTGCATGTTGTTGTGTGTCGGTAGAATTTTGTGCATAGTGCCAATATGTTCTTCACCCTTGACTAAAAAATGTAAATTTTCTGTCATCCCTTTAAATATAGAGAAATAAATGGCCATAATGATGCGCCATCTGTATATTTTTCTATGCTTCTATGTGACATAATAACTTCCGGTCTTTTGGCAGCACTTTACCTGATAAAGGAGATCATGAATGTGCACATAAGTTACCAAATGGCATTTGGTTACCTTTTGATTTTGGAGATTCCCACCCTGTAAGTTAGTTGGTAAACTTTTATTGTGCTGCCTAGAAAGCTATTCCGGAACTAATTTTTATTTATTTACGACTGATAATATAGGACCTGCCGGTGTTGTATTTAAGAGGTGGAGCAATACTTCCTGTAGGCCTTCCTATTCAGCATGTTGGTGAAGCAACTTTAGGGGACGATTTATCACTACTTGTTGCACTGGATGAAAATGGTACGTATCTGTAACTTTGCCTGGGGTAACTTGCATTTGTGATATGTGGTTTATCGGGAGGTGGTTATGTTTAACAAAATTCATAATTATACCCCTGTTATACCTTTTGTGAAGATCTGACCATGTTACTGTTAGTAATGTGTGATTTAGCAAGTACTTGCATGTGCTCAAACAAATAGAATAACAGAATTCTGCACTAGATTTTTAGCCAGTTTCCTGTGTTGAAGATACTCATTTAAGCATTGTCATATGGTGCACATACTTTTTGTTCTTCACCATGTCTGAATTTTTTACAGGTAAAGCTGAAGGTGTCTTGTTCGAGGATGCCGGTGATGGATACGGGTTCACACAGGGAGACTATCTACTGACATATTATGTCGCCGGAGTCCACTCATCAGTGGTTTCTATGAAAGTTCTGAAAACTGAAGGATCCTTGAAGAGACCAAAACGTAACTTAAACATAAGTATTTTGCTTGGTGGAGGTGCTATGGTATGTAATACTATGTATACTTGTTGCCTTTTGTTTTACTCCCTCGGATCCATATTAATTGTCACAACTTTAATATAACTTTAGTACAAAGTTGTACTAAAGCTGTGGCAACTAATTTGGATAGGAGGGAGTATCACATTATATTTTCTGTTCTAAAGAATTTTAATTATTATTTCTGTGAACTCAGATAAGTTCACGTGGTGTGGATGGCAAAGAGGTACATTTTACGATGCCTTCTGAGTTTGAAGTGTCCAACTTGGTTGCAACAAGTGAACTTGATCTCAAGGAACGTTTAGGTATCTATCTGTGGCTCTGTCATTTTATATTAGAAGGGCTCACTATAACTGGAGTTCTATTTGACTGAACTTGGACTGCTTGGTATCTTGGGATGGTTGTACAGAGACAATTCGTCCTATACCTGATATGGATGAGCCATCGGGACAAGAAGGCACTGAGCTCTCAAAAACACTTATTGTTTTGAAGAGTGGGGACTGGTTTCTTAAGATTGTACCATGGATTGGCGGTCGTATTATTTCGATGACTCATGTTCCTTCTGGTATGCTTCTTTGGTGCTATATGATCAATGGACTTCTATTATTTTGTCATGTCTGTGTATCAACAGTAGTAGGATATGTTGTTTGCTAAATAGAGAATTTCAAGGCAGTCTCTATATTCTTGGAACTGTTGTTGACATGCCAGTACATGTGGAGCAACAGGGTCTTGAAATTTCTTAGATGCTTTATAAATTGAGTAATGTGGATGCCGTTCGTCTATTTGCTTCATTGGTTGTAAATATATCCGAAAATTATTTTCTAACTAACTTAACTATTACATGTGCTTAGATTAGTTAAGTTAGTTAGAAAATAACTATTACATGTGCTTCCTCAAAAAAATAACTATTACATGTGCTTGATCTCTGGCTCACTCTAGATTCCCAATGGCTGCATAGCAGGATTGAAATCCATGGTTATGAGGAGTACAGTGGGACTGAATATAGGTCTGCTGGCTGCACAGAAGAGTACAAGATCGTGAGGTAACGTAAATCATCATCGTAATACCGATTCCTATTTTTCATTTTTTTTTATTAATATGCTTTGGCCTGTCAAGTGAGTAGTTTGTGTGGAGTTCTAGTTTTAGCCACAACAGTAACTGTTGATAGAAATGTGCAGGGGGCATCTGGAGCAATCATGCGTGGAGGAATCCAAAGTTTGCCTGGAAGGAGATATTGGGGGTGGACTGGTTCTTCAGCGCCACATATCTATTCTGACGGACAATCCCAAGATTGTCCAGATTGACTCTAGCATTGAAGCAAGAAGTGTTGGGCCTGGCTCTGGTGGATTCTCAAGGTGAGTGCTAGTAATTCAGATTCTTGTCAGGGGACAGAGTGGTATCCTGCGCATCCACCTGGGAAAGTAACCTGAACCAAACCTTCATAGCAAAATGGCAGCTTGTCAAAAGATATGAGATTGTCGCGCGCGCAAAAAAGGATATGAGATTGTCTCATCATCTTGATCACATAAGAGCATGGTTGGATGGACACTTAGCCCAGTGGTTGGAGCGCAGCTGTGCCTCCTATAGCCGGCCTGGGTTTCGAACCCTGATTCCTCACATCTTCTATCTTCCACTTTTGAACCTAACAAGTATTTGAGAAAAAAAACTTTTGAACCTGAACAGTTTCTGGATCAATCATGATTTATGATTTGAAGCACACTAACATGCCATTAAAATAACACGGTAACATCTCGAGTCCGGGCTAATTTCAACATGCTTTGTCGATAGTAAGGCTCACTGAAATGCTTAAGACTTCTTCTGCCAGCCCTAATCATGACTCATCGATGTATATGTTTTCTCCTCTGAAGGTTGGTCTGTTTGCGTGTCCGTCCCACTTTTACGCTTCTACACCCTACTGAGGTCGTTGTTGCTTTTACGGCCATCAATGGTTCAAAGCAAGAGATCTCTTTAGATTCCGGAGAAGTGATGCTCGAGGGAGGCCTGCGACCGAACGGTAAATATGTGGCACTCTGCACAATGTTTCGAGTTTCTTGTTGCCTGACCAGCATCTTTTGGCTTGCTTTATGCTGATTCTTTAATCCACTCTCCAATCTTCTGGCGAACTCATTGATCAGGGGAGTGGACGCTGGTGGACAGGTGTTCAGGGCTGAGCATGGTAAACCGTTTCGATCACCGTCAGGTTAGCAAATGTTTGGTGCATTGGGGAACTAGTGATCTGAACATGGAGCTCTGGTCCGATGAGAGGCCGGTTTCGAAAGACACGCCGTTGAGGATCTGCCACCAGTATGAGGTGACACAAACATGAAACTCATTCCTAGGTAGTATAATGTAACAAATGCTTTTAAAACTTGTGTCCGCTCATCGTGCTTAGTTCCCGATGACTTGTGTGTAAATAATGTCATGACTACTATGCTCCTGCACATCTCTGGGATTGTTGGCCTGATTGTCCTTTAAGTTATGCTTGAGAATGTTATGGGGTGACAACTAACAGAAGCCAGGGTCAGAATCTCTCCAAGATTTACCTTGGCAAAGGATGTTTACGATGTGCCTACTTAGTAGGTAGCAGGTGATTCTGCATTAGCTACAACAGATGAATTTTGAGGTGAAATTTAAACTTTCAAATTAGTTTTGGTTGGGGTGCGCCTGCCTGGGCTGTAGTGCAACGCCCAGGCGACACCCAAGGGCCCCAATGGCAAGCCACTGTGATGGACCCTCCCCTATAAAAAATAAATTTAATATCGTTGTGGGCACATGGTCCACATATCAGATATTAAACTGATAAGAACAGATACTACACTTGATCTTAGCCAAAAGGCCGAGAAAGGTATGATTTATAGCGTTCCCCTCCCCCTCTTCTTATAGCTCCCTCTGCCTCTTCTCCGCTCTGGGCCAGCGAGGTGGTACTAAACAAACGAAAGAACGGAGAGAGTCCCTGCTGCGCTCGGGCGACCAGCGAAGCCAGCGTGTGTTGCGTCTCTCGTTCGATTTTGGGCTTGAAAAGAGGCCCGGTAAGAATACCACGGCAGCATATGCTTCCACGGCCCACTATTACGGGTACGTTTTTTTTCCCCTACTGTTCGTTAACTCACTGCGTGTGACGACACGTTGGGATGGGCGATCTCAAAAGGAAACGGTCCGAGCCGACGCCTGACACCACACGAGTCCGTCGCGTTCTCGTTCCTCCTCCAGCTGCTTTCTCTTCTCCGAGTTGCAACTCGTAGTGAACGGTCGAGGTTGACGACAATGTGCGGCGGCATGAAGGATCATGCGGTCGCGCTGGTGCATGGTGCAGGAAGACGACGCCGGCGACTACGCGGCCAAGCTCCAGCACTACGTGCACGTGCTCGAGTGCTTTGCATTTTGCAAGCGCACCTCATCTTTTTCTTCTTTTTTCTGAAGTTCAACCGCACCTCATCTGGTACGTGACCTTCTAGACTAGTACATTTTATCCGAGTTGAAACATGGACTCAAACCAGACCAAGAACTATCCAACCCACCCGCAAAAAAAGAAGGAACTCTCCAACTAAACATTTACTCGAGTTTGGAAAACATAAGATGATAGATTGAGAAGTTTTCTTAAGAAAATGGTTAATTATAATTCTGAGTATATGGATATCTTTTTGTCGACAATAGGTGAAATCACCACAACCCAGTGATGTAAATGCACTGCCAAACCCAGTCACACGTAGAGCCACCAACGGCGGCAAAAATCAACGCCTATGCCTTGAGCGCCCCTCCTCCCCAAGCTCGATACCCCACCACCCCCTCCCAGCAAGGGCCTGTAGAAGTGCATGCTCTAGCCAATGCAACCAAAAGACCGATCTGATGAAAGAGACTAAGCAGCACATTATACGTCAACACTCTCCCTCACGTGTGGCTCCCTCAGGCCTGAGCGTCGACCAGGCAGGCAAGCACCACTAAACTAAATCACATCCAACACCAAACTCGAGCACCTTCAAAAACACCAAACTCCAGCATGTCGGCGGCTCATGCATCTAATCTATGGATTTTCTACAAAGAGTAAAATGCACTGGTGGTCATTGAACTTGTCGCGTACGCTCATTTTGGTCACTGTACTTAAGAATACGGTCAATACGGTCATTATATACATGTTGAGGTGATTATACGGTCACTGCCAGATCGTATAGCCCCGTATTTCATCTATTTGACCGGTCAAACAATCCAACATGACATCTTGTGAGCTTGTTTTCTCTCTATGTCTATGAGGGTCCCACTTGTTAGTGGGTGATGGACGAAAATGGAGGGCAAAATAAAAAATATTGTACCAATTCCAGATATGAACCCTAAACCTCGCACTTATGCAGCACAGCAGCAGTAGGCAGACCAGCTGCACCTATCTCGGCTAGTCTCTGTTGGAGGAAGTAATCCTTTTATATCGTCCAAGCATTCACGTGACAGCCATTAGGATTTTCCCTTTTGCGTGGGAACCATTAGACTCTACGGCCGGCCAAGGTGGCCGCTGACACCGTTCCGCACACAGCCGACTGATCCTCGCCGGGCGCAAGGTGATGATGCGTGTGGGCGGCGCCAGTGGTGTCGTCGGGCAAGGTGCCGGCTGTCTTGGAGGTCAATTTTCCTCTGACCATCAAATTAAATGTGAATAACCCGTCCTCCTCTCTTTGAAACAAGGGGCGCTTCCGGTTCTGTGCGTGCTTCAAACAATTTTGTCTTCTCCAGATTTGAACTGGTCACACGAGGAAACAGAAACCGAGGAAGAGGAAACCACAAGAGTGAAGACTAGTAGAGTCTCGTCTTTTGTCATTCTTTGCTCCTTTTTCACTCAAGAAATTTATTTACATGTTCAATTTCTAACGAATCAAGATATCCTCTTGTTTATTGGATACCTACCTTACCTAATGTTTATTTTTGACCTAAACCCTGCAGCCTTGCTTTGTATCATTCTATGAAAGAATGAAGAGGAAGAGATTTTATCCATAACACAACTCCTAAATTGATTTTTGGAATCCGGAGTAATTAATGAAAAAAATATTGAGGAATCAAAGGTAATGGCTTTATACGAATTAGCAGTTTTTGATCCCTCTGATCCTGTTCTGGATCCAATGTGGAGACAAGGTATGTTCGTAATTCCCTTCATGACTCGTTTAGGAATAACGGATTCGTGGGGCATTCGGGAAAGACAAGAAAATTTCAGGGTAGGAAACATTATCTAGAATTTCTCTTAGATTCGAACCCATAGCTGATGATAGAACTAGAACGAAAATGTGCAAGAGCTCTATTTGCCTCTGCCATTCTATGAGTCGCTTCCTTTTTGCGTATGGCGTAAATGAAACTTTAGAAAAAATCTCGTAAAACAAAAAAAAGGGGACAAGGACGCCATGCACGGGGACACAGGCATGCATGCAGCAGCCGGCCAAGTCGGCCAGGGCTACGGCGAACGATGACGCGCAGGTAAACGCAACAGCCGGCCAAGCTGCGACTGACGATGTCATGGATGTGCACACAGACGCGGAGGTGGATGCGCACGCACATGTCGTGGACGCGGAACTAAATGCAGCAGCCGGCCATGATACGGTGAACAACGACATGGAGGTGCACGCAGAGGCACAGGTGGACGCGCATGCGGCGGACGAAGACATGGAGGTGCACGCAGACGACGACATGGAGATGCACGCACGTAAATGCACAAGCCGGCCATGCTACGGCAGACGACGACATGGACATCGACCCCCCATATTGAGGCCGACATAGACCTGAGTAAGTACTCTAGCAATTCATAACGCTAGAGTACACGAATTCTCGACGACATGGCAATAAGTAGTTAGTATCGGTTGGAGCCTTGGAGGTGACCGGCAATGGCAGCATGGACCTTCCTCCTCACGGCGACCTCTCTTGGGTGGGAGAACCTCCACCACGCCCTCTTCATCTTCGTTGTCAGGTGGGGTGGTGAACTCGACACGTTCTAAGAAACTGCAACACAAAGGATTGGACCACCAATCGTCGAGCAAGCTGAGCGGCGGCAGCAAGGTCTTGGTGCTCATGTCGAGGCGAATGAGGTGCACCTGCTCGGAGTCCCCCACATTGATGTTGAAGCACAAACACACCGCCACCGGAGTCCCCCACATCAATGGACATGCTCATGCCATGCATGCCGATCGAGAATTCGTGTACTCTAGCGTTATGAATTGCTAGCCTAACCTAGCTAGAAATGCTACCCACAAAAATTGATAAAATCCAGGGAAGCAATACAGCTAGCTGGGTTTCCCGGTCACATCCAGGGAGGGTACGTCCAACCCGGTAGTGCATGTGCATTGTTGGACCGGTCAAATAGATGAAATACAGAGCTATACGATCTGATAGTGACCGTATAATTACTTCAACACGTATATAATGACCGTATTGACCGTATTCTTAAGTACAGTGACCAAAGTGAGCGTACGCAACAAGTTCAATAACCACCGGTGCATTTTACTCTTCTACAAATGGGAAGCTGGCACGGTTCATGTACAAGTCATTCTCTGTGACTAGCTTATCTAAAGTGAGCAGGCGAGGTGGAGTATTTAAAAAAAAACTACCGCATTTCGTGGAACCGTTCCTACAAACTACCACTTTACAAATTTATGCCCAAAATTATCACTTTTTGACTAATCTTTGACCAAAAACTACCATGTCGGAAAAGTGTCCGATTCGTCTATTCTAAACGCCTTTCTGACAGGATGGGCCCACCTGTCAGCATCAATCTTCTTCCTCCTCCTCCTCCTCCTCGCTCTCTGGCATTTCCTCGAACACATAATGTGCACTCCGCGCTCTTCTTCATGGCGACGCCCCGGCGAAGCACCTCTTCGGCGGTGGTCGGGACTGGAGACGACGGCGCAACCATGCCGGTTGGAACCGCCTCGGCCGTGCTGGCGTGCCGCGGCCTTGTGTGCGTGCGCAGCAGCCGCCGTCGCCGCGAGCGTGCGTGCAGTCGCCGCCGCTTGCGTGCTGGCAGGCTGGCCGCCGCCGCCGCCTCCGCGTGCTGGCAGGCTGGCCGCATGGGAGTTGACTATTGCGCCATGTCAGCGCCTACGTGTGGGCCAACCCTGTCATAATCATGTTTAATTTCAGCCGAAGCAGCCACTAGTGTTTTTGGCAACAAAATAGTCAAAAGGTGATAGTTTTCGGCACAAATTTATAAAGTAGCAGTTTGTAGGCACGGTTCCATGAAATGTGGTAGTTCTTTGTTAAATACTCGCGAAGTGGCATTAAAAAGCAGCAGCAGCACAACGGCAGCATTGCGACAACAGCATCTAAAGTGAGCAGGCGAGCCCGAGCACCAAAAATCCCCGTCCGAATATTACCTCCCTTTATAAACGAATCATAATAACAATGTAAACCTAATATAACTAGTCTGAATATTAAGAAAACATTACTCATACTACTCTAGTTTCGTTCTAGAATGGAACGGGGCGGGGGGGGGGGGGGGGGGGGGGGCGCTTTAAAAAGATTACTCATATACTTCATTTGTGTTAAAATATACCCTTTCCATTCATGAATAAGTTCACATATAGAAATTTTAGGACTAATTATGGAGCGAAGTAAAAAATGCATTGAAAAGGTGCAAGTCACCATCTATCTCCTCTTTAATTACCACATCCCCATGAGCTAAGGCTGGTCGTAATAGGAGTATCACAAGTGATATCAAGCATGCCAACTAGACTTTTTAGATGATGTGACACACAATTAAATGAGAGAAGAGAGTATGTGGTATCTTATCATGATACTGTATCATATTAAATGTTGTACTATTTTGTGTCATGCATGACAATTAATAAGGCAACCTAAATAGTACTAACTTATAATACTATGCATTACAACGTAGTATCTTTTTTTTTGCGGGCTCAAAATTTATATTACTCAATCAAGGTCTCATTACAATCTTCAACAACTATCTCCAAAACTTTAGGAGGACCTGACCCTAACCAAGCCACCGTCCTATTATTAAGACGACCAAAAGCAGCTAATTTGTCACCCGCCTTATTTTGTGAACGATCGACATGAGTAATACAAGATTGATGTGAATTCAGTAACAATCTAATCTCATTAACTAGCGAAGAGTAAACCGATCGATCAGTACTACCACGTGTGATCATGTACACTACAACAGAAGAATCCAGCTCAACTTCTATTGGTAGTGAAGTTCGTTGAATCGAGGAAGACAAACCCTCCATGCAGGCACAAAGCTCCGCCTCCAGCGCATCCCTGCAAGAATATAGCGCCCTGCAAGCTGAGAAAATGATCTTCCCTGACTCATCTCGCAAAATCATGCCCGTGCCAGCATCATCGCAAGACACGAAAGCACCATCAGTGTTCAGTTTTGTCCACCCCTGATTTGGTTTTACCCAGCTAGGCGCCTTGAGCGTATGTATAACCGGCTGTACCCCGACATTCATGGTAACATACGCTTTACCTTTTCCTGGATCAGCCCCATTGTCATGTTTGATGGCCAGAAGTGAGTCCAGATAGCTCTGCAAGAACCTGACAGACACATCCATTGGCGGAGCCGGTTTGTGATGCACCACCTCGTTGTGTACATACCAACTTCTCCAGAATACCAGAAGTAACATACACCTCTCCAGCTCACTTCTTGGTACAAGTAACTGCAGTAGCCACTCCTTCCCACAGTTAGCTATTAGTTGTAGACGAGTGAGCCTCCAGATTTTTGCCATTTGCATATATAGATCCCTCCCGAATTGACATCTCAAAAACGGGTGGTAATTGTCCTCCGTATCCAGACCACAAACTGGGCAGATGCTAGTAGTTTCCAGGCCAATCTTCTATTTATTTTTTCACGTCGGCAACCCATCAGTCGCGACTCTCCATGCAAAGTTTGACATTGTTGGCGGAACTCCACAGTTCCAAATAAACTTCCAACAGCTCCTCGCTCCCGACGGCGACGAACTAGATGATTGTGCATTAGACGTATGTGCCTCGTCGAACACCAGATGACATGCACTCTTCACAGAGAAGACACCTAACTTGTTAGGCCCCAAGCAATGACATCTTCGCCTCGCCTCGGGCAGGCTCTGATCCTCAAGATCTCCACCACGTCCGCTTGTACGGAATATTGTTAAGAATTTGAGTCTTCCATGAACCATTATCATTCAGCAGATCGGAAACATATCGAATGCGACAGATGCCCTGCCTAGAGATCGGTTTATACGAGAAAGGGCGTGGGATCCAACTATCCCGCCACACCCGAATGCTTCTCCCATTGCCCACTCTCCAAACCAAGCCTTTCTTCAATAACTCCAAGCCATGACTAATAGCCTGCCATGAGAAAGAAGCATTTCCAGTGAACACCGTATCTTCAAGCTTGCCATCAGGGTAGTATTTGGATTTGAGCAAACGTGCGCACAAGCTATCCGGTCTTGTTAACAGTCTCCAAGACTGATGAGCTAGAAGAGCTTGGTTAAATAGACGAAAATCCCGGAAGCCGACTCCACCCCTTTCTTTTGGTTGCATAAGCTTATCCCATCCCTTCCAATGTACCTTCCTTTTACCCTTCTCCGACCCCCAATAAAAATTCCTCACCATTCGAGTGAGGTCGTCGCACGCCGAGAATGGTAGCTTGAAAACTCCCATTATGTATGTGGGCAATGCTTGTGCGACATACTTTATAAGCACCTCTCTTCCGGGTTGCGCTAGGTATCCATCTCCCCATTGAACAAGTCTTTTGGTGAGGCTCGTTTGAAGATTTTGAAACTTTCCTTTAGACATGCGTCCCTCGGGTGGAGGAAGACCCAAGTACTTCTCCTCAAAGACCAAACTTGTAACATCGAGAGCGTCCCTAACCTGCTCTTGAACCGAGGCCGGGCACGCTTCACCAAAAAACATCGAGCATTTGTCATAGTTTAAGCTCTGACCCGTTGCCGAACTATACAGGTCCAAAGAAGCTTTAACCTGATCCATTTGATCCCTCTAGGCCTTGAAAAACAGCAAAGTGTCATCTGCAAAAAGCAAATGGGAGATGCCCGGTGCTCTCCTACCAATTTTGACTGGTACAATATTGCCGGATTGCACCCTATTTTTCAAAATAGCTGAAAGTCCATCTGCCACAAATAAGAATAAGAATGGAGAGAGTGGGTCTCCTTGCCGCAGCCCACCCGACGGTGCAAATGAATCCAGGAGAGTTCCATTTAATTTTACTGAATATCTCACCGATGTCACACACGCCATTATCCAGTCAATCCATCGCTGAGAGAACCCTAACCTTTGCATCACCTGCCTCAAGAAAGCCCAATCAACCCAATCATAAGCTTTTGACAAATCTAGCTTATAGGCACAAAAGCTCCTTGTAGGATCTTTCTCTTGTTTAATATAGTGTAAACACTCGAAGGCAACCAAAGCGTTGTCCGTAATCATCCTACCTGGGATAAAAGCACTTTGCTCCACCGAGATTATATCATCCAATAAAGGGCGTAACCGGTTAACTAAGCACTTGGAAATTACCTTATATGTCACATTACAAAGACTTATGGGTCTGTAGTCGGACATTCTTAAGGGGTTGGAGATTTTTGGAATGAGCACAATCGATGTTGCATTAACTCCCTCTGGCATAATTCCAGTGTTGAAAAAATCCCTGACCGCTGCCAGCACACCCTCCTTCACCGTACTCCAGTTACGTTGAAAGAACTGAAGGAAATATGCCCTAGAGTCAATAATAAAGTTATTATTTATTTCCTTATATCATGATAAATGTTTATTATTCATTCTAGAATTGTATTAACCGAAAACTTGATACATGTGTGAATACATAGACAAAAAAGTGTCCCTAGTATGCCTCTACTAGACTAGCTCGTTAATCAAAGATGGTTAAGTTTCCTGAGCATAGACATGTGTTGTCATTTGATGAACGGGATCACATCATTAGGAGAATGATGTGATGGACAATACCCATCCGTTAGCTTAGCATAATGATCGTTAAGTTTTATTGCTATTGCTTTCTTCATGACTTATACATGTTACTCTGACCATGAGATTATGCAACTTCCGAATACCGGAGAAACACCTTGTGTGCTATCAAACGTCACAACGCAACTGGATGATTATAAAGATGCTCTACAGGTGTCTCTGAAGGTGTTTGTTGGGTTGGCATAGATCAAGATTAGGATTTGTCACTCCGTGTATCGGAGAGGTATCTCTGGGCCCTCTCGGTAATGCACATCACTATAAGCCTTGCAAGCAATGTGACTAATGAGTTAGTTACGGGATGATGCATTACAGAACGAATAAAGAGACTTGCCCATAACGAGATTGAACTAGGTATTGATATACCGACGATCGAATCTTGGGCAAGTAACATACCGATGGCAAAGGGAATAACGTATGTTGTTATGCGGTTTGACCGATAAAGATGTTCGTAGAATATGTAGGAACCAATATGAGCATCCAGGTTTCGCTATTGGTTATTGACCGGAGATGAGTCTCGGTCATGTCTACATAGTTCTCGAACCCGTAGGGTCTGCACGCTTAATGTTCGGTCATGATCGGTATTATGAGTTTATGTGTTTTGATGTACCGAAGGTAGTTCGGAGTCCCGGATGTGATCACGGACATGACGAGGAGTCTCGAAATGGTCGAAACATAAATATTGATATATTGGATGACTATATTTGGACACCGGATGAGTTCCGGGGGTCACCGGATAATTATCAAAGTGCCGGGGGGTTATCGGAACCCCCGGGGGAACTAATGGGCCAACATGGGCCTTGTGTGTGTGTGAGAGAGAGGAGGGGGCCTTAGGGCTGTCCGCCCCCCCTTGAGGAGTCCGAATTGGACAAGGAGGGGGGCGGCGCCCCCTCTTTCCCTTCCTCTCTCCCTCTCCTTCCTTCCCCCTCCTAGTAGGACTAGGAAAGGAGGAATCCTACTCCTACTAGGAGGAGGATTCCTCCCCTCCTTGGTGCGCCCATAGGGCCGGCCGACCTCCCCCTTGCTCCTTTATATACGGGGGCAGGGGGCACCCTAGAACACACAAGTTGACAGTTGTCTTAGTCGTGTGCGGTGCCCCCCTCCACAGATTTCCACCTCGGTCATATCATTGTAGTGCTTAGGCGAAGCCCTACGTCGGTAACTTCATCATCACCGTCATCACGCCGTCGTGCCGACGAAACTCTCCCTCGGCCTCAACTGGATCTAGAGTTCGTGGGACGTCACCGAGCTGAACGTGTGCAGATCGCGGAGGTGCCGTACTTTCGGTGCTAGGATCGGTCGGATCGTGAAGACGTACGACTACATCAACCACGTTGTCATAACGCTTCCGCTTATGGTCTACGAGGGTACGTGGACAACACTCTCCCCTCTCATTGCTATGCATCACCTAGATGGATCTTGCGTGTGCATAGGAATTTGTTTGAAATTACTGCGTTCCCCAACAGTGGCATCCGAGCCAAGTCTATGCGTAGATGTTTATGCACGAGTAGAACACAAAGAGTTGGGGGCGATAATAGTCATACTGCTTACTAGCATGTCATACTTTGATTCGGCGGTATTGTTGGATGAAGCGGCCCGGACCGACATTATGCGTACGCTTACACGAGACTGGTTCTACCGACATGCTTTGCACACAGGGTGGCTGGCGGGTGTTAGTTTCTCCAACTTTAGTTGAATCGAGTGTGACTACGTCTGGTCCTTGTTGAAGGTTAAAACAACACACTTGACAGAAAATCATTGTGGTTTTGATGCATAGGTAAGAACGGTTCTTGCTAGAAGCCCGTAGCAGCCACGTAAAACTTGCAACAACAAAGTAGTGGACGTCTAACTTGTATGATAAGTTCTACGTTCACATACAACGGGTGCAAGCCAGTTTTGCACACGCAAAATACTCGGGTTAAACTTGATGAGCCTAGCATATGCAGATATGGCCTCGGAACACTGAGACCGAAAGGTCGAGCGTGAATCATATAGTAGATATGAACAACATAGTGATGTTCACCATTGAAAACTACTCCATCTCACATGATGATCGGACATGGTTTAGTTGATATGGATCACGTGATCACTTAGATGATTAGAGGGATGTCTATCTAAGTGGGAGTTCTTAAGTAATATGATTAATTGAACTTTAATTTATCATGAACTTAGTCCTGGTAGTATTTGCATAACTATGTTGTAGATCAATAGCTTGCGATGTAGCTCCCCGTTTATTTTTGATGTGTTCCTAGAGAAAAATTATGTTGAAATATGATAGCAGCAATGATGCAGACTAGGTCCGTGATATGAGGATTATCCTCATTGCCGCACAGAAGAATTATGTCCTTGATGCATCGCTAGGTGACGGACCTACTACAGGAGTAGATGCAGACGTTATGAATGTTTGGCAAGCTCGGTATGATGACTATTTGATAGTTTAGTGCACCATGCTTTACGGCTTAAAACCGGGACTTCAAAAATGTTTTGAACACCACATAGCATATAAGATGTTCCAAGAGCTGAAATTGGTATTTCAGACTCATGCCCGAGTCGAGAGGTATGAGACTTCTGACAGTACTTTGCCTACAAGATGGAGGAGAATAGCTCAACCAGTGAGCTGAACGAAATATGCCCTAGAGGCAATAATAAAGTTGTTATTTATATTTCCTTACATCATGATAAATGTTTATTATTCATGCTAGAATTGTATTAACCGGAAACTTAGTACATGTGTGAATACATAGACAAAACAGAGTGTCACTAGTATGCCTCTACTTGACTAGCTCGTTGAATGAAAGATGGTTAAGTTTCCTAGCCATAGACATGAGTTGTCATTTGATTAACGGGATCACATCATTAGAGAATGATGTGATTGACTTGACCCATTCCGTTAGCTCAACACTTGATCGTTTAGTATGTTGCTATTGCTTTCTTCATGACTTATACATGTTCCTTTGACTATGAGATTATGCAACTCCCGAATACCGGAGGAACACTTTGTGTGCTACCAAACGTCACAACGGAACTGGGTGATTATAAAGGTGCTCTACAGGTGTCTCCGATGGTGTTTGTTGAGTTGGCATAGATCGAGATTAGGATTTGTCACTCCGATTGTCGGAGAGGTATCTCTGGGCCCTCTCGGTAATGCACATCACTATAAGCTTTGCAAGCAATGTAACTAATGAGTTAGTTGCGGGATGATGCATTACGGAACGAGTAAAGAGACTTGCTGGTAACAAGATTGAACTAGGTATTGAGATACCAACGATCGAATCTCGGGCAAGTAACATATCGATGACAAAGGGAACAACGTATGTTGTTATGCGGTTTGACCGATAAAGATCTTCGTAGAATATGTGGGAGCCAATATGAACATCCAGGTTCTGCTATTGGTTATTGACCGGAGACGTGTCTCGGTCATGTCTACATAGTTCTCGAACCCGCAGGGTCCGCACGCTTAACGTTTGGTGACGATCGGTATTATGAGTTTATGTGTTTTGATGTACCGAAGGTAGTTTGGAGTCCCGGATATGATCACGGAAATGACTAGGAGTCTCGAAATGGCCGAGACATAAAGATTTATATATTGGACGGCTATATTCGGACACCGGAGGTGTTTTGGGTAATTTCAGAGAAAACCGGACCCCCACGGGGGGAAAGATTGGGCCTACATGGGCCATAGGGAAGAGGGGAGGCAGCCCACAAGGGGCAGCCGTGCCCCCTCCCTATAGGGAGTCCGAATTGGACTAGGGAGGGGGGCGCGCCCCCCCTTTTTCCTTCTCCTCTTCCTCTCCTTCCCTCTTTCCCCTTCTCCTCCTAGTTGGAATAGGAAAGGAGGAATCCTACTCCTACTAGGAGGAGGATTCCTCCCCTCCTTGGCGTGCCCTAGGGCCGGCCGGCCTCCCCCTTGCTCCTTTATATACGGGGGCATGGGGCACCCTAGAACAACACAACAAACATTGTCTTAGCCGTGTGCGGTGCCCCCCTCCACCATAATCCACCTCGGTCATATCGTTGCAGTGCTTAGGCGAAGCCCTGCGCCGGTAACTTCATCATCGCCATCATCACGCTGTCGTGCTGACGAAGCTCTCCCTCGACACTCAGCTGGATCGAGAGTTCGTGGGACGTCACCGAGCTGAATGTGTGCAGATCGCGGAGGTGCCGTACTTTCGGTGCTAGGATCAGTCGGATCGTGAAGACGTACGACTACATCAACTGCGTTGTCATAACGCTTCCGCTTTCGGTCTATGAGGGTACGTAGACAACACTCTCCCCGCTCGTTGCTATGCATCACCTAGAT
The DNA here is from genome assembly GCF_018294505.1 of Triticum aestivum. Taxonomy (NCBI): domain Eukaryota; kingdom Viridiplantae; phylum Streptophyta; class Magnoliopsida; order Poales; family Poaceae; genus Triticum; species Triticum aestivum. Next base: position 86,701,780 of record NC_057814.1, read on the forward strand.
GGATCTTGCATGTGCGTAGGATTTTTTTGAAATTACTGCGTTCCCCAACAGTGGCATCCGAGCCAGGTCTATGCATAGATGTTATATGCACGAGTAGAACACAAAGAGTTGTGGGCGATAATAGTCATACTGCTTACCAGCATGTCATACTTTGATTCGGCGGTATTGTTGGATGAAGCGGCCCAGACCGACATTACGTGTATGCTTACGCGAGACTGGTTCTACCAACGTGCTTTGCACACAGGTGGCTGGCGGGTGTCAGTTTCTCCAACTTTAGTTGAATCGAGTGTGACTACGCCCGGTCCTTGTTGAAGGTTAAAACAACACACTTGATGAAAAATCGTTGTGGTTTTGATGCGTAGGTAAGAACGGTTCTTGCTAAGCCCGTAGTAGCCACGTAAAACTTGCAACAACAAAGTAGAGGACGTCTAACTTGTTTGTGCATGGCATGTTGTGATGTGATATGGTCAAGACGAGATGGGATATAAATTGTTGTATGAGATGATCATGTTTTGTTGAAGTTATCGGCAACTGGCAATAGCCTTATGGTCGTCTCTTTATTGCATAAGACGCAAGCGCCATGTAATTGCTTGACTTTATCACTAAGCGGTAGCGATAGTCGTAGAAGCAATAGTTGTTGAGACGACAACGATGCTTCGATGGAGATCAAGGTGTCAAGACGGTGATGATGGTGATCATGACGGTGCTTTGGAGATGGAGATCAAAGGCACAAGATGATGATGGCCATATCATATCACTTATTTGATTGCATGTGATGTTTATCTTTTTATGCATCTTATTTTTCTTTGTACGGCGGTAGCATTATAAGTTGATCTCTCATTAAATTTCAAGGTACAAGTGTTCTCCCTGAGTATGCACCGTTGTGACAGTTCGTCGTGGCGAGACACCACGTGATGATCGGGTGTGATAAGCTCTACGTTCACATACAACGGGTGCAAGCCAGTTTTGCACACGCAGAATACTCGGGTTAAACTTGACGAGCCTAGCATATGCGTACATGGCCTCGGAACACTCAGACCGAAAGGTCGAGCGTGAATCATATAGTAGATATGATCAACATAGTGATGTTCACCACTGAAAACTACTCCATCTCACGTGATGACCAGACATGGTTTAGTTGATATGGATCACGTGATCACTTATATGATTAGTGGGATGTCTATCTAAGAGGGAGTTCTTTAGTAATATGGATTAATTGAACTGAATTTATCATGAATTAGTCCTGATAGTATTTGCATATCTATGTTGTAGATCAATAAGCTCGCGTATAGCTTCCCCGTTTATTTTTGATATGTTACTGGAGAAAAATAAGTTGAAAGATGATAGTAGCAATGATGCGGACTAGGCCCATGATCTGAGGATTATCCTCATTGCTGCACAGTAGAATTATGTCCTTGATGCACCGCTAGGTGACAGACCTGTTGCAGGAGCAGATGCACACGTTGTGAACGTTTGACAAAGCTCGGTATGATGACTACTTAATAGTTTAGTGCACCATTCTTTACGGCTTAGAACCGGGACTTCAAAACATTTTGAAAGCCACGAAGCATATAAGATGTTCTAAGAGTTGAAATTGGTATTTCATACTCATGCCCGTGTCGAGAGGTATGAGACCTCTGACAGTACTTTGCCTACAAGATGGAGGAGAATAGCTCAACCAGTGAGCATGTGCTCAGATTGTCTGGGTACTACAATTGCTTGAATCAAGTGGGAGTTAATCTTCCAGATAAGATAGTAATTCACAAAGTTCTCTAGTCACTATCACCAAGTTACTAGAACTTACTGATGAACTATAATATGCAAGGGATGACGAAAGTAATTCCCAAGCTCTTCGTGATGCTGAACTCGACGAAGGTAGAAATCAAGAAATAGCATCAAGTGTTGATGGTTAACAAGACCACTAGTTTCAAGAAAAGGGCAAAGGGAAAGAAAGAGGAACTTCAAAGAAGAATAGCAAGCAAGTTGCTGCTCCCGTGAAGAAGCCCAAAGCTAGACCCAAGCCTGGAACTGAGTGCTTCTACTGCAAAGGAAATGGTCACTGGAAGTGGAACTGCCCTAGATACTTGGCGGATAAGAAGGATGGCAAAGTGAAAAAAGTATATTTGATATACATGTTATTGATGTGTACTTTACTAGTGTTTATAGCAACCCCTCAGTATTTGATACTGGTTTAGTTGCTAAGAGTAGTAACTAAAAATAGGAGTTGCAGAATGAACACATACTAGTTATGGGCGAAGTGACGATGTGTGTTGGAAATGATTCCAAGGCTGATAAGATCACCATTGCACACTCCCTCTACCTTCGAGATTAGTGTTGGACCAAAATAAATGTTATTTGGTGTTTGCGTTGAGCATGAATATGATTGGATCATGTTTATTGCAATACGGTTATTCATTTAAGTCAAAGAATAATTGTTGTTCTGTTTACATGAATAAAACCTTCTATGGTCATACACTTAATGTAAATGGTTTATTGAATCTTGATTGTAATGATACACATATTCATAATATTGATGCCAAAAGATGCAAAGTTGATAATGATAGTGCAACATATTTGTGGCACTGTCGTTTAGGTCATATTGGTGTAAAGCGCATGAAGAAACTCCATGCTGATGCGCTTTTGGAATCACTTGATTATGAATCACTTGATGCTTGCGAACCATGCCTCATGGGCAAGATGACTAAGACTCCGTTTCTCTGGAACAATGTAGCGAGCAACAGACTTGTTGGAAATAATACATACTGATGTATACGGCCCAATGAGTGTTGAGGCTCTCGGCGGGTATCATTATTTCCCAACCTTCACAGATGATTTGAGCAGATCTGGGTATATCTACTTGATGAAACATAAGTCTGAAACATTTGAAAAGTTGAAAGAATTTAAGAGTGAAGTGGAAAATCATCGTAACAAGAAAATAAAGTTTCTACGATCTGATCGTGAAGGAGAATATTTGAGTTACAAGTTTGGTCTTCATTTGAAACAATGCGTAATAGTTTCGCAACTCACGCCACCCGAAACACCACAGCGTAATGGTGTGTCCAAACGTCGTAACCGCACTTTATTAGATATGGTGCGATCTATGATGTCTCTTACTGATTTACCGCTATCATTTTGGGGTTATGCATTAGAGACAACTACATTCACGTTAAATAGGGCACCATCCCAATCCGCCGAGACGACACCATATGAACTGTGGTTTGGCAAGAAACCTAAGATGTCGTTTCTTAAAGTTTGGGGTTGCGATGCTTATGTGAAAAAGTTTCATCCTGATAAGCTCAAACCCAAATCGGAGAAGTGCGTCTTCATAGGATACCCAAAAGTAACTGTTGGGTACACCTTCTATCACAGATCTGAAGGCAAGTTTTCGTTGCTAAGAATGGATCCTTTCTAGAGAAGGAGTTTCTCTCGAAAGAAGAGAGTGGGAGGAAAGTAGAACTTGATGATTTAATTGTACCTTCTCCCAAATTGGAAAGTAGTTCATCAGAAATCAGTTGCAGTGATGCCTACACCAATTAAGTGAGGAAGCAAATGATGATGATCATGAAACTTCAGATCAAGTTACTACCGAACCTGTAGGTCAACCAGAGTACGATCCGCACCAGAGTGGTATGGTGAGGGAGTCCTGGATTAGGGGGTCCTCGGACAGCCGGACTATATCCTTTAGCCGGACTGTTGGACTATGAAGATACAAGATTGAAGACTTCGTCCCGTGTCCGGATGGGACTCTCCTTGGCGTGGAAGGCAAGCTTGGCAATACGGTATGTAGATCTCCTCCCTTGTAATCGACTCTGTGTAACCCTAGCCCCCTCCGGTGTCTATATAAACTGAAGGGTTTAGTCCGTAGGACAACAACAATCATACCATAGTCTAGCTTCTAGGGTTTAGCCTCTACGATCTCGTGGTAGATCAACTCTTGTAATACTCATATCATCAAGATCAATCAAGCAGGAAGTAGGGTATTACCTCCATTGAGAGGGCCCGAACCTTGGTAAACATAGTGTCCCCCGCCTCCTGTTACCATCTGCCTTAGACGCACATTTCGGGACCCCCTACCCGAGATCCGCCGGTTTTGACACCGACATACGGTAATCCTATTCTGGAAGTCATGTTACTAGACCATGACGATCCTACGAACTATGAGGAAGCGATGATGAGCCCAATTCCACGAAATGGCTTGAGGCCATGAAATCTGTGATGGGATCCATGTATGAGAACAAAGTATGGACTTTGATTGACTTGCCCGATGATCGGCGAGCCATTGAGAATAAATGGATCTTCAAGAGGAAGACGGACGCTGATAGTAGTGTTACTATCTACAAAGCTCGCATTGTCGTAAAAGGTTTTCGACAAGTTCAAGGTGTTGACTACGATGAGATTTTCTCACTCGTATCGATACTTAAAGTCTGTCCGAATCATGTTAGCAATTGCCACATTTTATGAAATCTGGCAAATGGATGTCAAAACTACATTCCTTAATGGATTTCTTAAAGAAGAGTTGTATATGATGCAACCAAAAAGGTTTTGTCAATCGTAAAGGTGCTAACAAAATGTGCAAGCTCCAGCGATCCATCTATGGACCGGTGCAAGCATCTCGGAGTTGGAATATACACTTTGATAAGTTTATCAAAGCATATAGTTTTATACAGACTTGTGGTGAAGCCTGTATTTACAACAAAGTGAGTGGGAGCACTACAGCCTTTCTGATAAGTATATGTGAATGACATATTCTCGATCGGAAATGATGTAGAATTTTCTGGAAAGCATAAAGGAGTGTTTGAAAGGAGTTTTTCAAAGAAAGGCCTCGGTGAAGCTACTTACACATTGAGCATCAAGATCTATAGAGATAGATCTAAACGCTTGATAAGTTTTTTTAATGAGTACATACCTTGACAAGATTTTGAAGTAGTTCAAAATGGAACAGTCAAAGAAGGAGTTCTTGCCTGTGTTGCAAGGTGTGAAGTTGAGTAAGACTCAAAGCCCGACCATGGCAGAAGATAGAGAGAGAATGAAAGTCATTCTCTATGCCTCAGCCATAGGTTCTATAAAGTATGCCATGCTATGTACCAGACCTATTGTATACCCTGCCCTGAGTTTAGCAAGGGAGTACAAATAGTGATCTAGGAGTAGATAACTGGACATTGGTCAAAATTATCCTTAGAGGACTAAGGAAATATTTCTCGGTTATGGAGGTGATAAAGAGTTCGTCGTAAAGAGTTACCTCGATGCAAGCTTTGACACCGATCTGGATGACTCTAAGTCACAATCCGGTTACATATTGAAAGTGGGAGCAATTAGCTAAAGTATCTCCGTGGAGAGCATTGTAGACATAGAAATTTGCAAAATACATACGGATCTGAATTTGGCAAACCCGTTGACTAAACTTCTCTCACAAGCAAAACATGATCACACCTTAGTACTCTTTGGGTGTTAATCACATGACGATGTGTGATACGTCTCCAACGTATCTATAATTTTTGATTGCTCCATGCTATATTATATTCTGTTTTGGACATTATTGGGCTTTATTATTCACTTTTATATTATTTTTGGGACTAACCTATTAACCGGTGGCCCAACCCAGAATTGCTGTTTTTTTTGCCTATTTCAGAGTTTCGCAGAAAAAGAATATCAAACGGAGTCCAAACGGAATGAAACCTTCGGGAACGTGATTTTCGAAACGAACATGATCCAGAGGACTTGGACCCTATGTCAAGAAACAAAAGAGGATGCCACGAGGTAGGGGGCGCGCCTACCCCCAGGCGCGCCCTCCCCCCTCGTGGGCCCCCTGTTGCTCCACCGACGTACTCCTTCCTCCTATATATACCTACGTACCCCCAAACGATCAGATATGGAGCCAAAAACCTAATTCCACCACCGCAACCTTCTGTACCCACGAGATCCCATCTTGGGGCCTATTCCAGAGCTCCGCCGGAGGGGGCATCGATCATGGAGGGCTTCTATATCAACACCATAGCCTCTCCGATGATGTGTGAGTAGTTTACCTCAGACCTTCGGGTCCATAGTTATTAGCTAGATGGCTTCTTCTCTCTTTTTGGATCTCAATACAATGTTCTCCCTCTCTGTCGTGGAGATCTATTCGATGTAATCTTACTTTTGCGGTGTGTTTGTTGAGACCGATGAATTGTGGGTTTATGATCAAGTTTATCTATGAACAATATTTGAATCTTCTCAGAATTCTTTTATGTATGATTGGTTATCTTTGCAAGTCTCTTCGAATTATCAGTTTGGTTTGGCCCACTAGATTGGTTTTTCTTGCAATGGGAGAAGTGCTTAGCTTTGGGTTCAATCTTGCGGTGTCCTTTCCCAGTGACAGTAGGGCCAGAAGGCACGTATTGTATTGTTGCCATCGAGGATAACAAGATGGGTTTTTATCATATTGCATGAATTTATCCCTCTACATCATGTCATCTTGGTTAAGGCGTTACTCTGTTCTTATGAACTTAATACTCTAGATGCATGCTGGATAGCGGTCGATGTGTGGAGTAATAGTAGTAGATGCAGGCAGGAGTCGGTCTACTTGTCTCGGAGGTGATGCCTATATACATGATCATACCTAGATATTCTCATAACTATGCTCAATTCTGTCAATTGCTCAACAGTAATTTGTTCACCCACCGTAAAATACTTATGCTCTTGAGAGAAGCCACTAGTGAAACCTATGGCCCCCGGGTCTATCTTCATCATATTAATCTTCCAACACTTAGTTATTTCCGTTGCTTTTTTACTTTGCTTTTTATTTTACTTTGCATCTTTATCATAAAAATACCAAAAATATTATCCTATCATATCTATCAGATCTCACTCTCGTAAGTGACCGTGTAGGGATTGACAACCCCGTATCGCGTTGGTTGCGAGGATTTATTTGTTTTGTGTAGGTGCGAGGGACTCGCGCGTAGCCTCCTACTGGATTGCTACCTTGGTTCTCAAAAACTGAGGGAAATACTTACGCTACTTTGCTGCATCACCCTTTCCTCTTCAAGGGAAAACCAACGCAGTGCTCAAGAGGTAGCAAGAAGGATTTCTGGCGCCGTTGCCGGGGAGGTCTACGCAAAAGTCAAACATACGAAGTACCCATCACAAACCCTTATCTCCCGCATTACATTATTTGCCATTTGCCTCTCATTTTCCTCTCCCCCACTTCACCCTTGCCATTTTATTCGCCCTCTCTTTTCCGTTCGCCTCTTTTTCGCTTGCTTTTTGTTTTCTCGTGTGTTGGATTGCTTGTTTGTCACGATGGCTCAAGATAATACCAAATTATGTGACTTTACCAATACCAACAATAATGATTTCCTTAGCACTCCGATTGCTCCTCTTACCGATACTGAATCTTGTGAAATCAATACTGCTTTGTTGAACCTTGTCATGAAAGATCAATTCGCCGGCCTTCCTAGTGAAGATGCCGCTACTCATCTAAATAGCTTCGTTCATTTGTGTGATATGCAAAAGAAGAAAGATGTTGACAATGATATTTTTAAGTTCAAGCTATTTCCTTTTTCGCTTAGAGATCGTGCTAAAGCTTGGTTTTCGTCTTTACCTAAAAATAGTATTGATTCTTGGAATAAGTGCAAAGATGCTTTTATCTCTAAGTATTTTCCTCCCGCTAAGATTATCTCTCTTAGAAACGGTATCATGAATTTTAAGCAACTAGATAGCACAAGCTTGGGAGAAGATGAAATTAATGATACGTAATTGCCCTACACATGGTTTGAATTTGTGGATGATTATACAAAATTTTTACGCCAGATTGAATTTTGCTTCTAGAAATCTTTTAGATTCGGCCGCGGGAGGCACTTTTATGGAGATCACTTTAGGAGAAGCTACTAAACTCCTAGATAATATTGTGGTTAATTATTCTCAATGGCACACTGAAAGATCTACTAATAAAAATGTGCATGCGATAGAAGAAATTAATGTTTTGAGTGGGAAGATGGATGAACTTATGAAATTATTTGGTACTAAGAGTGTTTCTTCTGATCCTAATGATATGCCCTTGTCTACTTTGATTGAGAATAATAATGAATCTATGGATGTGAATTTTTTTGGTAGGAATAATTTTGGTAACAACACGTATAGAGGAAACTTTAATCCTAGGCCTTATCCTAGTAATTCCTCTAATAATTATGGTAATTCCTACAACAATTCTTATGGAAATTTTAATAAGATGCCCTCTTAATTTGAGACTAGTGTTAAAGAGTTTATGAATTCGCAAAAGAATTTCAATGCTTTGCTTGAAGAGAAATTGCTTAAAGTTGATGAATTGGCTAGGAACGTTGATAGAATTTCTCTTGATGTTGATTCTTTAAAACTTAGATCTATTCCTCCTAAGCATGATATCAATGAGTCTCTCAAAGCTATGAGAATTTCCATTGATGAGTGCAAAGAAAGATCGCTAGGATGCGTGCTAAGAAAGATTGCTTTATCAAAGCGTGTTCTTCTAATTTTTATGAAAACAAAGATGAAGATCTAAAAGTTATTGATGTGTCCCCTATTAAATCTTTGTTTTGCAATATGAATCTTGATAATGATGGGACTGAATATGATCCACCTTTACCTAGAAGGCGTTCCAAAAATTTGGAGTTTTTAGATCTTGATGCTAAAATTGATAAAAGTGGGATTGAAGAAATCAAAACATTAGATGCTAATGAACCCACTATTTTTTATTTAAAGGAATTTAATTATGATAATTTCTCTTTGATAGAATGTATTTCCTTGTTGCAATCCGTGCTAAATTCTCCTCATGCTTATAGTCAAAATAAAGCTTTTACCAAACATATCGTTGATGCTTTGATGCAATCTTATGAAGAAAAACTTGAGTTGGAAGTTTCTATCCCTAGAAAACTTTATGATGAGTGGGAACCTACTATTAAAATTAAGATTAAAGATCATGAATGCTATGCTTTGTGTGATTTGGGTGCTAGTGTTTCCACGATTCCAAAAACTTTGTGCGATTTGCAAGGTTTCCGTGATTTTGATGATTGCTCTTTAAACTTGCACCTTGCAGATTCCACTATTAAGAAACCTATGGGAAGAATTAATGATGTTCTTGTTGTTGCAAATAGGAACTATGTGCCCGTAGATTTTATCGTTCTTGATATATATTGCAATCCTTCATGTCCTATTATTCTTGGTAGACCTTTTCTTAGAACGATTGGTGCAATTATTGATATGAAGGAAGGGAATATTAGATTCCGATTTCCATTAAAGAAAGGCATGGAACACTTCCCTAGGAAGAAAATAAAACTACCATATGAATCTATTATGAGAGCCACTTATGGATTGCCTACCAAAGATGGCAATACCTAGATCTATCCTTGCTTTTATGCCTAGCTAGGGGCGTTAATCGATAGCGCTTGTTGGGAGGCAACCCAATTTTATTTTTAGTTTTTTGCTTTATGCTTATGTTTAGGAATAAATATTTGATCTAGCCTCTGGTTAGATGTGTTTTTATTTTTTAATTAGTGTTTGTGCCAAGTTAAACCTATAGGATCTTCTTGGATGATAGTTATTTGATCTTGCTGTAATTTCCAGAAACTTTCTGTTCACGAAAATAATTGTTAAAAATCACCAGAACGTGATAAAATATTGATTCCAATTGATGCTGATCAATAAACAAATTGTCTAGATCGTCCTATTTTGGCTGATTTTTTGGAGTTCCAGAAGTTTGCGTTAGTTACAGATTACTACAGACTGTTCTGTTTTTGACAGATTCTGTTTTTCGTGTGTTGTTTGCTTATTTTGATGAATCTATGGCTAGTAAAAGAGTTTATAAACCATAGAGAAGTTGGAATACAGTAGGTTTAACACCAATATAAATAAATAATGAGTTCATTACAGTACCTTGAAGTGGTCTTTTGTTTTCTTTCGCTAACGGAGCTCACGAGATTTTCTGTTAAGTTTTGTGTTGTGAAGTTTTCAAGTTTTGGGTGAAAGATTTGATGGATTATGGAACAAGGAGTGGCAAGAGCCTAAGCTTGGGGATGCCCATGGCACCCCCAAGATAATCTAAGGACACCAAAAAGCCAAAGCTTGGGGATGCCCCGGAAGGCATCCCCTCTTTCGTCTACTTCCATCGGTAACTTTACTTGGAGCTATATTTTTATTCGCCACATGATATGTGTTTTGCTTGCAGCATCTAGTATTATTTGAGTCTTTATTTGTTAGTTTACCACAATCATCTTTTCTGTACACACCTTTTGAGAGAGACACACATGATTCGGAAATTATTAGAATAATCTATGTGCTTCACATATATCTTTTGAGATATATAGTTTTGCTCTAATGCTTCACTTATATCTTTTAGAGAACGGTGGTGGATTTGTTTTATAGAAACTATTGATCTCTCATGCTTCACTTATATTATTTTGAGAGTCTTAAAATAGCATGAAAATTTTCTTTAATTAATATCATGAGAAATTTGATGCTTGATAATTGTTTTGAGATATAAAGGTGGTAATATCATAGTTGTGCTAGTTGAGTAATTGTGGAATTGAAAAATACATGTGTTGGAGTTTGTGATTCCCGTAGCATGCACGTATGGTGAACTGTTGTGTAACGAAGTTGGAGCATGAAGTATTTGTTGATTGTCTTCCTTTGTGTGGCGGTCGGGATCGCGCGATGGTTAACTCCTACCAACCCTTCCCCTAGGAGCATGCGTAGTAGTACTTTGCTTCGAGGGCTAATAAATTTTTGCAATAAGTATATGAGTTCTTTATGATTAATGTGAGTCCATGGATTATACGCACACTTACCTTTCCGCAATTTTCTAGCCTCTTCGGTACCGCGCATTGCCCTTTCTCACCTTGAGAGTTGGTGCAAACTTCGCCGGTGCATCCAAACCCCGTGATATGATATGCTCTATCACACACAAACCTCCTTATATCTTCCTCAAAACAGCCACCATACCTACCTATCATGGCATTTCCATAGCCATTCCGAGATATATTGCCATGCAACTTTCCACCGCTTCATTTATCATGACATACCCCATCATTGTCATATTGCTTTGCCTGATCATGTAGTTGACATTGTATCTGTGGCAAAGCCACCATTCATAATTCTTTCATACATGTCACTCTTGATTCATTGCATATCCCGGTACACTGCCGGATGCATTCATATAGAGTCATACTTTGTTCTAAGTATTGAGTTGTAAGTAAAATAAAAGTGTGTTGATCATCATTATTAGAGCATTGTCCCAAGTGAGGAAAGGATGATGGAGACTATGATTCCCCCACAAGTCGGGATGAGACTCCGGACTAACTAAAAAAAAGAGGCCATAAAAAAGAGAAAAGGCCCAAATAAAAAAAATAAGAGAAAAAGAGAGAAGGGACAATGTTACTATCCTTTTACCACACTTGTGCTTCAAAGTAGCACCGTGATCTTCATAATAGAGAGTCTCTCATTTTGTCACTTTCATATACTAGTGGGAAATTTCATTATAGAACTTGGCTTGTATATTCCAATGATGGGCTTCCTCAAAATGCCCGAGGTCTTCGTGAGCAAGCAAGTTGGATGCACCCACTTAGTTTCTTTTTGAGATTTCATACACTTATAGCTCTAGTGCATCCGTTGCATGGCACTCCCTACTCCTCGCATTAACATCAATTGATGGGCATCTCCATAGCCCGTTGATTAGCCTAGTTGATGTGAGACTTTCTCCTTTTTTGTCTTCCCACATAACCCCTACCATTATTCCACCATAGTGCTATATCCATGGCTTGCGCTCATGTATTGCGTAAGAGTTGAAAAGGCCGAAGCGCGTTAAAAGTATGAACCAATTGCTTGGCTAAAACCGGGGTCGTACATGATATGAATACTTTGTGTAGGGAAGATGGAGCATAGCCAGACTATATGATTTTGTAGGGATAACTTGCTTTGGCTATGTTATTTTGATAAGACATAATTACTTAGTTAGTATGCTTGAAATATTATTGTTTTTATGTCAATATTAAACTTTTATCTTGAATCATATCAAATCTGAACATTCATGCCACAATGAGAAGAATTACATTGAAATTATGCCAAGTAGCATTCCACATCAAAAATTCTATTTTTATCATTTACCTACTCGAGGACGACCAGGAATTAAGCTTAGGGATGCTTGATAAGTCTCCAACGTATCTATAATTTTTGATTGCTCCATGCTATATTATATTCTGTTTGGGACATTATTGGGCTTTATTATTCACTTTTATATTATTTTTGGGACTAACCTATTAACCGGAGGCCCAGCCCAGAATTGCTGTTTTTTGCCTATTTCCGAGTTTCGCAGAAAAAGAATATCAAACGGAGTCCAAACGGAATGAAACCTTTGGGAATGTGATTTTCAGAACGAACATGATCCAGAGGACTTGGACCCTACGTCAAGAAACAAAAGAGGAGGCCACGAGGTAGGGGGCGCGCCTACCCCCCCAGGCGCGACCTCCACCCTCGTGGGCCCCCTGTTGCTCCACCGACGTACTCCTTCCTCCTATATATACCTACGTACCCCCAAACGATCAGATACAGAGCCAAAAACCTAATTCCACCGCCGCAACCTTTTGTACCCACGAGATCCCATCTTGGGGCCTGTACCCACCGTCGCAACCTTCTGTACCCTCCGCCGCAACCTTCTGTACCCACCACCGCAACCTTCTGTACCCACGAGATCCCATCTTTGAATCTTCTGAATTCTTTTATGTATGATTGGTTATCTTTGCAAGTCTCTTTGAATTATCAGTTTGGTTTGGCCTACTAGATTGATCTTTCGTGCAATGGGAGAAGTGCTTAGCTTTGGGTTCAATCTTGCGGTGTCCTTTCCCAGTGACAGTAGGGGCAGCAAGACACGTATTGTATTGTTGCCATCAAGGATAACAAGATGGTTTTTTTTTATCATATTGCATGAACTTATCCCTCTACATCATGTCATCTTGCTTAAGGCGTTACTCTGTTCTTATGAACTTAATACTCTAGATGCATGCTGGATAGCGGTCGATGTGTGGAGTAATAGTAGTAGATGCAGGCAGGAGTCGGTCTACTTGTCTCGGACGTGATGCCTATATACATGATCATACCTAGATATTCTCATAACTATGCTCAATTCCGTCAATTGATCAACAGTAGTTTGTTCACCCACCGTAAAATACTTATGCTCTTGAGAGAAGCCACTAGTGAAACCTATGGCCGCTGGGTCTATCTTCATCATATTAATCTTCCAACACTTAGTTATTTCCGTTGCTTTTATTTTACTTTGCATCTTTATCATAAAAATACCAAAAATATTATCCTATCATATCTATCAGATCTCACTCTCGTAAGTGACCGTGTAGGGATTGACAACCCCTTATCGCGTTGGTTGCGAGGATTTATTTGTTTTGTGTAGGTGCGAGGGACTCGCGCGTAGCCTCCTACTGGATTGATACCTTGGTTCTCAAAAACTGAGGGAAATACTTACGCTACTTTGCTGCATCACCCTTTCCTGTTCAAGCGAAAACCAATGTGAATTAGATTATTGACTCTAGTAAACCCTTTGGGTATTGGTCACATGGCGATGTGAACTATAGAGTGTTAAATCACATGACGATGTGAACTATTGGTGTTTAATCACATGGCGATGTGAACTAGATTATTGACTCTAGTGCAAGTAGGAGACTGAAGGAAATATGCTCTAGAGACAATAATAAAGTTGTTATTTATATTTCCTTACATCATGATAAATGTTTATTATTCATGCTAGAATTGTATTAATCGGAAACGTAGTACATGTGTGAATACATAGACAAAACAGAGTGTCACTAGTATGCCTCTACTTGACTAGCTCGTTGAATCAAAGATGGTTAAGTTTCCTAGCCATAAACATGAGTTGTCATTTGATTAATGGGATCACATCATTAGAGAATGATGTGATTGACTTGACCCATTCCGTTAGCTTAGCACTTGATCATTTAGTATGTTGCTATTTCTTTCTTCATGACTTATACATGTTCCTATGACTATGAGATTATGCAACTCCCGAATACCGGAGGAACACTTTGTGTGCTACCAAATGTCACAAAGTAACCGGGTGATTATAAAGGTGCTCTACAGGTGTCTCCGATGGTGTTTGTTGAGTTGGCATAGATCGAGATTAGGATTTGTCACTCCGATTGTCGGAGAGGTATCTCTGGGCCCTCTCGGTAATGCACATCACAATAAGCCTTGCAAGCAATGTAACTAATGAGTTAGTTGCGGGATGATGCATTACGGAACGAGTAAAGAGACTTGCCGGTAACGAGATTGAACTAGGTATTGAGATACCGACGATCGAATCTCGGGCAAGTAACATATCGATGACAAAGGGAACAATGTATGTTGTTATGCGGTTCGACCGATAAAGATCTTCGTAGAATATCTGGGAGCCAATATGTACATCCAGGCTCCGCTATTGGTTATTGACCGGAGACGTGTCTCGGTCATGTCTACATAGTTCTCGAACCCGTAGGGTCCGCACGCTTAACGTTCGGTGACGATCGGTATTATGAGTTTATGTGTTTTGATGTACCTAAGGTAGTTCGGAGTCCCGGATATGATCATGGACATGACGAGGAGTCTCGAAATGGTCGAGAGATAAATATTGATATATTGGACGGCTATATTCGGACACCGGAAGTGTTCCGGGTGATTTCGGAGAAAATCGTAGTGCCGGAGGGTTACCGGACCCCCCCCCCCCCGGGGAAAGATTGGGCCTACATGGGCCATTGGGAAGAGGGGAGGCAGCCCACAAGGGGCAGCCGCGGCCCCTCCCTATAGGGAGTCCAAATTGGACTAGGGAGGGGGCGCGCCCCCCTTTTTCCTTCTCCTCTTCCTCTCCTTTCCCTCTTTTCCCTTCTCCTCCTAGTTGGACTAGGAAAGGAGGAATCCTACTCCTACTAGGAGGAGGATTCCTCCCCTCCTTTGGCGCGCCCTAGGGCCGGCCGGCCTCCCCCCTTGCTCCTTTATATACGGGGGCAGGGGGGCACCCTAGAACAACACAACAAACATTGTCTTAGCCGTGTGCGGTGCCCCCTCCACCATAATCCACCTCGGTCATATCATTGCAGTGCTTAGGTGAAGCCCTGCGCCAGTAACTTCATCATCACTGTCATCACGCCGTCGTGCTGACGAAGCTCTCCCTCGACACTCAGCTGGATTGAGAGTTCGTGGGACGTCACTGAGCTGAACGTGTGCAGATCGCGGAGGTGCCGTACTTTCGGTGCTAGGATCGGTCAGATCGTGAAGACGTACGACTACATCAACTGCGTTGTCATAACGCTTCCACTTTCGGTCCACGAGGGTATGTAGACAACACTCTCCCCGCTCGTTGCTATGCATCACCTAGATGGATCTTGCGTGTGCGTAGGAATTTTTTTGAAATTACTGCGTTCCCCAACATGAGCATGTACTCAGATTGTGTGGGTACTACAATAGCTTGAATCAAGTGGGAGTTAATCTTCCAGATAAGATAGTAATTGACAAAGTTCTCTAGTCACTATCTCCAAGTTACTAGAACTTTGTGATGAACTATAGTATGCAAGGGATGACGAAACTAATTCCCGAGCTCTTCGCGATGCTGAAATCGACGAAGGTAGAAATCAAGAAATAGCATCAAGTGTTGATGGTTAACAAGACCACTAGTTTCAAGAAAAGGGCAAAGGGATAGAAGGGGAACTTCAAGAAGAACGGCAAGCAAGTTGCTGCTCAAGTGAAGAAGCCCAAGTCTGGACCTAAGCCTGAGACTGAGTGCTTCTACTACAATGGAAATGGTCATTGGAAGTGGAACTACCCTAGATACTTGGCGGATAAGAAGGATGGCAAAGTGAACAAAGGTATATTTGATATACATGTTATTTATGTGTACTTTACTAGTGTTTATAGCAACCTCTCGGCATTTGAAACTGATTCAGTTGCTAAGAGTAGTAACTCGAAACGGGAGTTGCAGAATGAACAGAAACTAGTTAAGGGTGAAGTGACGATGTGTGTTGGAAGTAGTTCCAAGATTGATGTGATCATCATCGCACACTCCCTATACTTTCGGGATTAGTGTTGAACCCAAATAAATGTTATTTGGTGTTTGCTTTGAGCATGAATATGATTTGATCATGTTTATTGCAATACGATTATTCATTTAAGTTAGAGAATAGTTGTTGTTTTGTTTACATGAATAAAACCTTCTAATGTCATACACCCAATGAAAATGGTTTGTTGGATCTCGATCATAGTGATACACATATTCATAATATTGAAGCCAAAAGATGCAAAGTTAATAGGGTCTTTTACATTTGTATCCCTAACTCGAACCCACTACTCACATTTTCCCCTAATTCGAAAGCCTGCTCAAAAATACCCCTCCACTGTCATGTTCCCTGATAGAATTGCCCTTCCGTGCCGTTTTCGTCCAGTCAAGGCTGTTTGACTGGTAAGCGGCCGTTTCTTTGACATTTTTGCCCCTCCGTCCTTACACCTGGGCCCAGGTCACCGGTTCACTCTCTCTCCCTCTCATTCTCTCGCCCGAGCCGCTCACTCTCTCTTTCTCCCCCAAATCGCCTCCCGCCGTAACCCTAACCGTAGCTCGCTCGACCCAACTCGCAAGGCTCGATCTCCTGACGGCGGCCACGGGGGAGCTTCGGATTTGACTCTCTTCCGCACTCTACT
Source organism: Triticum aestivum (assembly GCF_018294505.1). Lineage (NCBI taxonomy): Eukaryota > Viridiplantae > Streptophyta > Magnoliopsida > Poales > Poaceae > Triticum > Triticum aestivum. Next base: position 86,718,469 of record NC_057814.1, read on the forward strand.
ACGGTGTGAAGGAGATACAGGCGACAGGATGGATGGGGACAGCAGTTGCGGCGGCGGCGGCGAACGAGGGAGCACACCGCAGCCACAGAAGCATGCTTCGGCGGGGTAAGTTTCTCTTCTAATCAGGCGGAGTCTCATGCCATTTATAGTTCGACTTGGGATTTGTTGACCTAGTTCATAGTGCTCATGGCGTTGGGATCTGTCTCTGTTTTCCATGGTCATCGTAGGATGGACCTCGATAGAGTAGTTGGGATGGAATGTAGAATGGAAACCACACTTCTAGCTAGTGCTGGCACAAAAGCAACCAATACAGGATTCTCTTTTCCTTTTGTTGCTGACAATCTATGGACTTTTAATCAGTTTAGATCTGCCATATGTGCTCAATATCCATGGGGTCTATATGATGCAGTGGAATTCATGTACTGGGACATTGACAAAACATCTTGGGTCCCTGTCCAGTGTGATGATGAGCTTGGTATCATGTTTGCAATACATGATTCTTTCCTTGCTAAACTAGAAATCAGTGTCATACAAAGGCAGAGAGGAGAGCCAGAGAGCAGAGGAACAAGATCTCAGTCTAGGTCTAGAGATAAAGGTAGGACCAGCCAATCAAGGGGCAGGAAAACAACAACTCATAGTAGAGGTAGCAGTTCCATGCAGGCACCAGGAACACCTACTGTAGTAGTTCCTAGGAATGGAGGTCCCTCTCATAGTAGAGATTCAGTTGACCCCTATACTGAAGAGGGACTACCAGATGATTGGCCAAGTGATGATGAGGATGAAAAGTTGTTTCCACAGTTTGTAACAAGGAAGAAGGGCAAGGAGAAAGATGATGAGGGGGAAGATTATGTTCCACCCCCTGAAGGCATGTTTGCTGAGGCAGGTGAAAGATGAGAAGGGGGAGGACAAGGACATGGGATACTCTGAAATATCTGATGAGGAAAGACCAGATGTGCAATACAATAGAGATGATCCTTCTTTGGCACAGGGAACAATATTTTCCAGTGCTTTAGACTATAGAAATGCTCTTGCAACCTTCTCAATAAATACTCAAAGTGAATTTTTAATAGACAAGAGTGACAGTACTAGGTTGACAGTACATTGTGCTTATAAGAGGTGTCAATGGAGGATGCATGCCTCCTTAATGAGGCAAGGTTTTTTGAATGGATGTAGGCCTTATCTTGCAGTAGATGCCACTGCATCAAATGGCAGATTTAGAGGGCAACTAGTTAGTACATGTGCTGTGGATGCTTGCAATTGGATCGTCCCAGTTGCATATGGAGTTCTAGAGGGTGAAAATATAGAGAGTTGGACTTGGTTTTTTTTTCAGAATTTAAGAGAGCTTATAGGACACCCACTAGGTCTTGTTATCCACACTGATGCATGCAAAGGCCTGGAGACTGCAGTGGAAGATGTGTTCCCAGGTGTGGAGCACAGAGAATGCATGAGGCATTTGGCTGCAAATTTCACAAAAAAGTTTAGAGGAAAATTCTTTGATGAAATTTATGGCCCTGCTCATTGACATACAGCATAAAGAAACACAACTACCATCTTAGGCAGTTGCACAGTAAGGCTGGTGTGAAGAAGTACTTAGAGGAGCATCATAGCAAGCTATGGGCAAGGTCACTGTTCAATTAAGTATGTAAAGTAGATTATGTTAATAACAATCTAGCCGAGTCCTTTAATTCAAAGATTAAAAAGTGGAAGGGTGTACACATTGTGGACTTGCTAGACAAAATAAGATAGTTTATAATGGAGAAGTTTGATCTCAGACAGCAGATTACAGCTGCTACATTCATTGGCCACATCATAATCCCCAAAGTCATGAAAATGCTTCATGCAAAATCTAAGGACCTTGATATGGAGATAGTGAAGAGAAGCACATATGAGGCAGAGATCACAACAGTTGACAAGGAAAAGAGAGAGTGGAGATATCCAGTAAATTTGGCCACCAGGACTTGCAGTTGTAGAAAGTGGCAGTTAACTGGACAACCTTGCATACATGCTTTGTATTTTATTACTTCAATGAGAGGCCCAGTAAGTGAGATTGATAAGTATGCACATGAGTACTTTTCTGTTGCTAGATTCAATGCAACTTATGCTAAAAATTTGCCTGCAATGGAGGGCAAACAACAGCGGGATGTGGTGGACCCTGGGTTTAAATTGTCTACTCCATTGCAAAACAGGGCCCCTGGTAGACCTAGGAAGACAAGAATTAGGGCAAAATCTGAGGGAAAAGGACTTGGAGGAAGGAGAAATAAATGTGGCAGGTGTGGGAGGCTTGGCCATCGTGGCACTCACTGCAAGGAATCCATTGACCCATCTTTTGGGGAAGAAGAGCACTGGGGGCTGAAAATGCAACAGATGATCATTTAGATGCTGAAACTGATGCTGAAAATTCTACTGAGGTTGAAACTGATGTTGAAAATGCTACAGAGGTTGAACCTGATGCTGAAAATGCTATAGAGGTTGAACCTGATGCTGCAATTGCTACAGATGCACCAACAGTGTCATCTGCTGTAAGGTGCAATTGCTACAGATGTTCTCATTTCAATTTTTGCTTCATTTAATGTTCTCATTTCCTTTTTTGCTTCATTTAATTTTCTCATTTCAATTGTAGCCCAAGGAAGAACTAGAAAAAGGCAGTTGATAGAGGGATGTCACCAGCCAAGAAGAGGCGCAAGTGTGCAGTAGATCCTACAGTAGGATCTGTAACTGGAAGCAACCAGCTAAGCAAAGAAGTGGGCAAAACTGTCACCACAAGGAGGAGTTCAAGGCTCTTAACTAACCCTGCTTGCAACACCAGGAGCAAGAAGATGAAAGATCTATGACTGGAATCATTTATTGCTGTTTTTGTTGTTTAACAACTATTTGTGAACTTGTTAGCTGCTATCTTAAGTGTGTGATGCTGAAATTATGAACTTATGTAATGGTGAACTTGTGAGCTACTATCTTGAATGTGCAATGCTCCTTTTGTGCAATGATGAATTTATACTATTTTGTGAGCTGCTAGTTTCAAATATGGTATTATGTGAGCTGCTATGTTGTCAGCTGCTACTTTCAAATATTTTGTGAGCTCCTATTTTGTCACAACACATCATTTGTTCAAATATTTCAATCTATGTTATTTCAGTCATTGATCAAAGCAAGATTCTTGAGTCATTGCCAAATAGCAACATCACCACATTCCCAAATCACAACATTGTTCTGGGATAATACATACCCAAACTAAGCTCCATCACAACATACACTACAAAGAGAAATCCATTTAGTATGGAACATTAGACCACCCAGAAACAAATGTGGCCAAAATGCTAATACCAAGAACTATGATAAATCCCCATGCTTGCATAAGCTCGTTCCTCTTCTTCAGCTTCAGTTTCTTGTTCTTCTGGGTTAGATACATCACCCTCCTCTCTAAATCATGAGATTTTAGCCAGCTCTTCTCCAATCCTGCATGAAGCTCCTCAAATGCACGAGGAACATGTTCGGTCGGTGGCGGGTCAATCCAGACAACCCATTCACATTCATCAGGAAGCTGCAAAATCAATGATCGAATTAGAATGAGGGGAAAGAGCATAATCGAATCAAGCTTAAAAGCCAAACAGTTAAATAAAGAGGGCAGCCGAGAAACCTTCTGCCAGAGCTTTCTCCTCCCCGGGCGACGTGAGGAGCAGGAATAAGCCCATGGCCAGGGCACCGCCGCGTCGAGCGAACCTCAAGGCCACAGAATGTCAGATCGGGGATGTAAAACTCTGATTGAAACTGAACTATCCCGACACCATCAACCTAATAGCAGCAAGAAAAACCCAAATTGATGAACCCTAATTCCGGAATATGCCCATATCTCCCCCAAATCGACGCCAAAACTTACATTGGCGGCCATCGGCGAGCTCGTAGAAGACATCCCCGCCGTGCCCGGCATACACATCGCTCACCAGGCCGTGCCCGACCTGCCCCTCTCTCTCCGACCGCGGAAACACCGGATCCAGTGCGTGCTCAAAAATGACCCTGTTCTCGCGAGGAAGAAGAAAGAGGGGAGAGAGAGTGAATCAGTTAGTTGGGCCCAGATGTACGGGAGGAGGGGAAAAATGTCAAAGAAACGACACGTTAGCGGTCAAACAGCCTTGACTGGACGAAAACGGCTTGGAGGGGCATTTCTATAAGGGCACATCACGGCGGAGGGGCATTTTTTAGTAGGCTTTCGAATTAGGGGTATATCTGATTAGGTGGTTTGAGTTAGGGACCGAAATGCAAATGGCCCAAGTTAATAATGATAGTGCAACTTATTTGTGGCACTGCCGTTTAGGTCATTTTGGTGTAAAGCGCATGAAGAAACTCCATGCTGATGGGCTTTTGGAATCACTTGATGCTTGCGAACCATGCCTCATGGGCAAGATGACTAAGACTCCGTTCTCTGGAACAATGGAGCGAGCAACTAACTTACTGGAAACAATACATACTGATGTATACGGTACGATGAGTGTTAAGGCTCGCGGCGGGTATCGTTATTTTCTGACCTTCACAGATGATTTGAGCAGATATGGGTATATCTACTCGATGAAACATAAGTCTGAAACATTTGAAAAGTTCAAAGAATTTCAGAGTGAAGTAGAAAATCATCGTAACAAGAAAATAAAGTTTCTATGATCTGATCGCAGAGAAGAATATTTGAGTTATGAGTTTGGTCTTCATTTAAAACAATGTGGAATAGTTTCACAACTCACGTCACCTGGAACACCACGGCGTAATGGTGTGTCCGAACGTCATAACCGTACTTTATTGGATATGGTGCGATCTATGATGTCTCTTACCGATTTACCACTATCGTTTTGGGATTATGCATTAGAGACAGCTGCATTCACGTTAAATAGGGCACCATCCAAATCCGTTGAGATGACACCGTATGAACTGTGGTTTAGCAATAAACCTAAGCTGTCGTTTCTTAAAGTTTGGGTTTGCGATGCTTATGTGAAAAAGCTTCAACCTGATAAGCTCGAACCCAAATTGGAGAAATGCGTCTTCATAGGATACCCAAAAGAAACTGTTGGGTACACCTTCTGAGGGAGTCCTGGATTATGGGGTCCTCGGACAGCCGGACTATATCCTTTAGCCGGACTGTTGGACTTTGAAGATACAAGATTGAAGACTTCGTCCCGTGTCCGGATGGGACTCTCCTTGGGGTGGAAGGCAAGCTTGGCAATACGGATATGTAGATCTCCTCCCTTGTAACCGACTCTGTGTAACCCTAGCCCCCCCGGTCTCTATATAAACCGGAGGGTTTAGTCTGTAGGACAACAACAATCATACCATAGGCTAGCTTCTAGGGTTTAGCCTCTACGATCTCGTGGTAGATCAACTCTTGTAATACTCATATCATCAAGATCAATCAAGCAGGAAGTAGGGTATTACCTCCATCGAGAGGGCCCGAACCTGGGTAAACATCGTGTCCCCCGCCTCCTGTTACCATCCGCCTTAGACGCACAGTTCGGGACCCCCTACCCGAGATCCGCCAGTTTTGACACCGACATTGGTGCTTTCATTTAGGGTTCCACTGTGCCGTCACTGTAAGGCTAGATGGCTCCTTCGATCATCGGCAACGATGCGATCCAGGGTGAGGTTTTCCTCCCCGGACAGATCTTCGTATTCGGCGGCTTCGCACTGCGGGCCAACTCACTTGGCCATCTGGAGCAGATCGAGAGCTACGCCCCTGGCCATCGGGCCAGGTTTGGAAACTTGAACTATACTCCCTACATCCGCGGAGACTTGATCTTCGACGGATTCGAGCCCATGTTAGGTGCGCCGCACAATCACGACGAGCATGACTTAGCTCTACCGTCGGACAGTGTTCGGGAGATCACACCTGCAACTACTCCGGCCCTTAATCCGGAACAAATTGCGCCATCCGAGGATGGGTGGATGGACCCCGCCACGGAGGCCGCACACTCAGCGGCAATAGAGCCGAATACTGACTTCACCTCCTATGAGACCTGTCTTGCCGAACCGTTGGATTCGTCCCCGACCATGGGCTCTGAGCCGCCTGCGTCCGTGCATATCGAATCCGATTGGGCACCGATCATGGAGTTTACCTCCGCGGATATCTTTCAGCACTCGCCCTTTGGCGATGTGCTAAACTCGTTGAGGTCTCTCTCCCTGTCAGGAGACCCTTGCCCGAACTATGTTCGGCTAGAATGGGATGCGGACGATGAAGAAATTCGCTCCCCACCCACCACCCACTTAGTAGCCACTGTCGACGATTTAACCGACATGCTCGACTTTGGCTCCGAAGACATCGACGGTATGGACGACGATGCAGGAGACGAACAAGAACCACCGCCCATAGGGCGCTGGACTGCCACCTCATCGTATGATATATACATGGTGGACACCCCCAAAGAAGGCGATAGCGATAAGACAACGGAGGATAATCCCTCCAAGAAGCAATCCAAGCACCGACGTCAGCGGCGCCGATCTAAGTCCCGCCATAGCAAAAGCAGCGATACCGGCACAAGAGACAATAACGCTCCGGATAGTGCCGAAGACGACGACAATCCCCTCCAGCCAAACCTCGAGCGGGAGGATGGACAAGCTAGCCCTCCGGAACAGGCAGCAAGCGGAGAATCAGAGGATGACAATTACAGGCAGCAAGCTGGGTGTTCAAGCAGGCCGGCAAGTTGAATACCGAAAATAAGGAAAAGGGGCTGCATAGCGACGATGAGGATGAGTCCCGGCCGCCGAACACAGGAGGACAGAAGAAATTTCCTCCCCAAGTGAAAACGGTGAACATGATATACGCAACCCATATTCCCAAGAGGGAACGGAAGCGTGCACTAAGGGACGTCTACGCGATGGAGCCAGTCGCCCCAAAGTTCAACCCATGGTCTTCCTGTCCGATCAATTTCGATCGTAGGGACGACCCCACTAGTATCCGTCATGGCGGTTCTGCCGCATTGGTCCTTGATCCCATCATTGACGGATTTCACCTCACCTGAGTCCTTATGGACGGCGGCAGCAGCCTGTACCTGCTTTATCAGGTAGTGCGCAAAATGGGTATAGACCCCTCGAGGATCAAACCCACTAAAACCACCTTTAAAGGTGTCATCCCAGGTGTAGAGGCCCGCTGCACGACCTCAATCACACTAGAAGTGGTCTTCGGATCTCCGGACAACTTCCGAAGCGAGGAGTTAATCTTCGATATCGTCCCATTCCGCAGTGGCTATCACGCACTGCTCGGACGAACCGCATTTGCCAGATTCAATGCGGTGCCACATTATGCATACCTCAAGCTCAAGATGCCAGGACCTCGGGGGGTTATAACAGTCAATGGAAACACAAAATGCTAGCTTCGCACGGAGGAGCACACTGCGGCCCTCGCAGCCGAAGCACAAAGCAGCCTTTCAAGGCAAACCACCAATTCGGCGATAAAGCCCCCGGACACCTTCAAGCGACTCCGGAGTAAGCTACAACATGATCGCCTGGCACGTTCAGAGCTCACCTAGCAATTCGGCCTCCGTCCTAGTCCCAGTCAAGCGACGAAATCTGTGCTGCGCGTACATAATTACGCATTAAAAATACCATGGGCATAGGCGGAGGCACGGCCAGGACACGTCCCACAATGCAGCTCAACCGCCCCAGGGGCTGTATACCTTTATAATTTTCTCTCTTTCAGGACCTTACTCTCCGGAAGCCCTTTTCGGCAGTTTGATTGCCGGACGCATCACGGGAAGGAAATACCAAGGAGGCAAGAAGCTAAGACGTTCAAGGGAATCCCCAGGTGGTCTCTAATAACGATCGAAATACCTGTTTTAAATACCCATAAGCAGCTTGCCCTTGGATATGACATGTCAAATAGTCCTATTTTTTGCTTATTGCACTACTTGTATCCATACGCTTCGAGGTATTATTTAATAACAATGCATAGCGTTAGTCTATTATTACATTACCCTTTCCTTTTTCTCTTGTCTATTTATTTACGACAAATTGCACCCATACATTCTGGTACGACCGGTATGCCAGGGGCTTCAGTATACCCTATAACACGGCGTGAGAAGTCCGAACACTTTCGACAGTGCGTCACCCCGAACTTATAGCATTATATGCATCAGCTCCGAATCATGTCTTGGGTCAATAGTTGGGTTTGCCCGGCTCCCATGTTTTGGTACCTTACATCCGCAATATCGGCTAAGGTAGCGCTGGGAGAACTACTGCGATTGTTTCCCAGTTCTTCCGGATGAGCACCTCAGTAGAGAAAGCCGAAAACTGACTGTCATGATGAGGCGGGAGCTGGTCGCTGTTCGAGAGGTCTCAAGTCCTTAAAGGCTTTTTCCGCTTCGGGCAAGGAGTCGGCCTTGCCCGACTTAGGCGTATATAGCGCCCCAAATTCGGCCTTCCGAATACTAGGGGCTTCGCCAAAATTTAAAATTGTAGACTTCTATGGCTAAGTGAGAGTGATAAAGCCTTATAGTCCGATTGCCTGGTTCGTTGTGCTGAACACCTCCCTCGAAGGACCCAAAACTGGGATAAAGAGTGCTCAGATTTATCCCGAACACCCCAGTACTAGTTACATGGGGGCAGAAGCCGACGACTGGCCAACTCTCAGTTTTGTAAACGGCCGCATAGAAGGTAATATTTTAAATTCACAAGCGTTGCATAGCGCAAATGAACTCATTTCATATTACAGGATCGCATGAGTACATTTATTCAAATATTACATCCTTCGCACATTCATCCGCCACAAGGCGAGCACCCTTCAGGACACTGTTATAATACATTTTGGGGTGGCGATGCTCCTTGCCTTCCGGCGGACCCTCCTTCACCAGCTTCTCGGCGTCCAACTTCGCCCAATGCACCTTCGCCCGGGCAAAAGCCCTGCACGCACCCTCGATGCAGACAGACTGCTTTATGACTTCAAGCCATGGGCAGGCATTCACAAGCCGCCTCACCAGACCGAAGTAGCTATCAGGCAGGGGCTCGCCAGGCCACATCCGGACTATAAGACCATTCATGGCCTGTTCGGCCGCCTTGTGGAGCTTGACCAGTTGCTTCAGCTGGTCGCTCAAGGGCATTGGGTGTTCGGTCCCAGTATACTGAGACCAGAACAACTTCTCCGTCGAGCTCCCCTCCTCAGCCCGGTAGAACTCCGCGGCATCCGACACACTGCGGGGCAGATCTACGAACGCTCCTGGAGAGCTCCGAACTTGGGTAAGTAAAAAGAAAGTTTCCTTCACATGCTTGCTCTGCATAATAAATGCCTTACCCGCTGCTATCTTCTTAACCACCTCAATTTCCCGGAGGGCATTTTGGGCTTCGGCCTTGGCATGCTGTGCGCTTTCGAGGGTCTTCGCAAGCTCGGACCCTTGCGTCTTAGACTCACGCTCCAAGGACTCGTGCTTTTCGGCGAGAGCCTGGAGCTCTTGCTGCACCTCGCCTACTCGGGCTTCTTGCTTTTCTCGCTCGATGCGCTCCTTGGCCGCTTTGTCTTCGGCCTCGGATAGCGCCTTCTGCAGGGCCACCACTTTGGTCGTGGCACCTAGCACAATTCATGACGATCCTATTATTCCAAAACCAAATTTTTCTTTAGAATATACAGACGGGGTATCACTTACCTTTGTTCTCTTCGAGCTGCCTCTTGGTAAGGCCGAGCTCTTCCTTGGACCGCTCAAGGTCCTGCTTCAGTGCGGCGACCTCCGCAGTACGTGCGGCAGCGGCCAGCAACGAAGCCTGCTTATGCACATAGACATATTCTGATTAGACTCCTGTGATTATTATTTGATCCTCTATTCGGCCTTTCTTCGCGAAACGCCGCACAGAGCATCAGGGCTACTGTCTATGCTGTAACATTTCCTTATAATTTGATTACTTACCTCAAAGCCTGTTAGGAGGTTGGCACAGGCTTGAGTCAGTCCGCTCTTGGCAGACCGAACCTTCTTGACCACCGCACTCATGATAGTGCGGTGCTCTTCATCAATGGAAGCGCCGCGAAGCGCTTCCAGCAAGTTGTCCGATGCCTCTGGTTGGACAGAGGTCATCGGCACAGACGGCTCGCCCCCCTTAGTGAGGGGTCGCCTGACAGAGCCCGGAACCGATGGAGGTTCCGGCGTAGTATTCGGCTGGGGGCCGAATTTGCTGCCCTCGTCATCGGAGCCCATGGGAGTCTTGCTCCCCTTGCGCCCAGTGTCCGGGATGTCGCCTTGAGGCGCCTCCAGGACTACCTCCCCTCGGTTCGGTGCCCTTTGAGACAACACCTCGACGTTGTCCATAGGGAAAGGGAGGAGGCGGTCGAAAGTGAATCGCTGTTCAGGTCTGACGGGCCCAAAGAATCATCCGACGAAGATACGTCAATGTGGGCTCGGGAGGGGCTGCATAATCGCGCTCAGCGTGATAAGAAACAGTACAAGAAGACGTACCAGGAATTATTATGGTATCCGTATACTTACGACTTTGCCAGGGGTTTGTCCCTGGGTAACCACTCGTCGTCGCTATAGGCGGCCGTCGTGGAGCAGTCCGGGAGGAGGGTCCTTCCCTTCTTGGACCCTTCGGCCTCCCTGGATGGGGCGGCCTTCCTTTTCTTGTCTCCCCCGGCGGGGGGGGGGGGGGACTTTCCTCTTCCTCCTCCTCGTTCTCGTGGGAAGAGTGCGCCTCGGTGTTTTCGGACGATGAGTCCGATATAAGGCGCCGGAGACCCTTCCTGGTCCCCGTGGCCTTCTTCGCCAGCACCTCATAAGGAGCTGGAACTAGCATCTCCGTTAGGAGAGCATCTGCTGGATCTTCGGGTAGGGGGGCTGGACTATCGATCTGCTCTGCTGTCTCTACCCAGTCCTGTTAAATAGCGTGGAGGCTTATATCCCGCGCATGGTTAAGCTGGGGAAAATGAACATCTTATGAGATATGAAAGACTTACCGGATTGGCACGGCGCTTTGCGCTGAGTCCGCGGTCCTCGGTAAGGGGAGGAGGTACCTCGGCGCCCTTGAACAACACCTTCCAGACATCCTTGTGCGTCGTCTCGAAGAGCTCTCACAGCGTCTGGTGCTCGACCGGGTTGAAATCCCACAAATTGAATGCCCGTCTTTGACACGGGAGGATCTGGCAGAAGAGCATGACTTGGACCACGTTGACGAGCTTGATTTTCTTGCTCATCATGTTTTTGATGCATGTCTGGAGTCCGGTCAGCTCTACCGGGGAACCCCAGGACAAGCCCTTCTCTTTCCAGGAGGTGAGCCGCATGGGGATTCCGGACCAAAATTCGGGCGCCGCCACCCAGTTGGTGTCACGCGGCTCGGTGATGTAGAACCACCCCGATTGCCACCCCTTTATGGTCTCCACATAGGAGCCTTCGAGCCAGGTGACGTTGGGCATTTTGCCCACCATGGCGCCTCCGCACTCCGCTTGCTGGCTGACCACCACCTTCGGTTTAACATTGAAGGTCTTGAGCCACATGCTGAAGTGGGGCTTGATGCAGAGGAAGGCCTCGCACACGACAATAAATGCCGAGATGTTGAGGATGAAATTGGGGGCCAGATCATGAAAATCCAGCCCGTAGTAAAACATGAGCCCGCGGACAAACGGGTGGAGGGGAAATCCCAGTCCGCGGACGAAGTGGGTAAGAAAAACCACCCTCTCATGGGGTTCTGGAGTCGGGACGATTTGCCCCTCATCTGGCAACCGGTGTGCGATATCCGCGGCCAGATATCCAGCTCCCCGTAGCTTTTTGATGTCCTCCTCCATGACAGAGGAGACCATCCACTTGCCTCCTGCTCCGAACATGCTTGGAGTGGATTGAGGAGAAAATGCGAACTTGGGTGCTGGAGCTCGAGTGCGCAAGAATGGATGAGCAAGGGGGAAGAGGGCGTGGGTGAGAAAGGTGAATCCTTGTCCCTTTATAAAGGCGGAAACAACTATGCGCCTCCCCACCTGCCTGGTAAACTCGCGTATTCCCCAAGCACCGTAATTGATGGCGTGGCTGGGTTACCCAAACCCGTATTGATGAGAATCCCGTGATAAGGGGACACGATCTCTGCTTCGACAAGACATGCCAAGAAAACCGCCTCGCAATATGTGCAGTAGCTGGTTGAGAAAAACGGTTCGAATAATGACAAGGGTCGTGGTGTGATGTCACGCTGCAGAATGTGTCGGCAGATTAGATTTGTGGAAATATTATTCTTTCTACGATGGTATGCGGAATTTGTTTTGCAGAGCCGGACACTATCCTTGTGTTCGAAATCTTCTATGGAGTATTCGGAGGAGGAACCCGCCTTGCAATGCCGAAGACAATTTGCGTGCCGGACTCATCGTCATTGAAGCCTGGTTCAGGGGCTACTGAGGGAGTCCTGGATTATGGGGTCCTCGGATAGCCGGACTATATCCTTTAGCCGGACTGTTGTACTATGAAGATACAAGATTGAAGACTTCATCCCATGTCCGGATGGGACTCTCCTTGGCGTGGAAGGCAAGCTTGGCAATACGGATATGTAGACTCCTCCCTTGTAACCGACTTTGTGTAACCCTAGCCCCCTCCAGTGTCTATATAAACCGGAGGGTTTAGTCCGTAGGACAACAACAATCATACCATAGGCTAGCTTCTAGGGTTTAGCCTGTACGATCTCGTGGTAGATCAACTCTTGTAATACTCATATCATCAAGATCAATCAAGCAGGAAGTAGGGTATTACCTCCATCGAGAGGGCCCGAACCTGGGTAAACATCGTGTCCCCCGCCTCCTGTTACCATCTGCCTTAGACGCACAGTTCGGGACCCCCTACCCGAGATCCACCGGTTTTGACACCGACATATGGTAATCCTATTCTGGAAGTCATGTTACTAGACCATGACGAACCTACGAACTATGAGGAAGCGATGATGAGCCCAAATTCCGCGAAATGGCTTGAGGCCATGAAATCTGAGATGGGATCCATGTATGAGAACAAAGTATGGACTTTGATTGACTTGCCCGATGATCGGCGAGCCATTGAGAATAAATGGATCTTCAAGAGGAAGACATACGCTGATAGTAGTGTTACTATCTACAAAGCTCGAATTGTCGTAAAAGGTTTTCGACAAGTTCAAGGTGTTGACTACGATGAGATTTTCTCACTCGTATCGATAATTAAAGTCTGTCCGAATCATGTTAGCAATTGCCACATTTTATGAAATCTGGAAAATGGATGTCAAAACTACATTCCATAATGGATTTCTTAAAGAAGAGTTGTATATGATGCAACCAAAAAGGTTTTGTCAATTGTAAAGGTGCTAACAAAATGTGCAAGCTCCAGCGATCCATCTATGGACCGGTGCAAGCATCTCGGAGTTGGAATATACACTTTGATAGGTTTATCAAAGCATATAGTTTTATACAGACTTGTGGTGAAGCCTGTATTTACAACAAAGTGAGTGGGAGCACTACAGCATTTCTGATAAGTATATGTGAATGACATATTGTCGATCGGAAATGATGTAGAATTTTCTGGAAAGCATAAAGGAGTGTGCTACCTCTTGAGCACTGCGTTGGTTTTCCCTTGAAGAGGAAATGGTGATGCAGCAAAGTAGCATAAGTATTTCCCTCAGTTTTTGAGAACCAAGGTATCAATCTAGTAGGAGGCTACGCGCGAGTCCCTCGCACCTACACAAAACAAATAAATCCTCGCAACCAACGCGATAAGGGTTTGTCAATCCCTTCACGGTCACTTACGAGAGTCAGATCTGATAGATATGATAGGATAATATTTTTGGTATTTTTGTGATAAAGATGCAAAGTAAAATAAAAGCAAAGTAAAAATCAAAGGAAATAACTGAGTGTTGGAAGATTAATATGATGAAGATAGACCCGGGGGCCATAAATTTCACTAGTGGCTTCTCTCAAGAGCATAAGTATTTTACGGTGGGTGAACGAGTTACTGTTGAGCAATTGACATAATTGAGCATAGTTATGAGAATATCTAGGTATGATCATGTATATAGGCATCACGTCCGAGACAAGTAGACCGACTCCTGCCTGCATCTACTACTATTACTCCACTCATCGACCGCTATCCAGCATGCATCTAGAGTATTAAGTTTATAAAAACAGAGTAACGCCTTAAGCAAGATGACATGATGTAGAGGGATAAATTCACGCAATATGATAAAAACCCCATCTTGTTATCCTCGATGGCAACAATACAATACGTGCCTTGCTGCCCCTACTGTCACTGGGAAAGGACATCGCAAGATTGAACCCAAAGCTAAGCACTTCTCCCATTGCAAGAAAGATCAATCTAGTAGGCCAAACCAAACTGATAATTCGAAGAGACTTGCAAAGATGACCAATCGTACATAAAAAATTCAGAGAAGATTCAAATATTGTTCATAGATAATCTTGATCATAAACCCACAATTCATCGGTCTCAACAAACACACCGCAAAAGAAGATTACATCGAATAGATCTCCACGAGAGAGGGGAAGAACATTGTATTGAGATCCAAAAAGAGAGAAGAAGCCATCTAGCTACTAACTATGGACCCAAAGGTCTGAGGTAAACTACTCACACTTCATCGGAGGGGCTATGGTGATGATGTAGAAGCCCTCCGTGATCGATGCCCCCTCCGGCGGAGCTTCGAAACAGGCCCCAAGATGGGATCTCGTGGGTAAAGAAGGTTGCGGTGGTGGAATTAGGTTTTTGGCTCCGTATCTGATCGTTTGGGGCTACGTAGGTATATATAGGAGGAAGGAGTACGTCGGTGAAGCAACAGGGGGCCCACAAGGGTGGAGGGCGCGCCCTGGGGGGGAGGGGTAGGCGCGTGTAGGGGAACGTAGTAATTTCAAAAATTTCCCTACGCACATGCAAGATCATGGTGATGTATAGCAACGAGAGGGGAGAGTGTTGTCCACGTACCCTCGTAGACCGAAAGCGGAAGCGTTAACACAACGCGGTTGATGTAGTCGTACGTCTTCACGATCCGACCGATCAAGTACCGAACGCACGGCACCTCCGAGTTCAGCACACGTTCAGCTCGATGACGTCCCTCGAACTCCGATCCAGCCGAGTGTTGAGGGAGAGTTTCGTCCGCACGACGGCGTGGTGACGATGATGATGTTCTACCGACGCAGGGCTTCGCCTAAGCTCCGCTACGATATTATCGAGGTGTAATATGGTGGAGGGGGGCACCGCACACGGCTAAGAGATCAATAGATCAATTGTTGTGTCTCTGGGGTGCCCCCTGCCCCCGTATATAAAGGAGCAAGGGGAAGGCAGCCGGCCAAGGGGAGAGGCGCGCCAAAGGGGGGAGTCCTACTCCCACAGGGAGTAGGACTCCTCCTTTCCTTGTGGGAGTAGGAGAAGGGAAGGGGAAAGGAGAAAGAAGGAAGGGGGCGCCCCCCTCCCTAGTCCAATATATCGATCTTTACGTCTCGACCATTTCGAGACTCCTCGTCATATCCCCGATCTCATCCGGGACTCCGAACTCCTTCGGTACATCAAAACTCAATAAAACTGTCATCGTAACGTTAAGCGTGCGGACCCTACGGGTTCGAGAACTATGTAGACATGACCGAGACACGTCTCCGGTCAATAACCAATAGCGGGACCTGGATGCCCATATTGGCTCCCACATATTCTACGAAGATCTTTATCGGTCAGACCGCATAACAACATACGTTGTTCCCTTTGTCACCGGTATGTTACTTGCTCGAGATTTGATCGTCGGTATCTCGATACCTAGTTCAATCTCGTTACCGGCAAGTCTCTTTACTCGTTCCGTAACACATCATCCCGCAACTAACTCATTAGTCACAATGCTTGCAAGGCTTATAGTGATGTGCATTACTGAGTGGGCCCAGAGATACCTCTCCGACAATTGGAGTGACAAATCCTAATCTCGAAATACGCCAACCCAACAAGTACCTTTGGAGACACCTATAGAGCACCTTTATAATCACCCATTTACGTTGTGACGTTTGGTAGCACACAAAGTGTTCCTCCGGTAAACGGGAGTTGCATAATCTCATAGTCATAGGAACATGTATAAGTCATGAAGAAAGCAATAGCAACATACTAAACGATCGAGTGCTAAGCTAACTAAATGGGTCAAGTCAATCACGTCATTCTCCTAATGAGGTGATCTCGTTAATCAAATGACAACTCATGTCTATGGCTAGGAAACATAACCATCTTTGATTAACGAGCTAGTCAAGTAGAGGCATACTAGTGACACTCTGTTTGTCTATGTATTCACACATGTATTATGTTTCCGGTTAATACAATTCTAGCATGAATAATAAACATTTATCATGATATAAGGAAATAAATAATACTTTATTATTGCCTCTAGGGCATATTTCCTTCAGTCTCCCACTTGCACTAGAGTCAATAATCTAGTTCACATCGCCATGTGATTTAACATCAATAATTCACATCACCATGTGATTAACACCCATAGTTCACATTTCTATGTGACTAACACTCAAAGGGTTTACTAGAGTCAATAATCTAGTTCACATCGCTATGTGATTAACACCCAAAGAGTACTAAGGTGTGATCTAGTTTTGATTGTGAGATAATTTTAGTCAATGGGTCTGTCACATTCAGATCCGTAAGTATTTTGCAAATTTCTATGTTTACAATGCTCTGCTCGGAGCTACTCTAGCTAATTGCTCCCACTTTCAATATGTATCTAGACCGAGACTTAGATTCATCTAGATTTAGTGTCAAAACTTGCATCGACGTAACCCTTTACGACGAATCTTTTTTCAGTTCCATAATCGAGAAACATATCCTTATTCCACTAAGGATAATTTTTGACCGCTGTCCAGTGATCTACTCCTAGATCACTATTGTACTCCCTTGCCAAAATCAGTGTAGGGTATACAATAGATCTGGTATACAGCATGGCATACTTTATAGAACCTATGGCCAAGGCATAGGGAATGACTTTCATTCTCTTTCTATCTTTTGCCGTGGTCTGGCTTTGAGTCTTTACTCAATTTCACACCTTGTAACACAGGCAAGAACTCTTTCTTTGACTGTTCTATTTTGAACTACTTCAAAATCTTGTTAAGGTATGTACTCATTGAAAAACTTATCAAGCGTCTTCATCTATCTCTATAGATCTTGATGCTCAATATGTAAGCAGCTTCACCGAGGTCTTTCTTTGAAAAACTCCTTTCAAACACTCCTTTATGCTTTGCAGAATAATTCTACATTATTTCCAATCAACAATATGTCATTCACATATACTTATCAGAAATGTTGTAGTGCTCCCACTCACTTTCTTGTAAATACAGGCTTCTCCAAAAGTCTGTATAAAACCAAATGCTTTGATCACACTATCAAAGCGTTTATTCCAACTTCGAGAGGCTTGCACCAGTCCATAAATGGATCGCTGGAGCTTGCACACTTTGTTAGCTCCCTTTGGATCGACAAAACCTTCTGGTTGCATCATATACAACTCTTCTTCCAGAAATCCATTCAGGAATGCAGTTTTGACATCCATTTGCCAAATTTCATAATCATAAAATGCGGCAATTGCTAACATGATTCGGACAGACTTAAGCATCGCTATGGGCGAGAAGGTCTCATCGTAGTCAATCCCTTGAACTTGTCGAAAACCTTTCGCAACAAGTCGAGCTTTATAGATAGTAACATTACCATCAGCGTCAGTCTTCTTCTTGAAGATCCATTTATTTTCAATGGCTTGCCGATCATTGGGCAAGTCAACCAAAGTACTTACTTTGTTCTCATACATGGATCCCATCTCAGATTTCATGGCCTCAAGCCATTTTGCGGAATCTGGGCTCACCATCGCTTCTTCATAGTTCGTAGGTTCGTCATGGTCTAGTAACATAACTTCCAGAACAGGATTACCGTACCACTCTGGTGCGGATCTTACTCTGGTTTACCTACGAGGTTTGGTAGTAACTTGATCTGAAGTTACATGACCATCATCATTAACTTCCTCACTAATTGGTGTAGAAGTCACAGGAACAGATTTCTGTGATGAACTACTTTCCAATAAGGGAGCAGGTACAGTTACCTCATCAAGTTCTACTTTCCTCCCACTCACTTCTTTCGAGAGAAACTCCTTCTCTAGAAAGGATCCATTCTTAGCAACGAATGTCTTGCCTTCGGATCTGTGATAGAAGGTGTACCCAACAGTCTCCTTTGGGTATCCTATGAAGATACATTTCTCCGATTTGGGTTCGAGCTTATCAGGTTGAAGGTTTTTCACATAAGCATCGCAGCCCCAAACTTTAAGAAACGACAACTTTGGTTTCTTGCCAAACCACAGTTCATAAGATGTCGTCTCAACGGATTTAGATGATAGCCTATTTAACGTGAATGCAGCTGTCTCTAATGCATAACCCCAAAACAATAGTGGTAGATCGGTAAGAGACATCATATATCGCACCATATCTAATAAAGTACGGTTACGATGTTTGGACACACCATTACACTGTGGTGTTCTAGGTGGCGTGAGTAGCGAAACTATTTCACATTTTTTTAACTGAAGGCCAAACTCGTAACTCAAATACTCTTCTCCACGATCAGATCGTAGAAACTTTATTTTCTTGTTACGATGATTTTCTGCTTCACTCTGAAATTATATGAACTTTTCAAATGTTTCAGACTTCTATTTCATTAAGCAGATATACCCATATCTGCTCAAATCATCTGTGAAGGTCAGAAAATAATGATACCTGCTACGAGCCTCAATATTCATCGGACCACATACATCTGTATGTATGATTTCCAACAAATCTGTTGCTCTCTCCATAGTTCCCGAAAACGGCGTTTCAGTCATCTTGCCCATGAGGCACGGTTCGCAAGCATCAAGTGATTCATAATCAAGTGATTCCAAAATCCCATCAGTATGGAGTTTCTTCATGCGCTTTACACCAATATGACCTAAACGGCAGTGCCACAAATAAGTTGCACTATCATTATTAACTTTGCATCTTTTGGCTTCAATATTATGATTATGTGTATCACTACGATCGAGATCCAACAAACCATTTTCGTTGGTGTGTATGACAATAGAAGGTTTTTATTCATGTAAACAGAACAACAATTGTTCTCTAACTTAAATGAATAACCGTATTGCAATAAACATGATCAAATCATATTCATGCTCAACGCAAACACCAAATAACACTTATTTAGTTTCAACACTAATCCCGAAAGTATAGGGAGTGTGCGATGATGATCATATCAATCTTGGAACTACTTCCAACACACATCGTCACCTCGCCTTTTACTAGTCTCTGTTTATTCTGCAACTCCCGTTTTCGAGTTACTACTCTTTAGCAACTGAACCAGTATCAAATACTGAGGGGTTGCTATAAACACTAGTAAGCACACATCAATAACATGTATATCCAATATACCTTTGTTCACTTTGCCATCCTTCTTATCCACCAAATACTTGGGGCAGTTTCGCCTCCAGTGACCAGTCCCTTTGCAGTAGAAGCACTTAGTCTCAGGCTTAGGTACAGACTTGGGCTTCTTCACTTGAGTAGCAACTTGCTTGCCGTTCTTTTTGAAGTTCCCCTTCTTCCCTTTGCCCTTTTCTTGAAACTAGTGGTCTCGTCAACCATCAACACTTGATGTTTTTCTTGATTTCTACCTTCGTCGATTTCAGCATCACGAAGAGCTCGGGAATTACTTTCGTCATCCCTTGCATACCATAGTTCATCACGAAGTTCTACTAACTTGGTGATGGTGACTAGAGAATTCTGTCAATCACTTATTTTATCTGGAAGATTAACTCCCACTTGATTCAAGCGATTGTAGTACCTGGACAATCTGAGCACATGCTCACTAGTTGAGCGATTCTCCTCCATCTTTTAGCTATAGAACTTTTTGGAGACTTCATATCTCTCAACTCGGGTATTTGCTTGAAATATTAACTTCAACTCCTGGAACATCTCATATGGTCCATGACGTTCAAAACGTCTTTGAAATCCCGATTCTAAGCCGTTTAAGCATGGTGCACTAAACTATCAAGTAGTCATCATATTGAGCTAGCCAAAGCGTTGATAACGTCTGCATATGCTCCTGCAATAGGTCTGTCACCTAGCGGTGCATTAAGGACATAATTCTTCTGTGCAGCAATGAGGATAATCCTCAGATCACGGATCCAATCCGCATCTTTGCTACTAACATCTTTCAACATAATTTTCTCTAGGAATCATATCAAAAATAAACACAGGGAAGCAACAACGCGAGCTATTGATCTACAACATAACTTGCAAAATACTGTCAAGACTAAGTTCATGATAAATTTAAGTTCACTCAATCATATTACTTAAGAACTCCCACTTAGATAGACATCCCTCTAATCCTCTAAGTGATCACGTGATCCATGTCAACTAAACCATGTCCGATCATCACGTGAGATGGAGTAGTTTCAATGGTGAACATCACTATATTGATCATATCTACTATATGATTCACGCTCGACCTTTCGCTCTCCGTGTTCCGAGGCCATATCTGTTATATGCTAGGCTTGTCAAGTTTAACCTGAGTATTCCGCGTGTGCAACTGTTTTGCACCCGTTGTATTTGAACGTAGAGCCTATCACACCCGATCATCACGTGGTGTCTCAGCACGAAGAACTTTCGCAACGGTGCATACTCAGGGAGAACACTTATACTTTGATAATTTAGTGAAGGATCATCTTATAATGCTACCGTCAAACAAAGCAAGATAAGATGCATGAAGGATTAACATCACATGCAATCAATATAAGTGATATGATATGGCCATCATCATCTTGTGCTTGTGATCTCCATCTCTGAAGCACCGTGCTTGTGATCTCCATCTCCGAAGCACCGTCATGATCACCATCGTCACCGGCGCGACACCTTGATCTCCATCGTAGCATCGTTGTCGTCTCGCCAACTTATTGCTTTTATGACTATCGCTACCGCTTAGTGATAAAGTAAAACTATTACATGGCGATTGCATCTCATACAATAAAGCGACAACCATATGGCTCCTGCCAGTTGCCGATAACTCGGTTACAAAACATGATCATCTCATACAACACATTATATCACATCATGTCTTGACCATATCACATCACAACATGCCCTGCAAAAACAAGTTAGATGTCCTCTACTTTGTTGTTGCATATTTTACGTGGCTGCTACGGGCTTAGCAAGAACCGTTCTTACCTACGCATCAAAAGCACAACGATAGTTTGTCAAGTTGGTGCTGTTTTAACCTTCGTAAGGACCGGGCGTAGCCACACTCGGTTCAACTAAAGTGAGAGAGACAGACACCCGCCGGTCACCTTTAAGCAACGAGTGCTCGCAACGGTGAAACCAGTCTCGCGTAAGCGTACGCGTAATGTCGGTCCGGGCCGCTTCATCTCACAATACCGCTGAACCAAAGTATGACATGCTGGTAAGCAGTATGACTTATATCGCCCACAACTCACTTGTGTTCTACTAGTGCATAGCATCAATGCATAAAACCAGGCTCTGATACCACTGTAGGGGAACGTAGTAATTTCAAAAATTTCCCTACGCACACGCAAGATCATGGTGATGTATAGCAACGAGAGGGGAGAGTGTTGTCCACGTACCCTCGTAGACCGAAAGCGGAAGCGTTAACACAACGCGGTTGATGTAGTCGTACGTCTTCACGATCCGACCGATCAAGTACCGAACGCACGACACCTCCGAGTTTAGCACACGTTTAGCTCGATGACGTCCCTCGAACTCCGATCTAGCCGAGTGTTGAGGGAGAGTTTTGTCAGCATGACGGCGTGGTGACGATGATGATGTTCTACCGACGTAGGGCTTCGCCTAAGCTCCGCTACGATATTATCGAGGTGTAATATGGTGGAGGGGGGCACCGCACACGGCTAAGAGATCAATAGATCAATTGTTATGTCTCTGGGGTGCCCCCCTGCCCCCGTATATAAAGGAGCAAGGGGAAGGCAGCCGGCCAAGGGGAGAGGCGCGCCAAAGGGGGGAGTCCTACTCCCACCGGGAGTAGGACTCCTCCTTTCCTTGTGGGAGTAGGAGAAGGGAAGGGGGAAGGATAAAGAAGGAAGGGGCGCCCCCCCTCCCTAGTCCAATATATCGATCTTTACGTCTTAACCATTTCGAGACTCCTCGTCATATCCCCGATCTCATCCGGGACTCCGAACTCCTTCGGTACATCAAAACTCAATAAAACTGTCATTGTAACGTTAAGCGTGCGGACCCTACGGGTTCGAGAACTATGTAGACATGACCGAGACACGTCTCCGGTCAATAACCAATAGCGGGACCTGGATGCCCATATTGGCTCCCACATATTCTACGAAGATCTTTATCGGTCAGACCGCATAACAACATACGTTGTTCCCTTTGTCACCGGTATGTTACTTGCTCGAGATTTGATCGTCGGTATCTCGATACCTAGTTCAATCTCGTTACCGGCAAGTCTCTTTACTTGTTCCGTAACACATCATCCCGCAACTAACTCATTAGTCACAATGCTTGCAAGGCTTATAGTGATGTGCATTACCGAGTGGGCCCAGAGATACCTCTCCGACAATTGGAGTGACAAATCCTAATCTCGAAATACGCCAACCCAACAAGTACCTTTGGAGACACCTGTAGAGCACCTTTATAATCACCCATTTACGTTGTGACGTTTGGTAGCACACAAAGTGTTCCTCCGGTAAACGGGAGTTGCATAATCTCATAGTCATAGGAACATGTATAAGTCATGAAGAAAGCAATAGCAACATACTAAACGATCGAGTGCTAAGCTAGCGGAATGGGTCAAGTCAATCACGTCATTCTCCTAATGAGGTGATCTCGTTAATCAAATGACAACTCATGTCTATGGCTAGGAAACATAACCATCTTTGATTAACGAGCTAGTCAAGTAGAGGCATACTAGTGACACTCTGTTTGTCTATGTATTCACACATGTATTATGTTTCCGGTTAATACAATTCTAGCATGAATAATAAACATTTATCATGATATAAGGAAATAAATAATACTTTATTATTGCCTCTAGGGCGTATTTCCTTCAGCGCACCCCTACCTCGTGGCCTCCTCTTTTGTTTCTTGACGTCGGGTCCAAGTCTCCTGGATCATAATCTTCCTAAAAATAACGTTCCCGAAGGTTTCATTCCGTTTGGACTCCGTTTGATATTCCTTTTCTGCGAAACTCTGAAATAGGCAAAAACAGCAATTCTGGGCTAGGCCTCCGGTTAATAGGTTAGTCCCAAAAGTAATATAAAACTGAATAATAAAGCCCAATAATGTCCAAAACAGTAGATAATATAGCATGGAGCAATCAAAAATTATAGATACGTTGGAGACGTATTAGGCATCCCCAAGCTTAATTCCTGCTCGTCCTCGAGTAGGTAAATGATAAAAACAGAATTTTTGATGCGGAGTGCTACTTGGCATAATTTCATTGTAATTCTTCTTAATTGTGGTATGAATATTCAGATCCAAAAGATTCAAGACAAAAGTTTAATATTGACATAAAAATAATAATACTTCAAGCATACTAACAAAGCAATTATGTCTTCTCAAAATAACATGGCCAAAGAAAGTTATCCCTACAAAATCATATAGTCTGGCTATGCTCTATCTTCACCACACAAAGTATTTAAATCATGCACAACCCCGATGACAAGCCAAGCAATTGTTTCATACTTTTGACGTTATCAAACTTTTTCAATCTTCACGCAATACATGAGCGTGAGCCATGGACATAGCACTATATGTGGAATAGAATGGTGGTTGTGGAGAAGACAAAAAGGGAGAAGATAGTCTCACATCAACTAGGCGTATCAATGGGCAATGGAGATGCCCATCAATAGATATCAATGTGAGTGAGTAGGGATTGCCATGCAACGGATGCACTAGAGCTATAAGTATATGAAAGCGCAACAAAAGAAACTAAGTTGGTGTGCATCCAACTCGCTTGCTCACGAAGACCTAGGGCATTTTGAAGAAGCCCATCATTGGAATATACAAGCCAAGTTCTATAATGAAAAATTCCCACTAGTATATGAAAGTGACAAAATGAGAGACTCTCTATCATGAAGACCATGGTGCTACTTTGAAGCACAAGTGTGGTAAAAGGATAGTAACATTGTCCCTTCTCTCTTTTTCTCTCAATTTTTTTCCTTTTTCTTATTTGGGCCTTTTCTCTTTTTTTATGGCCTCTTTTTTTTTCATCCAGAGTCTCATCCCGACTTGTGGGGGAATCATAGTCTCCATCATCCTTTTCCTCACTTGGGATAATGCTCTAAAAATGAAGATCATCACACTTTTATTTTCTTACAACTCAACAATTATAACTCGATAGTTAGAACAAAATATGACTCTATATGAATGCCTCCAGCGGTGTACTGGGATGTGCAATGAATCAAGAGTGACATGTATGAAAGAATTATGAACGGTGGCTTTGCCACAAATACGATGTCAACTACATGATCATGCTAAGCAATATGACAATGATAGAGCGTGTCATAATAAACGGAACGGTGGAAAGTTGCATGACAATATATCTCGGAATGGCTATGGAAATGCCATGATAGGTAGGTATGTGGCTGTTTTGAGGAAGGTTTATGGTGAATGTAAGATACCGGCGAAAAGTGCGCGGTATTAGAGAGGCTAGCAATGGTGGAAGGAAGAAGGGTGCGTATAATCCATGGACTCAACATTAGTCATAAAGAACTCATATAATTATTGCAAAAATCTACAAGTTATCAAAGCAAAGTATTACGCGCATGCTCCTAGGGGGATAGATTGGTAGGAAAAGACCATCGCTCGTCCCCGACCGCCACTCATAAGGAAGACAATTAATAAATAAATTATGCTCCGACTTCATCACATAACGGTTCACCATACGTGCATGCTACGGGAATCACAAACTTTAACACAAGTATTTCTCAAATTCACAACTACTCAACTAGCTTGACTCTAATATCACCATCTTTATATCTCAAAACAATTATCAAGCATCATACTTTTCTTAGCTTTCAACACACTCATAAGAATTTTTACTGTTCTTGAATACCTAGCATATTAGGATTATTTAAGAAAATTACCATGCTATTTGAGACTCTCAAAATAATCTAAGTGAAGCATGAGAGATCAATAGTTTCTATAAAACAAATCCACCACCGTGCTCTAAAAGATATAAGTGAAGTACTAGAGCAAAACTATATAACTCAAAAGATATAAGCGAAGCACATAGAGTATTCTAACAAATTCCAAATCATGTATGGATCTCTCAAAGGGTGTGTACAGAAAGGATGATTGTGGTAAACTAAAAAGCAAAGACTCAAATCATACAAGACGCTCCAAGCAAAACACATATCATGTGGTGAATAAAAATATAGCTCCAAGTAAAGTTACCGATGGAAGTAGACGAAAGAGGGGATGCCTTCCGGGGCATCCCCAAGCTTTGGCTTTATGGTGTCCTTAGATTATCTTGGGGGTGCCATGGGAATCCCCAAGCTTAGGCTCTTGCCACTCCTTGTTCCATAATCCATCAAAATATTTCACCCAAAACTTGAAAACTTCACAACACAAAACTCAACAGAAAATCTCGTGAGCTCCGTTAGCGAAAGAAAACAAAAGACCACTTCAACGTACTGCAATGAACTCATTATTTATTTATATTGGTGTTGAACCTACTGTATTCCAACTTCTCTATGGTTTATAAACTATTTTACTAGCCATAGATTCATCAAAATAAGCAAACAACACACGAAAAACAGAATCTGTCAAAAACAGAACAGTCTGTAGTAATCTGTAACTAAAGCAAACTTCTGGAACTCCAAAAAATCATCCAAAATAGGACGACCTAGACAATTTGTTTATTGATCAGAAGCAATTGGAATAACTATTTTATCACGTTCTGGTGATTTTTACCAATTGTTTTCGTGAACAGAAAGTTTCTGGAAATTACAGCAAGATCAAATAACTATCATCCAAGAAGTTCCTATAGGTTTAACTTGGCACAAACACTAATTAAAACATAAAAACACATATAACCAGAGGCTAGATCAAATATTTATTCCTAAACAGAAGCAAAAAGCAAAAAAACTAAAAATAAAATTGGGTTGCCTCCCAACAAGCGCTATCGTTTAACGCCCCTAGCTAGGCATAAAAGCAAGGATAGATCTAGGTATTGCCATCTTTGGTGGGCAATCCATAAGTGGCTGTCATGATAGATTCATATGGTAATTTTATTTTCTTCCTAGGGAAGTGTTCCATGGCTTTATTTAATGGAAATTGGAATCTAATATTCCCTTCCTTCATATCAATAATTGCACCAATCGTTCTAAGGAAAGGTCTACCAAGAATAATAGGACATGAAGGATTGCAATCTATATCAAGAATGATAAAATCTACGGGCACATAGTTTCTATTTGCAACAATAAGAACATCATTAATTCTTCCCATTGGTTTGTTAATAGTGGAATCCGCAAGGTGCAAGTTTAGAGAGCAATCATCAAAATCACGGAAACCTAGCAAATCGCACAAAGTTTTTGGAATCGTGGAAACACTAGCACCCAAATCACACAAAGCATAGCATTTGTGATCTTTAATCTTAATTTTAATAGTAGGTTCCCACTCATCATAAAGTTTTCTAGGGATAGAGACTTCCAACTCAAGTTTTTCTTCATAAGATTGCATCAAAGCATCAACGATATGTTTAGTAAAAGCTTTATTTTGGCTATAAGCATGAGGAGAATTTAGCACGGATTGCAACAAGGAAATACAATCTATCAAAGAGCAATTATCATAATTAAATTCCTTGAAATCCAAAATAGTGGGTTCATTAACATCTAATGTTTTGATTTCTTCAATCCCAATTTTATCAATTTTAGCATCAAGATCTAAAAACTCCAAATTTTTGGAACGCCTTCTAGGTAAAGGTGGATCATATTCAGTCCCATCATTATCAAGATTCATATTGCAAAACAAAGATTTAATAGGGGACACATCAATAACTTTTAGATCTTCATCTTTATTTTCATAGAAATTTGAAGAACACGTTTTCATAAAGCAATCTTTCTTAGCACGCATCCTAGCGGTTCTTTCTTTACACTCATCAATGGAAATTCTCATGGATTTGAGAGACTCATTGATATCATGCTTAGGAGGAATAGATCTCAGTTTCAAAGAATCAACATCAAGAGAAATTCTATCAACGTTCCTAGCCAATTCATCAACTTTAAGCAATTTTCTTCAAGCAAAGCATTGGAATTCTTTTGCGAATTCATAACTTCCTAAACACTAGTCTCAAATTTAGAGGGCATCTTATTAAAATTTCCATAAGAGTTGTTGTAGGAATTACCATAATTATTAGAGGAATTACTAGGATAAGGCCTAGGATTAAAGTTTCCTCTATACGCGTTGTTACCAAAATTATTCCTACCAACAAAATTCACATCCATAGATTCATTATTATTCTCAATCAAAGTATACAAGGTCATATCATTAGGATCAGAAGAAACACTCTTAGTACCAAATAATTTCATAAGTTCATCCATCTTCCCACTCAAAACATTAATTTCTTCTATCACATGCACTTTTTTATTAGTAGATCTTTCAGTGTGCCATTGAGAATAATTAACCATAATATTATCTAGGAGTTTAGTAGCTTCTCCTAAAGTGATTTCCATAAAAGTGCCTCCCGTGGCCGAATCTAAAAGATTTCTAGAAGAAAAATTCAATCCGGCGTAAAAAATTTGTATAATCATCCACAAATTCAAACCATGTGTGGGGCAATGACGTATCAATAATTTCATACCCTCCCAAGCTTGTGCAACATGTTCATGATCTAGTTGCTTAAAATTCATGATACCATTTTTAAGAGAGATAATCATAGCGGGAGGAAAATACTTAGAGATAAAAGCATCTTTGCACTTATTCCAAGAATCAATACTATTTTTAGGTAAAGACGAAAACCAAGCTTTAGCACGATCTCTAAGCGAAAAAGGAAATAGCTTCAACTTAACAATATCATTGTCAACATCTTTCTTCGTTTGCATATCACACAAATCAACGAAGCTATTTAGATGAGTAGCGGCATCTTCACTGGGAAGGCCATCGAATTGATCTTTCATGACAAGATTCAACAAAGCAGCATTGATTTCACAAGATTCAGTATTGGTAAGAGGAGCAATCGGACTGCTAAGGAAATCATTATTGTTGGTATTGGTAAAGTCACATAATTTGGTATTATCTTGAGCCATCGTGACAAACAAGCAATCCAACACACGAGCAACCAAGAGATGGGCAAAAAGAGGCAAGCGGAAAAGAGAGGGCGAATAAACCGGCAAGGGTGAAGTGGGGGAGAGGAAAACGAGAGGCAAATGGAAAATAATGTAATGCGGGAGATAAGGGATTGTGATGGTACTTGGTATGTTGACTTTTGCGTAGACCTCCCCGGCAACGGCGCCAAAAATCCTTCCTGCTACCTCTTGAGCACTGCATTGGTTTTCCCTTGAAGAGGAAAGGGTGATGCAGCAAAGTAGCGTAAGTATTTCCCTCAGTTTTTGAGAACCAAGGTATCAATCCAGTAGGAGGCTACGCGCGAGTCCCTCGCACCTACACAAAACAAATAAATCCTCGCAACCAACGTGATAAGGGGTTGTCAATCCCTTCACGGTCACTTACGAGAGTGAGATCTGATAGATATGATAGGATAATATTTTTGGTATTTTTGTGATAAAGATGCAAAGTAAAATAAAAGCAAAGTAAAAAGCAAAGGAAATAACTGAGTGTTGGAAGATTAATATGATGAAGATAGACCCGGGGGCCATAGATTTCACTAGTGGCTTCTCTCAAGAGCATATGTATTTTACGGTGGGTGAACGAATTACTGTTGAGCAATTGACAGAATTGAGCACAGTTATGAGAATATGTAGGTATGATCATGTATATAGGCATCACGTCCGAGACAAGTAGACCGACTCCTGCCTGCATCTACTACTATTACTCCACTCATCGACCACTATCCAACATGCATCTAGAGTATTAAGTTCATAAAAACAGAGTAACGCCTTAAGCAAGATGACATGATGTAGATGGATAAATTCATGCAATATGATAAAAACCCCATCTTGTTATCCTCCATGGCAACAATACAATACGTGCCTTGCTGCCCCTACTGTCACTGGGAAAGGACACAGCAAGATTGAACCCAAAGCTAAGCACTTCTCCCATTGCAAGAAAGATCAATCTAGTAGGCCAAACCAAACTGATAATTCGAAGAGACTTGCAAGGATAACCAATCATACATAAAAGAATTCAGAGAAGATTCAAATATTGTTCATAGATAATCTTGATCATAAACCCACAATTCATCGGTCTCAACAAACACACCGCAAAAGAAGATTACATCGAATAGATCTCCACGAGAGAGGGGGAGAACATTGTATTGAGATCCAAAAAGAGAGAAGAAGCCATCTAGCTACTAACGATGGACCCGAAGGTCTGAGATAAACTACTCACACTTCATCAGAGGGGCTATGGTGATGATGTAGAAGCCCTCCGTGATCGATGCCCCCTCCGGCGGAGCTCCGAAATAGGCCCCAAGATGGGATCTCGTGGGTACAGAAGGTTGCGGCGGTGGAATTAGGTTTTTGGCTCCGTATCTGATCGTTTGGGGGTACGTAGGTATATATAGGAGGAAGGAGTACGTCGGTGGAGCAACAGGGGGCCCACGAGGGTGGAGGGCGCGCCCTGGGGGGTAAGCGCACCCCCTACCTCGTGGCCTCCTCTTTTGTTTCTTGACGTAGGGTCCAATTCTCCTGGATCATAATCTTCCTAAAAATGACGTTCCCGAAGGTTTCATTCCGTTCGGACTCCGTTTGATATTCCTTTTCTGCGAAACTCTGAAATAGGCAAAAACAACAATTCTGGGCTGGGCCTCCGGTTAATAGGTTAGTCCCAAAAGTAATATAAAAGTGAATAATAAAGCCCAATAATGTTCAAAACAGTAGATAATATAGCATGGAGCAATCAAAAATTAGAGATACGTTGGAGACGTATCAGAGTGTTTGAAAGGAGTTTTTCAAAGAAAGACCTCGGTGAAGCTACTTACACATTGAGCATCAAGATCTATAGAGATAGATCAAAACGATTGATAAGTTTTTTTAATGAGTACATACTGAGGGAGTCCTGGATTAGGGGGTCCTCGGACAGCCGGACTATATCCTTTGACCGGACTGTTGGACTATGAAGATACAAGATTGAAGACTTCGTCCCGTGTCCGGATGGGACTCTCCTTGGAGTTGAAGGCAAGCTTGGCGATGCGGATATGTAGATCTCCTCCCTTGTAACCGACTCTGTGTAACCCTAGCCCCTCCGGTGTCTATATAAACCGGAGGGTTTAGTGTGTAGGACAAGAACAATCATACCATAGACTAGCTTCTAGGGTTTAGCCTCTACGATCTCGTGGTAGATCAACTCTTGTAATACTCATATCATCAAGATCAATCAAGCAGGAAGTAGGGTATTACCTCCATCGAGGGGGCCCGAACCTGGGTAAACATTGTGTCCCCCGCCTCCTGTTACCATCCGCCTTAGACGCACAGTTCGGGACCCCCTACCCAAGACCCGCCGGTTTTGACACCGACATTGGTGCTTTCATTGAGAGTTCCACTGTGCCGTCACCGTAAGGCTTGATGGCTCCTTTGATCATCGGACAAATCGATGGCAACGATGCGATCCAGGGTGAGGTTTTCCTCCCCGAACAGATCTTCGTATTCGGCGGCTTCGTACTGCGGGCTAGCTCACTTGGCCATCTGGAGCAGATCGATAGCTACGCCCCTGGCCATCAGGTCAGGTTTGGAAACTTGAACTATACTGCCGACATCCGTGGAGACATGATCTTCGACGGATTCGAGCCCATGTCAGGTGCGCCGCACAATCACGACGAGCATGATTTAGCTCTGCCGTCGGACTATGTTCGGGAGATCACACCTGCAACTACTCCGGCGCACAATCCGGAACAAATTGCGCGCTGTGTGGACGGGTGGATGGACCCCGCCACGGAGGCCGCACACTCAGTGGCGATAGCGCCGAATACTAACCTTACCTCCTACGAGACCCGTGTTGCCGAACTGTTGGATTCGTCCCCGGCCAGGACTCCGAGCCGCTTGTGTCCGTGCCCATCGAATCTGATTGGGCGCCGATCATGGAGTTTACCTCCGCGAATATCTTTCAGCACTCGCCTTTTGGCGATGTGCTAAATTCATTAAGGTCTCTCTCCCTGTCAGGAGACCCTTGGCCGAACTATGTCCGGCTAGAATGGGATGCGGACGACGAAGAAATTCGACTCCGAAGACATCGACGGCATGGACGACGATGCAGGAGAGGAACAGGAACCATCGCCCACAGGGCGCTAGACAACCACTTCATCACATGACATATACATGGTGGATACACCCAAAGAAAACAATGACGAGGAACGGAAGGATGCAGCGAATGATAGCTCCCTCGAGAAGCAACCAAAGCGTCGGCGTAGGCGCCGCTCCAAATCCCGCCTTGGCAAAAACAGCGATAACAACGCAAGAGAAAATAACACCCCAGTCGACTCCAGAGGAAACGACGACCACATTGACCCAGCGGCAGAGCAGGATGAACCAGCAAACGACGAACATAGTACGGATCCGCTGTCCGAACACGGCGACGCCGAGGATGAAACTCATAAACCCCCCTCCGGAGAGGAAAACAGTCCGGACGAGGATGCACACATCATCCCGGAAAGGCACTTGGAACAAGAGAACCTCCGCCGAAGGCTTATTGCCACCGCGAGGAGTCTGAAGAAGCAGAAGCAAAGGCTTAAGGCCGCGCAGAATACGCTCAAAAGTAGATGGAACGAGGTGCTCGACAATGAAGAAAAGTATGGTGGTAGTTACCACACAAAGAGCTATCCAAAGTGCAAGCTGTTGCCTGAATTTGATGATGAGGCCTTAGAGCCCACACAGCCAAAAAACAAAACGGCTGACCGGTCGGATCGACCACCTCGTGGCCGCGGTAGAGCGGCTAACAAGGCCGCACATAAGTCAGCACACGATTCACGTGAGGACTTGCATCAGAAGACCGGCGTGACCAGATCCATCTACGGATCAAGGAAACGTGCTCCAGCGCACAACCAAAACCGAACACTACAACCGTCAGAACGCCATGACACATCCAAATACAGGGGTGCGGCACACCCCCTATGTTTCACCGATGAGGTGCTGGACCACGAATTTCCAGAAGGATTCGAACCCGTGAACATAGAGGCGTACGACGGAACCACAGACCCTGGCATCTGGATTGAGGACTTTATCCTCCATATCCACATGGCTCGCGGAGACGATCTCCACGCCATCAAGTACTTGCCCCTCAAGCTGAAAGGACCAGCTCGGCACTGGCTGAAGAGCCTCCCCGAAAACTCAATTGGAAGCTGGGAGGAGCTCGAGGATGCCTTTAGGGCTAATTTTCAAGGGACCTATGTCCGACCTCCGGATGTAGACGATTTAAGTCACATAATTCAACAGCCGGGAGTGTCAGCCCGAAAGCTTTGGAACATATTTCTCACTAAGAAGAACCAAATCGTCGACTGCCCGGACGCCGAAGCCTTAGCAGCTTTCAAACACAACGTCCGAGACGAATGGCTCGCCATACATCTCGGTCAAGAAAAACCGAGAACAATGGCAGCTCTGACAAGCCTAATGACCCGCTTTTGCGCGGGCGAAGATAGCTAGCGAGCCCATAGTAGCACCAGCGACCCAAGCACATCCGAAGTCAGGGACGGCAATGGAAAACCACGATGCAGTAAAGGCAAGCGTCGAAATAACGAAGACAACCCAGACAACACGGCGGTAAACGCCGGATTCAGGGGCTCTCGACCGGGTCAGCAGAATAAGCCTTTCAAAGGCAGCAGAGATGGACCGTCAAGCCTAAACAAGATTCTAGACAAATTATGTCAGATTCATGGCACTCCCGATAAACCCGCAAATCACACGCACAGAGAATTGTGGGTCTTCAAGCAGGCCGGTAAGCTAAACGCCGAACACAAGGGGAGGGAGACACCTAGTGAAGACGAGGACGAGCCTCGACATCAAAGCACCGGGGGACAGAAAAAATTCCCACCAGAGGTCAAAACAATGAACATGATTCATGTGCCGTAGAGCCCGTCACCCCTAATTTCAAGCCCTGGTCGGCCTGCCCGATCACTTTTGATCGCAGGGATCACCTGACAAGTATCCGTCACGGAGGATTGGCTGCCTTGATGTTAGACCCAATAATAAATGGATACCATCTCGCACGAGTCCTTATGGACGGCGGCAGTAGTCTTAATCTGATATATCAGGACATAGTCCGCAAAATGGGGATAGACCCGATAAGAATCAGCCACAGTAATACTATCTTTAAGGGAGTAATACCAGGCCCAAAGGCCCGCTGCACGGGCTCTCTAGTACTAGAGGTTGTATTCGGTTCTCCCGACAACTTCCGAAGCGAAAATTTAATCTTCGACATCGCTCCATTCCGAAGTGGCTATCAAGCACTACTCGGAAGAGCAGCTTTTGCTCGTTTAAATGCAGTACCGCATTACGCTTCCCTTTAGCTTAAGATGCCCGGTCCACGTGGCATCATCACAATTAGCGGAAATATCGAGCGTTCCTTATGCGCGGAAGAACGTGTGGCGGATTTAGCAGCCGAACACTAAACGACCTCTCCAACCAGAATAAACGATCGGTCGTCAAGACCGCGGACACGGCTAGACGAGTCCGGCACATCACTAGCTGTAACAGCTTAGATATACCTAAGATTGGTTTGATGGATTTACCCTCATAGGTGGTACCAGGAGCTTCCCGCGTGTAAACAGGGCTAGTTCAGCTCAACTTTACTTATCTTGAATTTTCATGGTTTATCGAGAATAACCAATTTTTCGCACGACAACTTTCACCTAAGTTCTTCTCTTTTATAGACGACAATCGTGCTACACCCTTCCAGGATACGGCACAACGGAGACACAGGCGCAGACGTGCAGCAGGGACCCGCTCAAAGGTTTCTTTTCAGATTAAGACCCTGTATAAACCATTTTTACTGTCTCTTGTTGTTCACATCCTCCGGATACTCAGTATAACCGAGAGCGATGCTGACGTTATTGGCATTTTGCCACGTCAGAACGATGCACGTACCTGGACACTCAGGGATCACTATCAAGGGCGTTATTCAGCCCGGTATATGTTGTAAAGACCGAATACCTTAGGGAGTGTTCGGCGTCGCGAGTTTGGCCTTATATGCATCAGCTCCGAATCATGTCTTTGGTCAAATGTTGGGTTTGCCCGGCTCCCGTGTTTTGCTACCTTACGTTCCGCTCTATCGGCTAAGGTGGCACCGGGAGAACTACTGCGATTGTGCCCTGGTTCATCCGGATGAGCACCTCAGTAGAGAAAGCCGAAAACTGACTGTCATGATAAAGCGCGAGACTGGTCAACCACTCGATGACTTAGCGGAATCTTCGGGATTCCTCCGCATTAACGAAGGGCCGTTTCCCGGTCATGTATGTACGCGCCCCGTATTCGGATGAGCGCGGAGGTACCAGGGGCTATATAGTAGTCCCACCGTCAAACTCCTATGGCTAAGTGAAAGTGTTAAAGCAATATAGTCCGATTGCCTCGTTCGCTGCGCTATCACCTCCTTAATGGACCAAGACGTTGGATCAAGTGTGAATACGCGTTTTTTGCGAACACCCCCGCATTATATGCGTGGGGGCTGAAGCCGACGACTGCAAACTTTCAGGTTATATACATATATACATAAACGGCCGCACAGGAGGCATCATAATACTTTCAGGCAAAAGTATAAACACAGCCTTTATAATTTAATAAACATTGTTCTTACAATGGGAATACATGTCACTAGAACATAATATTCTTCGAGCACTGAGCCTCTATTAAACGAGCGCCTTCAAGGACTTCTTCAAAGTAGTGCTCGGCCGATACTCGGCCCACGGCCGAACTCTGGGTTGCAATAGCGGTGGCCTCCATCTCTGCCCAGTATGTCTTGACACGGGCAAGAGCCATCCGCGCACCCTCTATGCACGCCGACCTCTTCATAGCGTCGATGCGCGGCACAGCACCAAGGAACTGTTGCACTAAACTAAAATAACTATTCGGCCTTGGCCCTTCCGGCCAAAGATGATCCACAACAGACCTCATGGCAAGCCCGGACAACCTATGGAGCTCGGCCCACTCGGCCATTCGCTCATTCAACAGCAGCGGACGCACTGGAACATTGAACTGTGACCAGAACAGCTTTTCCACTTCACGATCTTTTTGATCTTTGAAAAACTCGGCCGCATCAGCAGCACTCGCTGCCAAATCCACGTATGCGTCTGCAGAACTCCATAGTTGATCAAGAGGGGCATACTTAGGATCTCCGAACTTCGTCCGCAACAAAAAGGGCTTCCCAGCCGCGATATCCCCGGCTTGACGTAGCTCCTCCTTCGCCGCTCTGATTTTAGAGCGGGCGTCCTTGGCCGCTACCATGGCCTTCTCCAGGTCCGTCATCTTCGTTCGGTTTTCCTTTTCAAGAAGCTCGTAACGGTCGGCGGCATCTTTCAACTCAACAGCCATCTTGGCTATTTTATCCTTGCTTTGGCAATGCGCAGCCTGTTCGGCTCTCAGCTCTTCGACCGCCTTTAGAGCGGCCGCATCACTCTTCCTGGCTTGTTCCTTGGCTCGGGCAAGTTCCGCCCGAAGGGTCTCCACGGCGGCAGCCCCATCTGCAGTCACAACATATTAAAGATACTAGCATTATGCTCCTCTTAATATGTGTTGATCACCGGAGAAAACGCATACCCTGTGCCTCGTCAAGCCGCTTGTTTACAAGCACGATGTCGGCATCTGCCGCATCAAGTTGCCGCTTCAGCTCGGCAAACTCACCAGTCCGGCTAGCCACCGGACCCCCAGCCACCTGCACATGAAAGGCGGCCTGATTATTACCTGGGACTATGATCCTCCGTTTGCCGCCGTTCTCGACAGCAACCAGAGTCTCAGGGGCTACTATCTACATAGGGCACACCTAGCGTGTGCGGTACCGTCAAAAACATATACTATTTCACGTACCTCAAAGCCTTTCAGCAGACTCATAAAAGCTTCATGCAACCCGCTTTCGGCGGATGAAATCCTCTCAATCACCGTGCCCATTAGAGCACGATGCGTTTCCGAGACAGCCGCTTGCTCCAGAAGATTCATCAGTGCGTCCGATCGCATACCGGACGGTTCCGGACTCTTTCTGTGGCTCTCCTTAGGAGCCGAATACTCCGGACTTCGGGGGGCCGAAGGGTTACCCCCTGGCCTTGGCGGATCAGGAGAAATCCTCCGTGACGACACCTCAGGGTCGCCCGCTTCACGAGGCGGGGAGGCACGGGGAGGTGTTTCGCTCTCCATCATCTCCGGAAGAAGATCCCCCGAAGACGAACTCTGTCGAGAAGGGCTACGATCCGAACTACAAGATGCACGCTTCGGTTATCGTTCTCGGAAACGAAGCAGGATATATTTACTATAAAGTACTTTCGTTTACTTACAGCTCGGTAGAGGGCTGGTCCCCTTGCGGGTACTGTGCGGTAAGGATGCCCTCCGGGGTAGGACCCTCCGACAAAGGATTCTTCCCTCGCTTGGAGACCATTACTTCCAAGTCTTCAGAGGCGGTCCTCTTCCTTCCCTGGGGAGAGGGAATTTTAGATTCTTCCCCCCGGTTATCCTCCTTCGAGGAGGCACTGATTCCCCCGGTTTGGATGAATAGTGAGTGAGGCTCGCTCTCGGCCTCTTTGTTCCTCCCTTTACCTTCCCCTGATGGCGCTTGATAAGGCGCAAGCTCAAGCATCCTGGCTAGTACAGGATCCGGTGAGCCCTCGGGAAGGGGGGCCGGACACCTGATCATCTTCGCCTTTTTTATCCAGTCCTGGTCAAAAGGCGACTTTTCAGAATGATGTTGTGATAAATTAAAAGACAACGTGTTCGGCCACGGAATTACTTACTTGAGTGTCTGGACGATTGCAGTTCAGACCCGCATCCTCGGAGGTGTCCGGACACATTATTTGTGATCCGAAGAACGATCTGTACATCTCTTCGAGCGTCACGCCAAAGAAGTGCTGAATAGTTCGCGGTCCTTCCGGGTTGAACTCCCACATACGGAGAGGTCGACGTTTGCAAGGCAGGGCTCGACGAACTAGCATAACTTGCATTACCTTAACAAGGCTGACATCTCTCTCGTGGAGATCTCGGATGCGACTCTGCAATGTCGGCACATCATTTACTGGCCCCCAGTCCAGCCCCTTATTGACCCATGACGCCAGTTGTGGTGGGGGGCCCGAGCGGAAGGCAGGGGCGGCTACTCACTTGGTACCCCGGGGAGCTGTGATATAAAACCACTCCCGTTGCCATAAACTGGACACCTCCGGGAAGGAACCCTTTGGCCATGGAACATCGGCGCCTTTGCTTATTACGGCACCTCCGCACTCTGCATGTCGCCCCTCAATCATCTTCGGCTTCACATTAAAGGTCTTGAGCCATAAGCCGAAGTGTGGGGTAATGCGGAGGAAGGCTTCACACACGACGATGAACGACGAGATGTGAAGGATGGAATCCGGAGCCAGATCATGGAAATCGAGCCCGTAGTAGAACATGAGCCCTCTGACAAAGGGATCTAGACTGAAACCTAGCCCTCGGAGGAAGTGGGAGACGAATACGACACTCTCGCCAGGTTCGGGAGTGGGAATGACCTGCCCTCGAGCAGGCAACCTGTGCGAGATTTCGCCGGTCAAATACCTAGCCTCTCTTAGCTTCTTGATGTCCTCCTCTGTGACGGAGGAGGGCACCCACCGACCTTGAAGGTTGGATCCGGACATGATTGTAGGTCCGAAGCGCCTAGACTGAGCCTTGGGTGTTGGAACTCGAGGTGGGGGGAGGATTCAATTGAGCGCGAGAGGAAGGAGACATGCCTAGGCCTCTTTATAAAGGGGATGAATATGAAGCGTCCTCCGCGTGGCCGTTTGGGACTTTCCTAAATCGAGGAGTCATACCAACGGGCACCATTGGGTTACCTATACCCGTATTGATGAGAATCCCGTGAAAAAAGGGACACGATCTTTGCTTCGATAGGACGTGCCAATAAAAACAGCCGCGCAACACATGTAGTGGCAGGCTCGGAAAAACGGTTCGTCATGACCAGACCACGGCAATATGTCACATTAAGAAAAGCGGTTGGCAGATTGGATTTGTGTAAATATTATTCCCTCTATGGTGGTATGTGGAATTTGTTTTGCAGAGCCAGACACTATCCTTGTGTTCAAAATCTTCTATGGAGTATTCGGAGGAGGAATCCGCCTTTCAATGCCGAAGACAATCCGCGCGCCGGACTCATCGTCATTGAAGCCTGGTTCAGGGGCTACTGAGGGAGTCCTGGATTAGGGGGCCCTCGGACAGCCGGACTATATCCTTTGACTGGACTGTTGGACTATGAAGATACAAGATTGAAGACTTCATCCTGTGTACGGATGGGACTCTCCTTGGAGTGGAAGGCAAGCTTGGCGATACGGATATATAGATCTCCTCCCTTGTAACCGACTCTGTGTAACCCTAGCCCCCTCCAGTGTCTATATAAACAGGAGGATTTAGTCCGTAGGACAAGAACAATCGTACCATAGGCTAGCTTCTAGGGTTTAGCCTCTATGATCTCGTGGTAGATCAACTCTTGTAATACTCATATCATCAAGATAAATCAAGCAGGAAGTAGGTTATTACCTCCATCGAGAGGGCCCGAACCTGGGTAAACATTGTGTCCCCCGCCTCCTGTTACCATCCGCCTTAGACGCACAGTTCAGGACCCCCTACCCGAGATCCGCCGGTTTTGACACTGACACATACCTTGACAAGATTTTGAAGTAGTTCAAAATGGAACAATCAAAGTAGGAGTTCTTGCCTGTGTTGCAAGGTGTGAAGTTGAGTAAGACTCAAAGCCCGACCACGGCAGAAGAAATAGAGAGAATGAAAGTCATTCCCTATGTCTCAGCCATAGGTTCTATAAAGTATGCCATGCTATGTACCAGACCTATGGCATACCCTGCCCTGAGTTTAGCAAGGGAGTACAATTGTGATCTAGGAGTAGATAACTGGACATTGGTCAAAATTATCCTTAGAGGACTAAGGAAATATTTCTCGGTTATGGAGGTGATAAAGAGTTCGTCGTAAAGAGTTACCTCGATGCAAGCTTTGACACTGATCTGGATGACTCTAAGTCACAATCCGGATACATATTGAAAGTGGGAGCAATTAGCTAAAGTAGCTCCGTGGAGAGCATTGTAGACATAGAAATTTGCAAAATACATACGGATCTGAATTTGGCAAACCCGTTGACTAAACTTCTCTCACAAGCAAAAAATGTCACACCTTAGTACTCTTTGGGTGTTAATCACATGACGATGTGTGATACGTCTCCAACGTATCTATAAATTTTGATTGCTCCATGCTATATTATATTCTGTTTTGGACATTATTGGGCTTTATTATTCACTTTTATATTATTTTTGGGAGTAACCTATTAACCTGAGGCCCAACCCAAAATTGCTATTTTTTGCCTATTTCAGAGGTTCACAGAAAAAGAATATCAAACGGAGTCCAAACGGAATGAAACCTTCGGGAACGTGATTTTCGGCACGAACATGATCCAGAGGACTTGGACCCTACGTCAAGAAACAAAAGAGGAGGCCACGAGTTAGGGGGCGCGCCTACCCCCCCAGGCGCGCCCTCCACCCTCGTGGGCCCTGAGGGAGTCCTGGATTAGGGGGTCCTCGGACAGCCGGACTATATCCTTTGGCCGGACTGTTGGACTATGAAGATACAAGATTGAAGACTTTGTCCCGTGTTCGGATGGGACTCTCCTTGGCGTGGAAGGCAAGCTTGGCAATACGGATATGTAGATCTCCTCCCTTGTAACCGACTTTGTGTAACCCTAGCCCCCTCCGGTGTCTATATAAACCGGAGGGTTTAGTCCGTAGGACAACAACAATCATACCATAGGCTAGCTTCTAGGGTTTAGCCTCTACAATCTCGTGGTAGATCAACTCTTGTA
Source organism: Triticum aestivum (assembly GCF_018294505.1). Lineage (NCBI taxonomy): Eukaryota > Viridiplantae > Streptophyta > Magnoliopsida > Poales > Poaceae > Triticum > Triticum aestivum. The sequence continues at coordinate 86,758,562 of NC_057814.1, forward strand.
ATACTCATATCATCAAGATCAATCAAGCAGGAAGTAGGGTATTACCTCTATCGAGAGGGCCCGAACCTGGGTAAACATTGTGTCCCCCGCCTCCTGTTACCATCTGCCTTAGACGCACAGTTCGGGAACCCCTACCCGAGATCCGCCGGTTTTGACACTGACATTGGTGCTTTCATTGAGAGTTCCACTGTGCCGTCGCCATAAGGCTTGATGGCTCCTTCGATCATCGGACAACTCGATGGCAATGATGCAATCCAGGGTGAGGTTTTCCTCCCCGGACAGATCTTCGTATTCGGCGGCTTCGTACCGCGGGCTAACTCGCTTGGCCATCTGGAGCAGATCGATAGCTACGCCCCTGGCCATCAGGTTAGGTTTGGAAACTTGAACTATACTGCTGACATCCGTGGAGACTTAATCTTCGACGGATTCGAGCCCATGTCAGGTGCGCCGCACAATCACGACGAGCATGATTTAGCTCTGCCGTCGGACTGTGTTCGGGAGATCATAACTGCAACTACTCCGGCCCTCAATCCGGAACAAATTGCGCCATCTGTGGACGGGTGGATGGACCCCGCCACGGAGGCCGCACACTCAATGGAGACAGCGCCGAATATTGACCTTACCTGCTACGAGACCCGTCTTGCCGAACCGTTGGTTTCGTCCCCGGCCACGGACTCCGGGCCGCTTGTGTCCGTGCCCATCAAATCCAATTGGGCACCGATCATGGAGTTTACCTCCGCGGATATCTTTCGGCACTCTCCTTTTGGCGACGTACTAAACTCGTTGAAGTCTCTCTCCCTATCGGGAGACCCTTGGCCGAACTATGTCTGGCTAGAATGGGATGCGGACGACGAAGAAATTCGCGCCCCACTCACCACCCACTTAGTAGCCACTGTCGACGATTTAACCGACATGCTCGACTTCGGATTCGAAGACATCAACGGTATGGACGACGATGCAGGAGACGAACAAGAACCACCGCCCATAGGGAGCTGGACGGCCACCACATCGTATGACATATACATGGTGGACACGCCCAAAGAAGGGGATGGCAACAAGACAACGGAGGATAATCCCTCCAAGAAGCAACCCAAGCACCGACGTCAGCGGTGCTGCTCTAAGTCTCGCCATAGCAAAAGCAGTGATACTGGCACAAGAGACAATAATGCTCCGGATAGTGCCGAAGATGAAGATAATCCCCTCCAGCCAGACCTCGAGCGGGAGGATGAGCAGGCTAGCCCTTCGGAACAGGCAGCAAAAGGAGAATTAGAGGATGACAATTACATGCCTCTCTCCGAAGACGAAGTGAGCCTCGGCGATGAAGAATTTGTCGTGCCTGAGGATCCCGTCGAGCAGGAGCGCTTCAAGCGCCAGCTTATAGCCACAGCAAACAGCCTAAAGAAAAAACAACAACAGCTTCGAGCTGATCAAGATCCGCTAGCGGATAGATGGACCGAAGTCCTAGCAGCCGAGGAATACGAACTCGAGCGCCCAACCAAGAGTTATCCAAAGCGTAGGTTGCTACCTCAACTCGAGGAGGAAGCATTGAAACCTACATCACCAGCGTATGATGCGGCTGATCGGCCACCTCGTGGCCGAGACAGAGAGGTATTTCAGCCCGAAGTCCAGTCCGCACCCCGCCGCTAATCAAACAAAAATACCAAGGCCCGGGGCAACACGCGGGACCTGCGAGACGTATTGGAAAACAAGGCAAAACATGCAAGATCGATCTAGGGATCGCGGGGGCACGCACCAACGCGGGACGATGACCGTCACGCCGGATACACTAAAAGCAAATCCGGCCGGGCCGAATACAGTAGACAAGACTCATATGAACTATGTCGTGATATAGCCCGGCACAGAGGCGCCGCACACCCCCTATGCTTCACTGATGAAGTAATGGATCACGAGTTCCCAGAGGGTTTTAAACCCGTAAATATTGAATCATATGATGGTACAACAGACCCCGCGGTATGGATTGAGGATTTCCTCCTCCACATCCACATGGCTCGCGGTGATGATTTACATGCCATCAAGTACCTCCCACTAAAACTCAAAGGACCAGCTCGGCATTGGCTGAATAGCTTGCCAGCAGACTCCGTTGGCAGTTGGGAGGATTTGGAAGATGCATTCCTTGACAACTTCCAGGGCACTTATGTGCGACCACCGGATGCTGATGACTTGAGTCATATAACTCAGCAGCCAGGGGATTCGGCCAGGCAATTCTGGACCCGGTTCCTAACTAAGAAAAACCAAATTGTCGACTGTCCGGATGTAGAGGCCTTAGCGGCATTTAAGCATAATATTCGTGACGAGTGGCTCGCCCGGCACCTCGGCCAGGAGAAGCCGAAGTCTATGGCAGCCCTCACGACACTCATGACCCGCTTTTGCACGGGCGAAGACAGCTGGCTGGCTCGTACGTAGCAACAACACATCAATAAGTCATGGCACTTCAGATACAAAGGATACTAACAGCAGACCGCGTCGTAACAGACACAAGCGCCGCAACAACGGCGACAACGCCGAGGACACGGCAGTTAATGCCGGATTCAGGGGCTCTAAATTCGGTCAGCGGAAGAAACCGTTCAAAAGAAGCAATCCGGGCCCGTCCAGTTTGGACCGCATACTCGATTGCTCGTGTCAAATTCACGGCACCCCCGATAAGCTAGCCAATCACACCAACAGAGAATGCTGGGTGTTCAAGCAGGCCGGCAAGTTAAATGCCGAAAATAGGGACAAGGGGCTGCATAGCGAAGACAAGGAGGAGCCCCGGCCGCCGAGCACTGGAGGACAGAAGAAGTTCCCTCCACAAGTGAAAATGGTGAACATGATATACGCAACCCACATTCCCAAGAGGGAACGGAAACGTGCACTAAGGAACGTCTATGCGATGGAGCCAGTCGCCCCAAAGTTCAACCCATGGTCCTCTTGCCCGATCACCTTCGATCGCAGGGACCACCCCACTAGTATCCGTCATGGCGGATCTGCCGCACTGGTCCTTGACCCCATCATCGACGGAATTCACCTCACTCGAGTCCTTATGGATGGCGGCCGCAGCCTGAACCTGCTCTATCAGGATACAGTGCGCAAAATGGGTATAGACGCCTCGAGGATCAAACCCACTAAAACCACCTTTAAAGGTGTCATCCCAGGTGTGGAGGCCCATTGCACGGGCTCAATCACACTGGAAGTGGTCTTCGGATCTCCGGACAACTTCCGAAGCGAGGAGTTAACCTTTGATATTGTCCCGTTCCGCAGTGGCTATCATGCACTGCTCGGGCGAACCACATTTGCGAGATTCAATGCGGTACCGCATTATGCATACCTCAAGCTCAAAATGCCAGGACCTCGTGGGGTTATAACAGTCAATGGAAACACACAACGCTCGCTCCGTACGGAGGAGCACACTGCGGCCCTCGCAGCTGAGGCACAAAGCAGCCTTTTAATGCAAACCGCCAATTCGGCGATAAAGCCCCTGGACACTTTCAAGCGAGTCCGGAGTAACCTACAACAGGATCGCCTGGCATGTTCAGAGGTTGCCTAGCAATTCGGCCCCCGTCCTAGTCCCAGTCAAGCGACGAAATCTATGCCGCGCGTACATAATTACGCACTGAAAATACCATGGGCATAGGCGGGGGCACGACCAAGGCACGTCCCACAATGCGGCTCAACCGCCCCAGGGGTTGTATACCTTTATCATTTCGTCTCTTTCAGGACCTTACTCTCTTGAAGCCCTTTCCGGCAGCCTGATTGCTAGACACATTACGGGAAGGAACAACCAAGGAAGCAAGAAGCTAAGATGTACAAGGGAATCCCCAGGTGGTCTCTGATAACAATCGAAGTACCCGTTTTCTAATACCCATACGCAGCTTGCCCTTGGATAGGACATGTCAAATAGTCCTATTTTTTGCTTATTGCACTACTTGTATCAATACGCTTCGAGGTATTATTTAAATAACAATGCATAGCATTACTCTATTATTGCATTATCTTTCCTTTTTCTTGTCTGTTTATTTACGACAACTTGCACCCGTACATTCTGGTACGACCAGTATGCCAGGGGCTTCAGTATACCCCATAATACGGCGTGAGAAGTCCGAACACTTTCAACAGTGCGGCACCCCGAACTTATAGCATTATATGCATCAGCTCCGAATCATGTCTTGGGTCAATAGTTGGGTTTGCCCGGCTCCCATGTTTTGGTACCTTACGTTCCGCAATATCAGCTAAGGTAGCACTGGGAGAACTACTGCGATTGTGTCCCGGTTCTTCCGGACAAGCACCTCAGTAGAGAAAGCCGAAAACTGATTGTCATGATAAGGCGAGAGCTGGTCGCCGTTCGAGAGGCCTCAAGTCCTTAAAGACTTTTTCTGCTTCGGGCGAGGAGTCGGCCTTGCCTGACTTAGGCGTATATAGCGCCCCAAGTCCGGCCTTCTGAATACTAGGGGCTTCGCCAAAATTTAAAATTGTAGACTTCTATGGCTAAGTGAGAGTGATAAAGCCTTACAGTCCGATTGCCTGGTTCGTTGTGCTGAACACCTCCCTCGAAGGACCCAAAATTGGGATAAAGAGTGCTCAGGTTTACCCCGAACACCTCAGTACTAGTTACATGGGGGCAGAAGCCGACGACTGGCCAACTCTCAGATTTTATAAATGACCGCACAGAAGGTAATATTTTAAATTCACAAGCGTTGCATAGCACAAATTTAACTCGTTTCATATTACAGGATCGCATGAGTACATTCATTCGAATACTACATCCTTAGTACATTCCTCCGCCACAAGGCGAGAACCCTTCAGGACACTATTATAATACATCTCGGGGTGGTGATGCTCCTTGCCTTCTAGCGGCCCCTCCTTCACCAGCTTCTCGGCGTCAAGCTTCGCCCAGTGCACCTTTGCTCGGGCAAAAGCCCTGCGCGCACCCTCGATGCAGACGGACCGCTTTATGACTTCAAGCCGTGGGTAGGCATTCACAAGCCGCCTCACCAGGCCGAAGTAGCTATCAGGCAGGGGATCGCCAGGCGACATCCGGACTATAAGACCATTCATGGCCTGTTCGGCTGCCTTGTGGAGCTCGACCAGTTGCTTCAGCTGGTCGCTCAATGGCATGGGGTGTTCTGTCCCAGTATACTGAGACCAGAACAACTTCTCCGTCGAGCTCCCCTCCTCGGCCCGGTAGAACTCTGCAGCATCTGACACACTGCGGGGCAGATCTGCGAATGCTCCTGGAGAGCTCCGAACTCGGGTAAGTAAAAGGAAATTTTCTTTCACATGCTTGCTTTGCATAATGAATGCCTTACCCGCCGCTATCTTCTTAACTGCCTCAATTTACTGGTGGGCCTTTTGGGCTTTGGCCTTGGCGTGTTGTGCGCTTTTGAGGGCCTTCGCAAGCTCGGACTCTCGCGTCTTAGAGTCAAGCTCCAAGGACTCGTGTTTTTTGACGAGGGCCTGGAGCTCTTGCTGCACCTCGCCCACCCGGGCCTCTTGTTTTTCTCGCTCAATGCGCTCCTTGGCCGCCTTGTCCTCAGCCTTGGATAGCGCCTTCTTCAGGGTCGCCACTTCGGTCGTGGCCCCTAGCAAAATTCATGACGATCCTATGATCTAAGCAACCACCCTTGTTTTTTCTTATCAATGCATAGACGGGGTATAACTTACCTTTGTTGTCTTTGAGCTGCCTTTTGGCAAGGCCGAGCTCGTCCTTGGACCTCTCAAGGTCCCGCTTCAGTGCGGCGACCTCCGCAGTACGTGTGACAGCGGCTAGCAGTGAAGCCTGCATATGCACATAGACATATTTCGATTAGACTCCTGCGGTTATTATTTGATCCTCTATTCGGCCTTTCTTCGCAAACGCCAAACAGAGCATCAGGGGCTAGTGTCTATGCGGTAATATTCTCTTATAATCTGGTTACTTACCTCAAAGCCTATTAGGAGGCTGGCACAGGCTTCAGTCAGTCCGTTCTTGGCGGACTGAACTTTCTTGACCACCGCACTCATGATAGAGCGGTGTTCTTCATCAATGGAAGCGCCGCGAAGCGCTTCCAGCAAGTTGTCCGATGCCTCTGGATGGACAGTGGCCACCGGCACAGGCGGCTTGCCCCTCTTAACGGGGGGTCGCCTGACAGAGTCCGGAACCACTGGAGGTTCCGGCGCAGTGTTCGGCTGGGGGCCGAATTCGGAGCCCATGGGAGTCTTGCTCCCCTTGTGCCCAGGGTCCGGAACGTCGCCTTGAGGCGCCTCCAGGACTACCTCCCCTCGGCTCGGTGCCCTTTGAGACAACACCTCGACGTTGTCTGTAGGGCGAGGGGTGGAGGTGGTCGGAAGTGAATCGCTATTCATATCCGACGGGTCCAAAGAACCATCCGACGAAGATACGTCGATATGGGCTCGGGATTACTGCATAATCATGTTCGGCGTGATGAGAAGCAGTGCAATAAAACATACCATGAATTACTATGGAATCCGGATACTTACGACTTCGCCAGGGGTTTGTCCCTGGGCAACCACTCGTCGTCGCTGTAGGTGGCCGTCGTGGAGCAGTCCCAGAGGAGGGTCCTTCCCTTCTTGGACCCTTCGGCCTCCCCGGTTGGGGCGGCCTTCCTTTTCTTGTCCCCCCCCCCCGGCTGGGGGGAGAACTTTCCTCTTCCTCCTCCTCGTTTTCGTGGGAGGAGTGCGCCTCAGAGTTTTCGGACGATGAGTCCGATATAACCCTGCGCCGGAGACCCTTTCGGCTCCCCGTGGCCTTCTTCACTAACACCTCATAAGGCGCCGGAACCAGCATCTCCGTTAGGAGAGCATCTGTAGGATCTTCAGGTAGGGGGGCTGGGCAATCGATCTGCTCTGCTGTCTCTACCCAGTCCTGTTAAATAGCATGGAGGCTTAGATCCCGCACATGATTAAACTGGGGAAAATAAACATCCTATGAGATATGAAAAACTCACCGGATTGGCAGGATGCTTTGTGCTGAGTCCGCGGTCCTCGGTGAGGGGAGGAGGTACCTCGGCGCCTTTGAACAGCACCTTCCAGACGTTCTTGTGCGTCATGTCGAAGAGCTCTCGCAGCGTCTGGTGCTCGGCCGGGTCGAACTCCCACAAATTGAATGCCCGTCGTTGACACGGGAGGATCCGACGGAAGAGCATGACCTGGACCACGTTGACAAGCTTGATTTTCTTGCTCATCATGTTTCTGATGCATTTCTGGAGTCCGGTCAGCTCTATCGGGGAACCCCAGGACAGGCCCTTCTTTTTCAAGGAGGTGAGCCGCATGGGGATTCCGGATCGAAATTTGGGGGCCGCCACCCAGTTGGTGTCGCGCGGCTCGGTGATGTAGAACCACCCCGATTGCCACCCCTTTATGGTCTCCACATAGGAGCCTTCGAGCCAGGTGACGTTGGGCATTTTGCCCACCATGGCGCCTCCGCACTCTGCTTGCTGGCCGACAACCACCTTCGGTTTAACATTAAAGGTCTTCAGCCACAGGCCGAAATGAGGTTGGATGCGGAGGAAGGCCTCGCACACGACGATAAACGCCGAGATGTTGAGGATGAAATTTGGGGCCAGATCGTGAAAGTCCAGCCCGTAGTAGAACATGAGTCCACGGACAAACGGGTGGAGGGGAAATCCCAGTCCGCAGATGAAGTGGGTAAGGAAAACCACCCTCTCATGGGATTCTGGAGTAGGGATGATTTGCCCCGCATCTGGCAGCCGGTGCGCGATATCCGCGGCCAGGTATCCGGCTCCCCGCAGCTTTGTGATATTCTCCTCCGTAACGGAGGAGACCATCCACTTGCCTCCTGCTCCGGACATGCTTGGAGTGGTTTGAGGAGAAAAATGCGAACTTGGGCGCTGGAGCTCGAGTGCACAAGAATGGATGGGCTAGGAGGAAGAAGGCATAGGTGAAAAGGGTGAATCCTTGTCCCTTTATAGGGGCGGAAGAGGCTTTGTGCCTCCCTACCTACCTGGTAAAATCGCTTATTCCCCAAGAGCCGTAATTGATGGCGCGGCTGGGTAACCCACACCCGTATTGATGAGAATCCCGTGATAAGGGGACATGATCTCTGCTTCGACAAGACATGCCAAGGAAACCGCCTCTCAATACGTGCTGTGGCTGGTTGCGAAGAACGGTTCGAATAATGACCGGGCCGTTGTGTAATGTCATGCTGCAAAATGCGTCAGCAGTTTAGATTTGTGAGAATATTATTCTCTCTACGGTGGTATGTGGAATTTGTTTTGCAGAGCCGGACACTATCCTTGTGTTCAAAATAATCTATGGAGTATTCGGAGGAGGAACCCGCCTTGCAATGCCGAAGACAATCTGCGCGCCGGACTCATCGTCATTGGAGCCTGGTTCAGGGGCTACTTAGGGAGTCCTGGATTAGGGGGACCTCGGACAGCCGGACTATATCCTTTGTCCGGACTATTGGACTATGAAGATACAAGATTGAAGACTTCGTCCCGTGTCCGGATGGGACTCTCCTTGGCGTGGAAGGCAAGCTTGGCGATACGGATATGTAGATATCCTCCCTTGTAACCGACTCTGTGTAACCCTAGCCCCCTCCGGTGTCTATATAAACTGGAGGGTTTAGTTCGTAGCACAACAACAATCATACCATAGGCTAGCTTCTAGGGTTTAACCTCTACGATCTCATGGTAGATCAACTCTTGTAATACTCATATCATCAAGATCAATCAAGCAGGAAGTAGGGTATTACCTCCATCAAGAGGGCCCAAACCTGGGCAAACATTGTGTCCCCCACCTCCTGTTACCATCCGCCTTAGGCGCACAGTTCGGGACCCCCTACCCGAGATCCGCCGGTTTTGACACCGACAGGTACCCTGTTGCTCCACCAACGTACTCCTTCCTCCTATATATACCTACGTACCCCCAAACGATTAGATATGGAGCCAAAAACCTAATTCCACCACCGCAACCTTCTGTACCCACGAGATCCCATCTTGGGGCCTGTTCCGGAGCTCCGCCGGAGGGGGCATCGATCACGGAGGGCTTCTACATCAACACCATAGCCTCTCCGATGATGTGTGAGTAGTTTACCTCAGACCTTCGGGTCCATAGTTATTAGCTAGATGGCTTCTTCTCTCTTTTTGGATCTCAATACAATGTTCTCCCCCTCTCTCGTGGAGATCTATTTGATGTAATCTTCTTTTGCGGTGTGCTTGTTGAGACCGATGAATTGTGGGTTTATGATCAAGTTTATCTATGAACAATATTTGAATCTTCTCTGAATTCTTTTATGTATGATTGGTTATCTTTGCAAGTCTCTTCGAATTATCAGTTTGGTTTGGCCTACTAGATTGGTTTTTCTTGCAATGGGAGAAGTGCTTAGCTTTGGGTTCAATCTTGCGGTGTCCTTTCCCAGTGATAGTAGGGGCAGCAAGGCACGTATTGTATTGTTGCCATCGAGGATAACAAGACGGGGTTTTTATCATATTGCATGAATTTATCCCTCTACATCATGTCATCTTGGTTAAGGCGTTACTCTGTTCTTATGAACTTAATACTCTAGATGCATGCTGGATAGCGGTCGATGTGTGGAGTAATAGTAGTAGATGCAGGCAGGAGTCGGTCTACTTGTCTCGGACGTGATGCCTATATACATGATCATACCTAGATATTCTCATAACTATGCTCAATTCTGTCAATTGCTCAACAGTAATTTGTTCACCCACCGTAAAATACTTATGCTCTTGAGAGAAGCCACTAGTGAAACCTATGGCCCCTGGGTCTATCTTCATCATATTAATCTTCCAACACTGAGTTATTTCCGTTGCTTTTATTTTACTTTGCATCTTTATCATAAAAATACCAAAAATATTATCCTATCATATCTATGAGATCTCACTCTCGTAAGTGACTGTGTAGGGATTGACAACCCCTTATCGCGTTGGTTGCGAGGATTTATTTGTTTTGTGTAGGTGCGAGGGACTCGCGCGTAGCCTCCTACTGGATTGATACCTTGGTACTTAAAAACTGAGGGAAATACTTACGCTACTTTGCTGCATCACCCTTTCCTCTTCAAGGGAAAACCAACACAGTGCTCAAGAGGTAGCAAGAAGGATTTCTTGGCGCCGTTGCCGGGGAGGTCTACGCAAAAGTCAAACATACCAAGTACCCATCACAAACCCTTATCTCCCGCATTACATTATTTGCCATTTGCCTCTCGTTTTGCTCTCCCCCACTTCACCCTAGCCGTTTTATTCGCCCTCTCTTTTCTGTTCGCCTCTTTTTTGCTTGCTTTTTGTTTGCTCGTGTGTTGGATTGCTTGTTTGTCACGATGGCTCAAGATAATACCAAATTATGTGACTTTACCAACAATAATGATTTCCTTAGCACTCTGATTGCTCCTCTTACCGATACTGAATCTTGTGAAATCAATACTGCTTTGTTGAATCTTGTCATGAAAGATCAATTCGCCAGCCTTCGTAGTGAAGATGCCGCTACTCATCTAAATAGCTTCGTTGATTTGTGTGATGTGCAAACGAAGAAAGATGTTGACAATGATATTGTTAAGTTGAAGCTATTGCCTTTTTCGCTTAGAGATCATGCTAAAGCTTGGTTTTCGTCTTTGCCTAAAAATAGTATTGATTCTTGGAATAAGTGCAAAGATGCTTTTATCTCTAAGTATTTTCCTCCCGCTAAGATTATCTCTCTTAGAAACGATATCATGAATTTTAAGCAACTTGACCATGAACATGTTGCACAAGCTTGGGAGATGATGAAATTAATGATACGTAATTTCCCAACACATGGTTTGAATTTTTGGATGATTATACAAATTTTTTATGCCGGATTGAATTTTGCTTCTAGAAATCTTTTAGATTCGGCCGCAGGAGGCACTTTTATGGAAATCACTTTAGGAGAAGCTACTAAACTCCTAGATAATATTATGGTTAATTATTCTCAATGGCACACTGAAAGATCTACTAATAAAAAAGTGCATGCGATAGAAGAAATTAATGTTTTGAGTGGGAAGATGGATGAACTTATGAAATTATTTGCTACTAAGAGTGTTTCTTCTTATCCTAATGATATGCCCTTGTCTACTTTAATTGAGAATAATAATAAATCTATGGATGTGAATTTTGTAGGTAGGAATAATTTTGGTAACAACGCGTATACAGGAAACTTTAATCCTAGGCCTTATCCTAGTAATTCCTCTAATAATTATGGTAATTCCTACAACAATTCTTATGGAAATTTTAATAAGATGCCCTCTTAATTTGAGACTAGTGTTAAAGAGTTTATGAATTCGCAAAAGAATTTCAATGCTTTGCTTGAAGGGAAATTGCTTAAAGTTGATGAATTGGCTAGGAATATTGATAGAATTTCTCTTGATGTTGATTCTTTAAAACTTAGATCTATTCCTCCTAAGCATGATATCAATGAATCTCTCAAAGCCATGAGAATTTCCATTGATGAGTGCAAAGAAAGAACTGCTAGGATGCGTGCTAAGAAAGATTGCTTTATCAAAGCGTGTTCTTCTAATTTTTATGAAAACAAAGATGAAGATCTAAAAGTTATTGATGTTTCCCCTATTAAATCGTTGTTTTGCAATATGTATCTTGATAATGATGGGACTGAATATGATCCACCTTTACCTAGAAGGCGTTCCAAAAATTCGGAGTTTTTAGATCTTGATGCTAAAATTGATAAAAGTGGGATTGAAGAAATCAAAACATTAGATGTTAATGAACCCACTATTTTGGATTTCAAGGAATTTAATTATGATAATTGCTCTTTGATAGAATGTATTTCCTTGTTGCAATCCGTGCTAAATTCTCCTCATGCTTATAGTCAAAATAAAGCTTTTACCAAACATATCGTTGATGCTTTGATGCAATCTTATGAAGAAAAACTTGAGTTGGAAGTTTCTATCCCTAGAAAACTTTATGATGAGTGGGAACCTACTATTAAAATTAAGATTAAAGATCATGAATGCTATGCTTTGTGTGATTTGGGTGCTAGTGTTTCCACAATTCCAAAAACTTTGTGCGATTTGCTAGGTTTCCGTGATTTTGATGATTGCTCTTTAAACTTGCACCTTGCGGATTCCACTATTAAGAAACCTATGGGAAGAATTAATGATGTTCTTATTGTTGCAAATAGGAACTATGTGCCCGTAGATTTTATCGTTCTTGATATAGATTGCAATCCTTCATGTCCTATTATTCTTGGTAGACCTTTCCTTAGAACGATTGGTGCAATTATTGATATGAAGGAAGGGAATATTAGATTCCAATTTCCATTAAAGAAAGGCATGGAACACTTCCCTAGGAAGAAAATAAAACTACCATATGAATCTATTATGAGAGCCACTTATGGATTGCCTACCAAAGATGGCAATACCTAGATCTATCCTTACTTTTATGCCTAGCTAGGGGCGTTAAACGATAGCGCTTGTTGGGAGGCAACCCAATTTTATTTTTAGTTTTTTGCTTTTTGCTTCTGTTTAGGAATAAATATTTGATCTAGCCTCTGGTTAGATGTGTTTTTATGTTTTAATTAGTGTTTGTGCCAAGTTAAACCTATAGGATCTTCTTGGATGATAGTTATTTGATCTTGCTGTAATTTCCAGAAACTTCCTGTTCACGAAAATAATTGTTAAAAATCACCAGAACGTGATAAAATATTGATTCCAATTGATGCTGATCAATAAACAAATTGTCTAGGTCGTCCTATTTGGCTGATTTTTTGGAGTTCCATAAATTTGCGGTAGTTACAGATTACTACAGACTTTTCTGTTTTTGACAGATTCTGTTTTTCGTGTGTTGTTTGCTTATTTTTATGAATCTATGGCTAGTAAAAGAGTTTATAAACCATAGAGAAGTTGGAATACAGTAGGTTTAACACCAATATAAATAAATAATGAGTTCATTACAGTACCTTGAATTGGTCTTTTGTTTTCTTTCGCTAACGGAGCTCACGAGATTTTCTGTTAAGTTTTGTGTTGTGAAGTTTTCAAGTTTTGGGTGAAAGATTTGATGGATTATGGAACAAGGAGTGGCAAGAGCCTAAGCTTGGGTATGCCCATGGCACCCCCAAGATAATCTAAGGACACCAAAAATCCAAAGCTTGGGGATGCCCCGGAAGGCATCCCCTCTTTCGTCTACTTCCATCGGTAACTTTACTTGGAGCTATATTTTTATTCGCCACATGATATGTGTTTTGCTTGCAGCATCTTGTATTATTTGAGTCTTTATTTGTTAGTTTACCACAATCATCTTTGCTGTACAGACCTTTTGAGAGACACACACATGATTCGGAAATTATTAGAATAATCTATGTGCTTCACTTATATCTTTTGAGCTATATAGTTTTGCTCTAATGCTTCACTTATATCTTTTAGAGAACGGTGGTGGATTAGTTTTATAGAAACTATTGATCTCTCATGCGTCACTTATATTATTTTGAGAGTTTTAAAATAGCATGGCAATTTTCTTTAATTAATATCATGAGAAATTTGATGCTTGATAATTGTTTTTAGATATAAAGGTGGTAATATCATAGTTGTGCTAGTTGAGTAATTGTGGAATTGAAAAATACATGTGTTGGAGTTTGTGATTCCCGTAGCATGCACGTATGGTGAACCGTTATGTAACGAAGTCGGAGCATGAAGTATTTGTTGATTGTCTTCCTTTGTGTGGCAGTCGGGATCGCGCGATGGTTAACTCCTACCAACCCTTCCCCTAAGCATGCGTAGTAGTACTTTGCTTCGAGGGCTAATAAATTTTTGCAATAAGTATATGGGTTCTTTATGACTAATGTGAGTCCATGGATTATACGCACACTTACCTTTCTGCAATTTTCTAGCCTCTTCGGTACCGCGCATTGCCCTTTCTCACCTTGAGAGTTGGTGCAAACTTCGCCGGTGCATCCAAACCCCGTGATATGATATGCTCTATCACACACAAACCTCCTTATATCTTCCTCAAAACAGCCACCATACCTACCTATCATGGCATTTCCATAGCCATTCCGAGATATATTGCCATGCAACTTTCCACCGTTTCATTTATCATGACATACTCCATCATTGTCATATTGCTTTGCCTGATCATGTAGTTGACATTGTATTTGTGGCAAAGCCACCGTTCATAATTCTTTCATACATGTCTTTCTTGATTCATTGCATATCCCGGTACACCGCCGGAGGCATTCATATAGAGTCATACTTTTTTCTAAGTATTGAGTTCTAATTCATGAGTTGTAAGTAAAATAAAAGTGTGTTGATCATCATTATTAGAGCATTGTCCCAAGTGAGGAAAGGATGATGCAGACTAAGATTCCCCCACAAGTCGGGATGAGACTCCGGACTAAATAAAAAAAAGAGGCCATAAAAAAGAGAGAAAAGGCCCAAATAAACAAAATGAGAGAAAAAGAGAGAAGGGACAATGTTACTATCCTTTTACCACACTTGTGCTTCAAAGTAGCACCGTGATCTTCATAATAGAGAGTCTCTCATTTTGTCACTTCCATATACTAGTGGGAAATTTCATTATAGAACTTGGCTTGTATATTCCAATGATGGGCTTCCTCAAAATTCCCGAGGTCTTCGTGAGCAAGCATGTTGGATGCACACCCACTTAGTTTCTTTTTGAGCTTTCATACACTTATAGCTCTAGTGCATCCGTTGCATGGCAATCCCTACTCCTCGCATTAACATCAATTGATGGGCATCTCCATAGCCCGTTGATTAGCCTCCTTGATGTGAGACCTCCTTTTTTGTCTTCCCACATAACCCCTACCATTATTCCACCATAGTGCTATATCCATGGCTTGCGCTCATGTATTGCGTAAGAGTTGAAAAGGCTGAAGCGCGTTAAAAGTATGAACCAATTGCTTGGCTAAAACCGGGGTCGTACATGATATGAATACTTTGTGTGGGGAAGCTGGAGCATAGCCAGACTATATGATTTTGTAGGGATAACTTGCTTTGGCTATGTTATTTTGATAAGACATAATTGCTTAGTTAGTATGCTTGAAATATTATTGTTTTTATGTCAATATTAAACTTTTATCTTGAACCATATCAAATCTGAACATTCATGCCACAATGAGAAGAATTACATTGGAATTATGCCAAGTAGCATTCCACATCAAAAATTCTGTTTTTATCATTTACCTACTCGAGGACGAGCAGGAATTAAGCTTGGGGATGCTTGATACGTCTCCAACGTATCTATAATTTTTGATTGCTCCATGCTATATTATATTCTATTTTGGACATTATTGGGCTTTATTATTCACTTCTATATTATTTTTGGGACTGACCTATTAACCGGAGGCCCAGCCCAGAATTGCTGTTTTTTTGCCTATTTCAGAGTTTCGCAGAAAAAGAATATCAAACGGAGTCCAAATGGAATGAATCCTTCGGGAACATGATGTTCGGAACGAACATGATCCAGAGGACTTGGACCCTACGTCAAGAAACAAAAGAGGAGGCCACGAGGTAGGGGGGCACGCCTACCCCCCCAGGCGTGCCCTCCACCCTCGTGGCCCCCCTGTTGCTCCACCGACGTAGTCCTTCCTCCTATATATACCTACGTACCCCCAAACGAACAGATACGGATCCAAAAACCTAATTCCACCACCGCAACCTTCTGTACCCACGAGATCCCATCTTAGGGCCTGTTCCGGAGCTCCGCCGGAGGGAGCATCAATCACGGAGGGCTTCTACATCAACACCATAGCTTCTCCGATGATGTGTGAGTAGTTTACCTCAGACCTTCGGGTCCATAGTTATTAGCTAGATGGCTTATTCTGTCTTTTTGGATCTCAATACAATGTTCTCCCCCTCTCTCGTGGAGATCTATTTGATGTAATCTTCTTTTGCGGTGTGTTCGTTGAGACCGATGAATTGTGGGTTCATGATCAAGTTTATCTATGAACAATATTTGAATCTTCTCAGAATTCTTTTAAGTATGATTGGTTATCTTTGCAAGTCTCTTTGAATTATCAGTTTGGTTTGGCCTACTGGATTGGTTTTTCTTGCAATGGGAGAAGTGCTTAGCCTTGGGTTCAATCTTGCGGTGTCCTTTCCTAGTGACAGTAGGGGCAGCAAGGCACGTATTGGATTGTTGCCATCGAGGATAACAAGATGGTTTTTTTATCATATTGCATGAATTTATCCCTCTACATCATGTCATCTTGCTTAAGGCGTTACTCTGTTCTTATGAAGTTAATACTCTAGATGCATGCTGGATAGCGGTCGATGTGTGGAGTAATAGTAGTAGATGCAGGCAGGAGTCGGTCTACTTGTCTCGAACGTGATGCCTATATACATGATCATACCTAGATATTCTCATAACTATGCTTAATTCTATCAATTGCTCAACAGTAATTTCTTCACCCACCGTAAAATACTTATGCTCTTGAGAGAAGCCACTAGTGAAACCTATGGCCCCCGGGTCTATCTTCATCATATTAATCTTCCAACACTTAGTTATTTCCGTTGCTTTTTACTTTGCTTTTATTTTACTTTGCATCTTTATCATAAAAATACCAAAAATATTATCCTATGATATCTATCAGATCTCACTCTCGTAAGTGGCCGTGTAGGGATTGACAACCCCTTATCGCGTTGGTTCCGAGGATTTATTTGTTTTGTGTAGGTGCGAGGGACTCGCGTGTAGCCTCCTACTGGATTGATACCTTGGTTCTCAAAAACTGAGGGAAATACTTATGCTACTTTGCTGCATCACCCTTTCCTCTTCAAGGGAAAACCAACGCAGTGCTCAAGAGGTAGCAATGTGAACTAGATTATTGACTCTAGTAAACCCTTTGGGTATTGGTCACATGGCGATGTGAACTTTAGAGTGTTAAATCACATGACGATGTGAACTATTGGTGTTAAATCACATGGCGATGTGAACTAGATTATTGACTCTAATGCAAGTGGGAGACTGAAGGAAATATGCCCTAGAGACAGTAATAAAGTTGTTATTTATATTTCCTTACATCATGATAAATGTTTATTATTCATGCTAGAATTGTATTAACCGGAAACATAGTACATGTGTGAATACATAGACAAAACAGAGTGGCACTAGTATGCCTCTACTTGACTAGCTCGTTGAATCAAAGATGGTTAAGTTTCCTAGCCATAAACATAAGTTGTCATTTGATTAACGGGATCACATCATTAGAGAATGATGTGATTGACTTGACCCATTCCATTAGCTTAGCACTAGATCATTTAGTATGTTGTTATTGCTTTCTTCATGACTTATACATGTTCCTATGACTATGAGATTATGCAACTCCCGAATAGCGGAGGAACACTTTGTGTGCTACCAAACGTCACAAAGTAACTAGGTGATTATAAAGGTGCTCTACAGGTGTCTCCGATGGTGTTTGTTGAGTTGGCATAGATCGAGATTAGGATTTGTCACTCCGATTGTCGGAGAGGTATCTCTGGGCCCTCTCGGTAATGCACATCACTATAAGCCTTGCATGCAATGTAACTAATGAGTTAGTTGCGGGATGATGCATTACGGAACGAGTAAAGAGACTTGCAGGTAACAAGATTGAACTAGGTATTGAGATACCGACGATCGAATCTCGGGCAAGTAACATATCGATGACAAAGGGAACAACGTATGTTGTTATGCGGTTCGACCGATAAAGATCTTCGTAGAATATGTGGGAGCCAATATGAACATCCAAGTTCCGCTATTGGTTATTGACCGGAGACGTGTCTCGGTCATGTCTACATAGTTCTCGAACCCGTAGGGTCCGCACGCTTAACGTTCGGTGACGATCGGTATTATGAGTTTATGTGTTTTGATGTACCTAAGGTAGTTCGGAGTCCCGGATATGATCATGGACATGACGAGGAGTCTCGAAATGGTCGAGAGATAAAGATTGATATATTGGACGGCTATATTCGGATACCGGAAGTGTTCCGGGTGATATCGGAGAAAATCGGAGTGCCGGAGGGTTACCGGACCCCCCCGGGGAAATATTGGGCCTACATGGGCCATTGGGAAGAGGGGAGGCAGCCCACAAGGGGCAGCCGCGCCCCCTCCCTATAGGGAGTCGGAATTGGACTAGGGAGGGAGCGCCCCCCCCTTTTCCCTTCTCCTCTTCCTCTCCTTTCCCTCTTTTCCCTTCTCCTCCTAGTTGGACTAGGAAAGGAGGAATCCTACTCCTACTAGGAGGAGGATTCCTCCCCTCCTTGGCGCGCCCTAGGGCCGGCCGGCCTCCCCCCTTGCTCCTTTATATACGGGGGCAGGGGGCACCCTAGAACAACACAACAAACATTGTCTTAGCCGTGCGGTGCCCCCCTCCACCATAATCCGCCTTGGTCATATCATTGCAGTGCTTAGGGGAAGCCCTGCGCCAGTAACTTCATCATCACCGTCAGCACGCCGTCGTGCTGACGAAGCTCTCCCTCGACACTCTGCTGGATTGAGAGTTCGTGGGACGTCACTGAGCTGAACGTGTGCAGATCGCGGAGGTGTCGTATTTTCGGTGCTAGGATCGGTCAGATCGTGAAGACGTACGACTACATCAACTGCGTTGTCATAACGCTTCCACTTTCGGTCCACGAGGGTATGTAGACAACACTCTCCCGCTCGTTGCTATGCATCACCTAGATGGATCTTGCGTGTGCGTAGGAATTTTTTTGAAATTACTATGTTCCCCAACATGAGCATGTACTCAGATTGTCTGGGTACTACAATTGCTTGAATCAAGTGGGAGTTAATCTTCCAGATAAGATAGTAATTAACAAAGTTCTCTAGTCACTATCTCCAAGTTACAATAACTTCGTGATGAACTATAGTATGCAAGGGATGACGAAACTAATTCCCGAGCTCTTCGCAGTGCTGAAATCGACGAAGGTAGAAATCAAGAAAGAGCATCAAGTGTTGATGGTTAACAAGACCACTAGTTTCAAGAAAAGGGCAAAGGGATAGAAGGGGAACTTCAAGAAGAATGGCAAGCAAGTTGCTGCTCAAGTGAAGAAGCCCAAGTCTGGACCTAAGCCTGAGACTGAGTGCTTCTACAACAATGGAAATGGTCATTGGAAGTGGAACTACCCTAGATGGCGGATAAGAGGATGGCAAAGTGAACAAAGGTATATTTGATATACATGTTATTGATGTGTACTTTACTAGTGTTTATAGCAACCTCTCGGCATTTGAAACTGATCCAGTTGCTAAGAGTAGTAACTCGAAACGGGAGTTGCAGAATGAACAAAAACTAGTTAAGGGTGAAGTGACGATGTGTGTTGGAAGTAGTTCCAAGATTGATATGATCATCATCGCACACTCCCTATACTTTCGGGATTAGTGTTGAACCTAATTAAATGTTATTTGGTGTTTGCTTTGAGCATGAATATGATTTGATCATGTTTATTGCAATACGATTATTCATTTAAGTTAGAGAATAATTGTTGTTTTGTTTACATGAATAAAACCTTCTACGGTCATACACCCAATGAAAATGGTTTGTTGGATCTCGATCAGAGGATACACATATTCATAATATTGAAGCCAAAAGATGCAAAGTTAATAGGGTCTTTTACATTTGTATCCCTAACTCGAACCCACTACTCACATTTTCCCCTAATTCGAAAGCCTGCTCAAAAATACCCCTCCGCCGTCTTGTTCCCTTATAGAATTGCCCTTCCGTGCCGTTTCCGTCCAGTCAAGGATGTTTGACTGGTAAGCGGCCGTTTCTTTGACATTTTTGCCCCTCTGTCCTTACACCTGGGCCCAGGTCACCGGTTCACTCTCTCTCCCTCTCATTCTCTCGCCCGAGCCGCACACTCTCTCTTTCTCCCCCAAATCGCCTCCCGCCGTAACCCTAACCCTAGCTCGCTCGACCCAACTCGCAAGGCTCGATCTCCTGACGGCGGCCACGGTGGAGCTTCGGATTTGACTCTCTTCCGCACTCTACTACGGGATGAAGGAGACACAGGTGACAGGATGGATGGGGACAGCAGTTGCGGCGGCGGCGGCGGCGAACGAGGGAGCACACCGCAGCCACAGAAGCATGCTTCGGCGGGGTAAGTTTCTCTTCTAATCTGGCGGAGTCTCATGCCATTTATAGTTTGTTTTAGGATTTGTTGACCTAGTTCATAGTGCTCATGGCGTTGGGATCTGTCTCTGTTTTCCATGGTCATCGTAGGATGGACCCCGATAGAGCAGTTGGGATGGAATGTAGAATGGAAACCACACTTCTAGCTAGTGCTGGCACAAAAGCAACCAATACAGGATTCTCTTTTCCTTTTGTTGCTGACAATCTATGGACTTTTAATCAGTTTAGATCTGCCATATGTGCTCAATATCCATGGGGTCTATATGATGCAGTGGAATTCAGGTACTGGGACATTGACAAAACAGCTTGGGTCCCTGTCCAGTGTGATGATGAGCTTGGTATCATGTTTGCAATACATGATTCTTTCCCTGCTAAACTATAAATCAGTGGCATACAAAGACAGAGAGGAGAGCCAGAGAGCAGAGGAACAACATCTCAATCTAGGTCTAGGGATAAAGGTAGGACCAGCCAATCAAGGGGCAGGAAAACAACAACTCATAGTAGAGGCAGCAGTTCCATGCAGGCACCAGGAACACCTACTGTAGAGGTTCCTAGGAATGGAGGTCCCTCTCACAGTAGAGATTCAGTTGACCCCTATACTGAAGAGAGACTACCAGATGATTGGCCAAGTGATGATGAGGATGAAAAGTTGTTTCCACAGTTTGTAACAAGGAAGAAGGGCAAGGAGAAAGATGATGAGGGGGAAGATTATGTTCCGCCCCCTGAAGGCATGTTTTCTGAGGCAGGTGAAGATGAGAAGGAGGAGGACAAGGACATGGGATACTCTGAAACATCTGATGAGGAAAGACCAGATGTGCAATACAATAGAGATGATCCTTCTTTGGCACAGGGAACAATATTTTCCAGTGCTTTAGACTGTAGAAATGCTCTTGCAACCTTCTCAATAAATACTCAAAGTGAAGTTTTAATAAACAAGAGTAACAGTACTAGGTTGACAGTACATTGTGCTTATAAGAGGTGTCAATGGAGGATGCATGCCTCCTTAATGAGACATAGCACACTGTTTCAGGTATCAAATATAGCAACTAACAGTGCATTTGTAGTTAGCAGCATTGATACTGTATTTTGTTTGTTTGTTGCAGCACATAGGTTCTGACATGTGTCTGAACTTTCATGAATGCAGGTTAAGGTGAACAAAACTGCTCATACATGTCCTAGTGTGAACAGGAGAAAAAGATTGATGTCAGCTAAGAGTAGATGGGTTGCTGATTCTGTGAAGACCTGGGTTTTAGAGGATTCAGAAGTGCGACCAACAGAATTGCAGAAAAATTTGAAGAAGTATGGCCTGGCAGTTCCATATATGAGAGTATTCTATGGGAAGCAAATGGCACTTGACAATATCTATGGTAAGTGGGTTGACTCTTTCCAGTTATTGTATACCTTCAAGGCAGAAGTGGAGAAAGCATCTCCTGGCAGTGTAGTTAGCATTGCTAAACACACTGTGCAGTACAAACTAAATGGGAAGAGTAGACAGAAAGAGTGCTTTAGAAGAGTATTTGTTTCTTTCAAAGCATGTTAGCAAGGTTTTTTGAATGGATGTAGGCCTTATCTTGGAGTAGATGCCACTACATTAAATGGCAGATTTAGAGGGCAACTAGTTAGTGCATGTGCTGTGGATGCTTGCAATTGGATCTTCCCAGTTGCATATGGAGTTCTAGAGGGTGAAAATATAGAGAGTTGGACTTGGTTTTTTTAGAATTTAAGAGAGCTTATAGGACACCCACTAGATCTTGTTATCCACACTGATGCATGCAAAGGCCTGGAGACTGCAGTGGAAGATGTGTTCCCAGGTGTGGAGCACAGAGAATGCATGAGGCATTTGGCTGCACATTTCACAAAAAAGTTTAGAGGAAAATTCTTTGATGAAAATTTATGGCCCTGCTCATTGACATACAGCATAAAGAAACACAACTACCATCTTAGGCAGTTGCACAGTAAGGCTGGTGTGAAGAAGTACTTAGAGGAGCATCATAGCAAGCTATGGGCAAGGTCACTGTTCAATTAAGTATGTAAAGTAGATTATGTTAATAACAATCTAGCCGAGTCCTTTAATTCAGAGATTAAAAAATGGAAGGGTGTACACATTGTGGACTTGCTAGAAAAAATAAGACAGTTTATAATGGAGAAGTTTGATCTCAGACAGCAGATTAGAGCTGCTACATTCATTGGCCACATCATAATCCCCAAAGTCATGAAAATGCTTCATGCAAAATCTAAGGACCTTGATATGGAGATAGTGAAGAGAAGCACATATGAGGCAGAGGTCACAACAGTTGACAAGGAAAAGAGAGAGTGGAGATATCCAGTAAATTTGGCCACCGGGACTTGCAGTTGTAGAAAGTGGCAGTTAACTGGACAGCCTTGCGTACATGCTTTGTATTTTATTACTTGAATGAGAGGCCCAGTAAGTGAGATTGATCAGTATGTACATCAATACTTTTCTGTTGCTAGATTCAATGCAACTTATGCTGAAAATTTGCCTGCAATGGAGGGCAAACAACTGTGGGATGTGGTGGACCCTGGGTTTAAATTGTCTGCTGCATTGCAAAACAGGGCCCCTGGTAGACCTAGGAAGACAAGAATTAGGGCAAAATCTGAGGGAAAAGGACTTGGAGGAAGGAGAAAGAAATGTGGCAGGTGTGGAAGGCTTGGCCATCGTGGCACTCACTGCAAGGAATCCATTGACCCATCTTTTGGGGAAGAAGAGCACTGGGGGCTGAAAATGCAACATATGATCATTTAGATGCTGAAACTGATGGTGAAAATGCTACTGAGGTTGAAACTGATGTTGAAAATGCTACAGAGGTTGAACCTGATGCTGAAAATGCTACAGAGGTTGAACCTGATGCTGCAATTGCTACAGATGCACCAACAGTGTCATCTACTGTAAGGTGCAATTGCTACAGATGTTTTCATTTCAATTTTTGCTTCATTTAATGTTCTCATTTCCTTTTTTGCTTCATTTAATGTTCTCATTTCAATTGTAGCCCAAGGAAGAACTACAAAAAGGCAGTTGATAGAGGGATGTCACCAGCCAAGAAGAGGCTCAAGTGTGCACCAGATCCTATAGTAGGATCTGTAACTGGAAGCAACTAGCTAAGCAAACAAGTGGGCAAAACTGTCACCACCAGGAGGAGTTCAAGGCTCTTAACTAACCCTGCTTGCAACACCAGGAGCAAGAAGATGAAAGATCTGTGACTGGAATCATTTACTGCTGTTTTTGTTGTTTAACAACTATTTGTGAACTTGTTAGCTGCTATCTTAAGTGTGTGATGCTGAAATTATGAACTTATGTAATGGTGAACTTGTGAGCTGCTATCTTGAATGTGCAATGCTCCTTTTGTGCAATGATGAATTTACACTATTTTGTGAGCTGCTAGTTTCAAATATGGTATTATGTGAGCTGCTATGTTGTCAGCTGCTACTTTCAAATATTTTGTGAGCTCCTATTTTGTCACAACACATCATTTGTTCAAATATTTGAATCTATGCTATTTCAGTCATTGATCAAAGAAGATTCTTGAGTCATTTCCAAATAGCAACATCACAACATTCCCAAATCACAACATTGTTCTCGGATAATACATACCCAAACTAAGCTCCATCACAACATACACTACAAACAGAAATCCATTTAGTATGGAATATTAGACCACCCAGAAACAAATGTGGCCAAAATGCTAATACCAAGAACTATGATAAATCCCCATGCTTGCATAAGCTCGTTCCTCTTCTTCAGCTTCAGGTTCTTGTTCTTCTGGGTTAGATACATCACCATCCTCTCTAAATCATGAGATTTTAGCCAGCTCTTCTCCAATCCTGCATGAAGCTCCTCAAATGCACGAGCAACACGTTCGGTCGGTGGCAGGTCAATCCAGACAACCCACTCACATTCATCAGGAAGCTGCAAAATCAATGATCGAATTAGAATGAGGGGAAAGAGCATAATCGAATCAAGCTTAAAAGCCAAAAACTTACATCAAGAGGGCAGCCGAGAAACCTTCTGCCAGAGCTTTATCCTCCCCAGGCGACGTGACGAGCAGGAATAAGCCCATGGCTAGGGCACCGCCGTGTCGAGCGAACCTCAAGGCCACAGAATGTCAGATCGGGGATGTAAAACTCCGATTGAAACTGAACTATCCCGACGCCATCAACCTAATAGCAGCAAAAAAAACCCAAATTGATGAACCCTAATTCCGAAATATGCCCATATCTCCCCCAAACCGATGCTGAAACGTACATTGGCGGCCATCGGCGAGCTCGTAGAAGACATCCCCGCCGTGCCCGACATACACATCGCTCACCACGCCGTGCCCGACCTGCCCCTCTCTCTCCGATCGCGGAAACGCCGGATCTAGTGCGTGCTAAAAAATGACCATGTTGTCGTGAGGAAGAAGAAAGAGGCGAGAGAGAGTGAATCGGTTAGTTGGGCCCAGATGTACGGGAGGAGGGGCAAAAATGTCAAAGAAACGACACGTTAGTGGTCAAACAGCCTTGACTGGAAGGAAACGGCTCAGAGGTAAGGGCACACCACGGCGGAGGGGCATTTTTTAGTAGGCTTTGGAATTAGGGGTATATCTGATTAGGTGGTTCGAGTTACGGACCGAAATGCAAATGGCCCAAGTTAATAATGATAGTGCAACTTATTTGTGGCACTACCGTTTAGGTCATTTTGGTGTAAAGCGCATGAAGAAACTCCATGCTGATGGGCTTTTGGAATCACTTGATTATGAATCACTTGATGCTTGCGAACCATGCCTCATGGGCAAGATGACTAAGACTCCGTTCTATGGAACAATGGAGCGAGCAACTGACTTACTGGAAACAATACATACTGATGTATACGGTACGATGAGTGTTAAGGCTCGCAGCGGGTATCGTTATTTTCTGACCTTCACAGATGATTTGAGCAGATATGGGTATATCTACTCGATGAAACATAAGTCTGAAACATTTGAAAAGTTCAAAGAGCTTCAGAGTGAAGTAGAAAATCATCGTAACAAGAAAATAAAGTTTCTACGATCTGATCGCGGAGAAGAATATTTGAGTTATGAGTTTGGCCTTCATTTAAAACAATGTGGAATAGTTTCACAACTCATGCCACCTGGAACACCACAGCGTAATGGTGTGTCCGAACATCATAACCGTACTTTATTGGATATGGTGCGATCTATGATGTCTCTTACCGATTTACCACTATCGTTTTGGGATTATGCATTAGAGACAACTGCATTCCCGTTAAATAGGGCACCATCCAAATCCGTTGAGACGACACCGTATGAACTGTGGTTTAGCAATAGACCTAAGCTGTCGTTTCTTAAAGTTTGGGTCTGCGATGCTTATGTGAAAAGCTTCAACCTGATAAGCTCGAACCCAAATTGGAGAAATGCGTCTTCATAGGATACCCAAAAGAAACTATTGGGTACACCTTCTGAGGGAGTCCAGGATTAGGGGGTCCTCGGAGAGCCGGACTATATCCTTTAGCCGGACTGTTGGACTAGGAAGATACAAGATTGAAGACTTTGTCCCGTGTCCGGATGGGACTCTCCTTGGCGTGGAAGGCAAGCTTGGCAATACGAATATGTAGATCTCCTCCCTTGTAACCGACTCTGTGTAACCCTAGCCCCCTCCGATGTCTATATAAACTGGAGGGTTTAGTCCGTAGGACAACAACAATCATACCATAGGCTAGCTTCTAGGGTTTAGCCTCTACGATCTCGTGGTAGATCAACTCTTGTAATACTCATATCATCAAGATGAATCAAGCAGGAAGTAGGGTATTACCTCGATCGAGAGGGCCCGAACCTGGTTAAACATCGTGTCCCCCGCCTCCTGTTACCATCCGCCTTAGACGCACAGTTCGGGACCCCCTACCTGAGATCCGCCGGTTTTGACACCGACATTGGTGCTTTCATTGAGAGTTCCACTATGCCGTCACTATAAGGCTAGATGGCTCCTTCGATCATCGGCAACGATGCGATCCAGGGTGAGGTTTTCCTCCCTGGACAGATCTTCGTATTCGGCGGCTTCGCACTGCGGGCCAACTCGCTTGGCCATCTGGAGCAGATCGAGAGCTACGCCCCTGGCCATCGGGTCAGTTTGGAAACTTGAACTATACTGCCGACATCCGCGGAGACTTGATCTTCGACGGATTCGAGCCCATGTCAGGTGCGCCGCACAATCACGACGAGCATGACTTAGCTCTACCGTCGGACAGTGTTCGGGAGATCACACCTGCAACTACTCCGGCCCTTAATCCGGAACAAATTGCGCCATCCGAGGACGGGTGGATTGAACCCGCCACGGAGGCCGCACACTCAGCGGCGATAGAGCCGAATACTAACTTCACCTCCTATGAGACCCGTGTTGCCGAACCGTTGGATTCGTCCCCGGCCATGGGCTCTGAGCCGCCTGCGTCCATGCCTATCGAATCCGATTGGGCACCGATCATGTAGTTTACCTCCGCGGATATCTTTTAGCACTCGCCCTTTGGCGATGTGCTAAACTCGTTGAGGTCTCTCTCCTTGTCAGCAGACCCTTGGCTGAACTATGTTCGGCTAGAATGGGATGCGGACGACGAAGAAATTTGCTCCCCACCCACCACCCACTTAGTAGCCACTGTCGACGATTTAACCGACATGCTCGACTTCGGCTCCGAAGACATCGACGGTATGGACGACGATGCAGGAGACGAACAAGAACCACCGCCCACAAGGCGCTGGACTGCCACCTCATCATATGATATATACATGGTGGACACCCCCAAAGAAGGCGATGGCAATAAGAAAATGGAGGATAATCCCTCCAAGAAGCAATCCAAGCACCGACGTCAGCGGCGCCGTCTAAGTGCCGCCATAGCAAAAGCACCGATACCGGCACAAGAGACAATAACGCTCCGGATAGTGCCGAAGACGATGACAATCCCCTCCAGCCAGACCTCGAGCGGGAGGATGGACAAGCTAGCCCTCCGGAACAGGCAGTAAACGGAGAATCAGAGGATGACAATTACATGCCTCTCTTCGAAGACGAAGTGAGCCTCGGCAACGAAGAATTTATCGTGCCTGAGGATCCCGTCGAGCAGGAGCGCTTCAAGCGCCGGCTTATAGCCACAGCAAACAGCCTGAAGAAAAAGCAACAACAGCTTCGAGATGATCAAGATCTGCTAGCGGATAGATGGACTGAAGTCCTGGCGGCCGAGGAATACGAACTCGAGCGCCCAACCAAGAGTTACCCAAAGCGCAGGTTGCTACCCCAACTCGAGGAGGAAGCATTGAAACCCACATCACCAGCGTATGATGCGGCTGATCGGCCACCTCGTGGCCGAGACAGAGAGGCACATCAGCCCGAAGTCCAGCCCGCACCCCGCCGCCACTCAAACAAAAATACCAAGGACCGGGGCAACACGCGGGACCTGTGCGACGTATTGGAAAACAAAGCAAAACATGGTAGATCGATCTACGGATCACGGGGGCGCGCCCAAATGCGGGACGATGACCATCACGCCGGACACGCTAAAAGCAAATCCGGCCGGGCCGAATACAGCAAACAAGACTCGTATGAACGGCGTCGTGATATAGCCCGGCACAGAGGCGCCGCACACCCCCTATGCTTCACTGATGAAGTAATGGATCACGAATTCCCAGAGGGCTTTAAACCCATAAACATTGAATCATATGATGGTACAACAGATCCCGCGGTATGGATCGAGGATTTCCTCCTACACATCCACATGGCTCGCGGTGATGATCTACATGCCATCAAGTACCTCCCACTAAAACTCAAAGGACCAGCTCGGCATTGGCTAAATAGCTGGCAGCAGACTCCCTTGGCAGTTGGGAGGATTTGGAAGATGCATTCCTTGACAACTTCCAGGGCACTTATGTGCGACCACCGGATGCTGATGACTTGAGCCACATAACTCAGTAGCCAGGGGAATCGGCCAGGAAATTCTGGACCAGGTTCCTAACTAAGAAAAACCAAATTGTCGACTGTCCGGATGCCGAGGCCTTAGAGGCATTTAAACATAACATCCGGGACGAGTGGCTTGCCCGACACCTCGGCCAAGAGAAGCCGAAGTCCATGGCAGCCCTCACGACACTCATGACCCGCTTTTGCGCGGGCGAGGACAGCTGGCTGGCTTGCAGCAACAACACATCAAGAAGTCATGGCAATTCAGATGCCAAAGGTAGTAACGGCAGACGACGTCGCAACAGACACAAGCGCCGCAACAACGGTGACAACGCCGAAGACACGACAGTTAATGCCGAATTCAGTGACTCCAAATCCGGTCAGCGGAAGAAGCCGTTCAAAAGAAGCAATCCGGGCCCGTTCAGTGACTCTAACGGCAGATCACGTCGCAACAGACACAAGCGCCACAACAACGGTGACAACGCCGAAGACACGACAGTTAATGCCGAATTCAGTGACACTAAATCCGGTCAGCGGAAGAAGCCGTTCAAAAGATGCAATCCGGGCCCATCTAGTTTGGACCGCATACTCGATCGCTTGTGTCAAATTCATGGCACCCCCGATAAGCCAGCCAATCACACCAACAGAGAATGCTGGGTGTTCATGCAGGCCGGCAAGTTGAATACCGAAAACAAGGAAAAGGAGCTGCATAGCGAGGATGAGCATGAGTCCCGGCCGCCGAACACCGGAGGATAGAAGAAATTTCCTCCCCAAGTGAAAACGGTGAACATGATATACGCAACCCATATTCCCAAGAGGGAACGGAAGCGTGCACTAAGGGACGTGTACGCGATGGAGCCAGTTGCCCCAAAGTTCAACCCATGGTCTTCCTGTCCAATCACTTTCGATCGTAGGGACCACCCCACTAGTATCCGTCATGGCGGTTCTGCCGCATTGGTACTTGATCCCATCATTGACGGATTTCACCTCACCCGAGTCCTTATGGACGGCGGCAGCAGCCTGAACCTGTTTATCAGGATAAAGTGCGCAAAATGGGTATAGACCCCTCGAGGATCAAACCCACTAAAACCACCTTTAAAGGTGTCATCTCAGGTGTAGAGGCCCGTTGCACGGGCTCAATCACACTGGAAGTGGTCTTCGAATCTCCTGACAACTTCCGAAGCGAGGAGTTAATCTTCGATATCGTCCCATTCCGCAGTGGCTATCTGCTCGGATGAACTGCATTTGCCAGATTCAATGTGGTGCCACATTATGCATACCTCAAGCTCAAGATGCGAGGACCTTGGGGGGTTATAACAGTCAATGGAAACACAGAACGCTCGCTCCGCACGGAGGAGCACACTGCGGCCCTCGCAGCAGAAGCACAAATCAGCCTTTCAAGGCAAACCGCCAATTCGGCGATAAAGCCCCCGGACACCTTCAAGCGAGTCCGGAATAACCTCCAACAGGATCGCCTGGCACGTTCAGAGCTCGCCTAGCAATTCGTCCTCCGTCCTAGTCCCAGTCAAGCGACGAAATCTGTGCCGCACGTACATAATTATGCATTAAAAATACCATGGGCATAGGCGGAGGCACGACCAGGACACGTCCCACAATGCGGATCAACCGCCCTAGGGGCTGTATACCTTTATAATTTTCTCTCTTTCAGGACCTTACTCTCCGGAAGCCCTTTTCGGCAGTTTGATTGCTGGACGCATTACGGGAAGGAAATACCAAGGAGGCAAGAAGCTAAGACGTTCAAGGGAATCCCCAGGTGGTCTCTGATAACGATCGAAATACCTGTTTTAAATATCCATACGCAGCTTGCCCTTGGATAGGACATGTCAAATAGTCCTATTTTTTGCTTATTGCACTACTTGTATCCATACGCTTCGACGTATTATTTAATAACAATGCATATCGTTAGTCTATTATTACATTATCCTTTCCTTTTTCTCTTGTATGTTTATTTACGACAAATTGCACCCGTACATTCTGGTACGACCGGTACGCCAGGGGCTTCAGTATACCCCATAACACGGCGTGAGAAGTCCGAACACTTTCGACAGTGCGGCACCCCAAACTTATAGCATTATATGCATCAGCTCTGAATCATGTCTTGGGTCAATAGTTGGGTTTGCCCGGCTCCCATGTTTTGGTACCTTATGTTCCGCAATATCAGCTAAGGTAGCGCTGGGAGAACTACTGCGATTGTGTCCCGGTTCTTCCGGACGAGCACCTCAGTAGAGAAAGCCGAAAACTGACTGTCATGATGAGTTGAGAGCTGGTCTCTGTTCGAGAGGTCTCAAGTCCTTAAAGACTTTTTCCGCTTCGGGCGAGGAGTCGGCCTTGCCCGACTTAGGCGTATATAGCGCCCCAAATTCGGCCTTCCGAATACTAGGGGCATCGCCAAAATTTAAAATTGTAGACTTCTATGGCTACGTGAGAGTGATAAAGCCTTATAGTCCGATTGCCTAGTTCGTTGTGCTGAACACCTCCCTCGAAGGACCCAAAACTGGGATAAAGAGTGCTCAGATTTATCCCGAACTCCCCAGTACTAGTTACGTGGGGGCAGAAGCCGACGACTGGCCAACTCTCAGATTTTATAAACGGCCGCACAGAAGGTAATATTTTAAATTCACAAGCGTTGCATAGCGCAAATGAACTCGTTTCATATTACAGGATCGCATGAGTACATTTATTCAAATATTACATCCTTCGTACATTCATCCACCACAAGGTGAGCACCCTTCAGGACACTGTTATAATACATTTCGGGGTGGCGATGCTCCTTGCCTTCCGGCGGAGCCTCCTTCACCGCTTCTCTGTGTCCAGCTTCGCCCAGTGCACCTTCGCCCGGGCAAAAGCCCTGTGCGCACCCTCGATGCAGACAGAACGCTTTATGACTTCAAGCCGTGGGCAGGCATTCACAAGCCGCCTCACCAGACCGAAGTAGCTATCAGGCAGGGGCTCGCCAGGCCACATCCGGACTATAAGACCATTCATGCCATGTTCGGCCGCCTTGTGGAGCTCGACCAGTTGCTTCAGCTGGTCGCTCAAGGTCATTGGGTGTTCGGTCCCAGTATACTTAGACCAGAACAACTTCTCTGTCGAGCTCCTCTCCTCAGCCCGGTAGAACTCCACGGCATCCGACACACTGCGGGGCAGATCTGCGAACGCTCCCGGAGAGCTCCGAACTCGGGTAAGTAAAAAGAAAGTTTCCTTCACATGCTTGCTCTGCATAATGCCTTACCCACTGCTATCTTCTTAACCGCCTCAATTTCCCGGAGGGCCTTTTGGGCTTCGGCCTTGGCATGCTGTGCGCTTTCGAGGGCCTTCGCAAGCTCGGACCCTTGCATCTTAGAGTCACGCTCCAAGGACTCGTGCTTTTCGGCGAGAGCCTGGAGCTCTTGCTGCACCTTGCCTACTTGGGCTTCTTGCTTTTCTCGCTCGATGCGCTCCTTGGCTGCTTTGTCTTCGACCTCGGATAGCGCCTTCTGCAGGGCCGCCACTTCGGTCGTGGCACCTAGCACAATTCATGACGATCCTATTATTCCAAAACCAAATTTTTCTTTATAATATACAGACGGGGTATCACTTACCTTCGTTCTCTTCGAGCTGCCTCTTGGTAGGGCCGAGCTCTTCCTTGGACCGCTCAAGGTCCTGCTTCAGTGCGGTGACCTCTGCAGTACGTGCAGCAGCAGCCAGCAGCGAAGCCTGCTTATGCACATAGACATATTCTGATTAGACTCCTGCGATTATTATTTGATCCTCTATTCGGTCTTTCTTCGCGAAATGCCGCACATAGCATCAGGGGCTACTGTCTATGCTATAATATGAAACCGTATTGATGGCGCGGTTGGGTTACCCACACCCGTATTGATGAGAATCCCGTGATAAGGGGACACGATCTCTGCTTCGACAAGACGTGCCAAGAAAACCGCCTCGCAATATGTGCAGTAGCTGGTTGAGAAAAACGGTTCGAATAATGACCAGGGCCGTGGTGTGATGTCACGCTGCAGAATGTGTCGCCAGATTAGATTTTTGGAAATATTATTCTCTCTATGATGGTATGCGTAATTTGTTTTGTAGAGCTGGACACTATCCTTGTGTTTGAAATATTCTACGGAGTATTCGGAGGAGGAACCCGCCTTGCAATGCCGAAGACAATCTGCGCGCCGGACTCATCGACATTGAAGCCTGGTTTAGGGGCTACTGAGGGAATCCTGGATTAGGGGGTCCTCAGACAGCCGGACTATATCCTTTAGCCAGACTGTTGGACTATGAAGATACAAGATTGAAGACTTCGTCCCGTGTCCGGATGGGACTCTCCTTGGCGTGGAAGGCAAGCTTGGCAATACGGATATGTAGATCTCCTCCCTTGTAACCGACTCTGTGTAACCCTAGCCCCCTCCGGTGTCTATATAAACCGGAGGGTTTAGTCCGTAGGACAACAAAAATCATACCATAGGCTAGCTTCTAGGGTTTAGCCTCTACGATCTCGTGGTAGATCAACTCTTGTAATACTCATATCATCAAGATCAATCAAGCAGGAAGTAGGGTATTACCTCCATCGAGAGGGCCCAAACCTGGGTAAACATCGTGTCCCCCGCCTCCTGTTACCATCCGCCTTAGACGCACAGTTCGGGACCCCCTACCCGAGATCCACCGGTTTTGACACCGACACCTTCTATCACAGATCCGAAGGCAAGATCTTTGTTGCTAAGAGTGGATCCTTTCTAGAGAAGGAGTTTCTCTCGAAAGAAGTGAGTGGGAGGAAAGTAGAACTTGATGAGGTAATTGTACCTTCTCCTGAATTGGAAAGTAGTTCATCATAGAAATCAGTTCCAGTGATTCCTACACCAATTAGTCAGGAAGCTAATGATGATGATCATGAAACTTCAGATCAATTTAATACCGAACCTCGTAGGTCAATCAGAGTAAGATCCGCACCAGAGTGGTATGGTAATCCTATTCTGGAGGTCATGTTACTTGACCATGATGAACCTATGAACTATGAGGAAGCGATGATGAGCCCAGATTCCGCAAAATGGCTTGAGGCCATGAAATCTGAGATAGGATCCATATATGAGAACAAAGTGTGGACTTTGGTGGACTTTCCCGATGATCGGCAAGCCATTAAGAATAAATGGATCTTCAAGAGGAAGACAGAAGCTGATAGTAGTGATACTATCTACAAAGCTCGAATTATTGAAAAAGGTTGTTGACAAGTTCAAGGTGTTTACTACGATGAGATTTTCTCACTTGTATCGATGCTTAAAAGTCTGTCCGAATCATGTTGGCAATTGCTGCATTTTATGAAATTTGACAAATGGATGTCAAACCTGCATTCCTTAATGGATTTCTTAAAGAAGAGTTGTATATGATGCAACCAGAAGGTTTTGTGATCCTAGAGGTGCTAACAAAGTGTGCAAAGGTCTAGCGATCTATCTATGGACTGGTGCAAGCATCTCAGAGTTGAAATATACGCTTTGATGAGTTGATCAAAGCATATAGTTTTATAGAGACTTGCGGTGAAGCCTGTATTTACAAGAAAGTGAGTGGGATCACTACAGCCTTTCTAATAAGTATATGTGAATGACATATTGTCGATGGGAAATGATGTAGAATTTTCTAGAAAGCATAAATGAGTGTTTGAAAGGAGTTTTTCAAAGAAAGACCTCGGTGAAGCTACTTGCATATTGAGCATTAAGATCTATAGAGATAGATCAAGACGCTTGATAAGTTTATTCAATGAGTACATACCTTGACAAGTTTTTGAAGTAGCTCAAAATGGAACAGTGAAAGAAAGAGTTCTTTCCAGTGTTGCAAGGTGTGAAGTTGAGTAAGACTCAAAGCCCAACCATGGCAGAAGATAGAGAGAGAATGAAAGTCATTCCCTATGCCTCAGCCATAGGTTCTATAAAGTATGCCATGCTGTGTACCAGACCTATTGTATACCCTGCCCTGAGTTTGGCAAGGGAGTACAATTTTGATCTAGGAGTAGATCACTGGACAGCGGTCAAAATTATCCTTAGAGAACTAAGGAAATATTTCTCGGTTATGGAGGTGATAAAGAGTTCGTCGTAAAGAGTTACGTCGATGCAAGATTTGACACCGATCTGGATGACTCTAAGTCACAATCCAGATACATATTGATAGTGGGAGCAATTAGCTAAAGTAGCTCCTTGCAGAGCATTGTAGACATAGAAATTTGCAAAATACATACGGATCTGAATGTGGCAGACCCGTTGACTAAACTTCTCTCACAAGCAAAACATGATCACACCTTAGTACTATTTGGGTGTTAATCACATGGCAATGTGAACTAGATTATTGACTCTAGTAAA
This sequence comes from Triticum aestivum, assembly GCF_018294505.1. Lineage (NCBI taxonomy): Eukaryota > Viridiplantae > Streptophyta > Magnoliopsida > Poales > Poaceae > Triticum > Triticum aestivum. The sequence goes on from NC_057814.1 coordinate 86,792,902, forward strand.
CCCTTTAGGTGTTAATTACATGGTGATGTGAACTATTGGTGGTAAATCACATGGCGATGTGAACTACATTATTGACTCTAGTGCAAGTGAGAGACTGATGGAAATATGCCCTAGAGGCAATAATAAAGTTATTATTTATTTCCTTATATCATGATAAATGTTTATTATTCATGCTAGAATTGTATTAACCGGAAACTTGATACATGTGTGAATACATAGACAAAACAAAGTGTCCCTAGTGTGCCTCTACTAGACTAGCTCGTTAATCAAAGGTGGTTAAGTTTCCTGACCATAGACATGTGTTGTCATTTGATGAATGTGATCACATCATTAGGAGAATGATGTGATGGACAAGACCCATCCGTTAGCTTAGCATAATGATCGTTAAGTTTTATTGCTATTGCTTTCTTCATGACTTATACATGTTCCTCTGACTATGAGATTATGCAACTCCCGAATACCGGAGGAACACCTTGTGTGCTATCAAACATCACAACGTAACTGGGTGATTATAAAGATGCAATACCGGTGTCTTCGATGGTGTTTGTTGGGTTGGCATAGATCAAGATTAGGATTTGTCACTCCGTGTATCGGAGAGGTATCTCTGGGCCCTCTCGGTAATGCAACATCACTATAAGCCTTGCAAGCAATGTGACTAATGAGTTAGTTACGGGATGATGCATTATGGACTGAGTAAGAGACTTGCCGGTAATGAGATTGAACTAGGTATTGAGATACCGACAATCGAATCTCGGGCAAGTAACATACCGATGACAAAGGGAATAACGTATGTTGTTATGCGGTTTGACCGATAACGATCTTCGTAGAATATGTAGGAACCAATATGAGCATCCAGGTTCCGCTATTGGTTATTGACCGGAGATGAGTCTCGGTCATGTCTACATAGTTCTCGAACCCGTAGGGTCCGCACGCTTAACGTTCGGTGACGATCGGTATTATGAGTTTATGTGTTTTGATGTACCGAAGGTAGTTTGGAGTCCCAGATGTTATCACGGACATGACGAGGAGTCTCGAAATGGTCGAGACATAAAGATTGATATATTGGATGACTATATTCGGACACCGGATGAGTTCCGGGGGTCACTGGATAATTATCGAAGTGCTGGGGGGTTATCGGAACCCCCGGGGGAACTAATGGGCCAACATGGGCCTTGTGAGAGAGAGAGGAGGGGGCCTTAGGGCTGGCCGCACCTCCCCTTGAGGAGTCTTAATTGGACAAGGAGGGGGGCGGCGCCCCCTCTTTCCCTCCCTCTCTCCCTCTCCTTCCTTCGCCCTCCTAGTAGGACTAGGAAAGGAGGAATCCTACTCCTACTAGGAGGAGGATTCCTCCCCTCCTTGGCGCGCCCATAGGGCTGGCCGGCCCCCCTTGCTCCTTTATATACGGGGGCAGGGGGCACCCTAGAACACACAAATTGACAGTTGTCTTAGCCGTGTGCGGTGCCCCCCTCCACAGATTTCCGCCTCGGTCATATCGTTGTAGTGCTTAGGCGAAGCCGTACGTCGGTAACTTCATCATCACCGTCGTGCTGACAAAACTCTCCCTCGGCCTCAGCTAGATCTAGAGTTTATGGTACGTCACCGAGCTGAACGTGTGCAGATGACAGAGGTGCCGTACTTTCGGTGCTAGGATCGGTCGGATCGTGAAGACGTACAACTATATCAACCATGTTGTCATAACGCTTCCGCTTACGGTCTACGAGGGTACGTGGACAACACTCTCCCCTCTCGTTGCTATGCATCACCTAGATGGATCTTGCGTGTGCGTATGAATTTTTTTGAAATTACTGCGTTCCCCAACAAGAACCATGCGGGAAATCCATCTGGGCCTGGTGCCTTCAAAGGCCCGATCTGGAACACTGCACGAGATCTCCTGATCCCTGAACGGAGCACACAACCTTACATTGTCAGTCGGCGTCATCACTCATTCAAATAGATCCACTACCTCACACTACAAAAAAAGACACATCCGTGACATTTTGGGCCGAACGAATTTTTTCTGTCATACTTATGACACTTCTATGACGATAATTGTGACAAAACCCGGTATCATCATAGATGTGGTGGGCTCCTACTTCTATGACAAAAAATCATGACAGAAACTGGGCTTTTCGTCCTGGGCGGGCCGGAGTCGCAGCTACATGACATTCTTTGGGCCGTCCATGACGAAAAAAACCATGGTAGAATCAAGGGCGCGGAAAATATCGGGGAGCTCCCAGTTACGGTGGATGGTCGGGGGCCGAGCGATGCGCGTTTCTCTCGTACACGTACGCGCATGGGTGCGAGGCGTTGGGCTCTAACTGAACACGAGCGATTGCACTGCAGGCTACGCATTACACTGAACCCGAGCGATCGATCGATCCCTTGATGTTAACTGAACCCGAGTGATTCCTTCGCTACTGCTGCTAACTGAAGCCGATCAATGCTGCCTCCGGATGAACAGTGAGCGTTGTTGGGGGGTTTGGACGAACAGTTCCCGGTGGGGGTTGGATGAACAGGAACCCGTGGTAGTAGAGGCCGTTGTCGCTGGATGACCAGTACCCCGATCGATCGAGCCGGTGGATGAATAGGACCCTGTGGAGGGCTGGATGAACAGGACCCCGTGGAGGGCTGGTTGAATAGTAGCCGGTGGAGGGCTGGTTGAACAGTAGCCGGTGGAGGGCTGGATGAACAGTAGCCCGTGGAGGGGTGGTTGAACAGTGATAATCCCCAAGTGCAAGGAATCATCGCAACAATTTCCAAAGGTGGAAGTGATAAGTATGGAGTGTCGAACCCACAAGGAGCTAACGGTAAGATCAATATTCTCTCAAGCCCTATCTGCCACTGATACGACTCTACGTACACCGAACGTTTGCTTCCAACTAGCAACGAGAAATAAAACTACGTTGTGGCTATGAAGTGGATAACTTTGTATGATATCGGAGAGCTAAAATATAAAAGTAGGTGATGTTATCATAAAGTTAGAATATATTACTAAATATTATAAATAGCGAGTGTGGAATAGTGATGGATCGGTGTGCGGAATTGTCCTAGGCAATTGTTAACAAGACCGATAGTCATCATTGCAATTTCATATGAGGGAGAGGCATAAGCTAACATACTTTCTCTACTTGGATCATATGCACTTATGATTGGAACTCTAGCAAGCATCCGCAACTACTAAAGATCATTAAGGTGAAACCCAACCATAGCATTAAAGCATCAAGTCCTCTTTATTCCCATAGGCAACAACCCCCTTACTCGGGTTTGTGTTTCAGTCACTCACCAACCCACTATAAGCGAATCATGAACGTATTGCAACACCCTACAGCGGAAATCCCTCACGCTTGCGCGACACGGAGGGCACCATAGGACATCACCAAAATAAAACATACAACTCGTACCAATCTAGATCATCAATCAACCCAAAGACAAAGGATATCTACTCAAAACATCATACGATGGCAACACATCATTGGATCATAATATGTGGCATAAAGCACCATGTTCAAGTAGGGATTACAGCGGGGTGCGGGAGAGTGGACGGCGTAAAAGAGATGAGGATGGTGATGATGGTGGTGATGTTGATGAAGACGATCACCGCGGCGATGATTCCCCTCTCAATGGCACTCCGGTGCCACCAAGAGAGAGGAGGAGAGGTTCTCCCCCTTGTGCTTCCTCCTCCATGGCCTCCCCCTAGATGGGGAAAGGTTCTCCCTCTGGTCCTTGGCCATCATGGCGATGATGGCCCTTCCGGGATACTCCTCCATGGCCACCGGTGATGATGGCCCCCTCCGGCAGGGTGCCAGAGAGGGCCTAGATTGATTTCTCGTGGCTATAGAGGGTTGCGGCGGCGGAACTTCCGATCTAGGTTAATTTTCCGAGGTTTCTGTATTTATAGGAATTTTTGGCGTCGGTCTCACGTCAAGGAGGTGCCCGAGGCGTGCACGAGGCAGGCCCACACGCCTGGGAGGGGAGGGGGTGGGCGCGCCACCACCCTCGTGGACGCCCCGGGACTCTCCTGGCCCAACTCTTTTACTCCGGGGTCTTCTTTTGGTCCATAAAAAATCGTCAAAATTGGCACGTCAATTGGACTCCATTTGATATTCCTTTTCTGTAAAACTTAAAAACAAGGAAAAAACAGAAACTGGCACTGGGCACTAGGTTAATAGGTTAGTCCCAAAAATCATATAAAATAGCATATAAATACACATAAAACATCCAAGGTTGATAATATAATAGCATGAATACTTCATAAATTATAGATACGTTGGAGACGTATCAGCATCCCCAAGCTTAATTCCTGCTCGTCCTCAAGTAGGTAAATGATAAAAGAAATAACTTATGAAGTGTGAATGCTAGCAAGTGCATAAGTTTCATCAATGATAGTTTCAATCACTTTTTATAGCATCATTATATATCATAAAGTAGCTCATCTTCATAAAACTTTTCATGATCAAGTAACAAGCTATTCACATGTTAAAGTATAGATTATGAACTTTCTTGAAACTAACAAACTATATTCTCAGTCATCAAACAATTGCAATTCATCTTATTTTCAGGAAGGGTCTATGTCAGATCTTTGATTTAGCAAACTCCACATACTCAACCATCATTTAGTCTTTCACAATTGCTAACACTCACGTGATATTTATGGGTTCAAAGTTTTAATCGGACATAGAGAAAGATAGGGGCTTATAAATTCGCCTCCCAACCTTTTACCTCAAGGGTAATGTCAACAATAATAGTTCATGAAACTTCTTTCCAACACAATGTGCTTGCCAAAGGATAAAATGTAAAAAGGAAAGGTGAAAATCACCATGACTCTTGCATAAGGGTAGAAGATAAAAGTAAAAGATAGGCCCTTCGCAGAGGGAAGCAGAGGTTGTCATGCGCTTTTATGGTTGGATGCACAAAATCTTAATGCAAAAGAACGTCACTTTATATTGCCACTTGTGATATGGACCTTTATTATGCAGTCCGTCGCTTTTATTTCTTCCACATCACAAGATCGTATAAAGCTTATTTCCTCCACATTAATAGATCATACATATTTAGAGGGAAATTTTTATTGCATGCACCGATGACAACTTACTTGAAGGATCTTACTTAATCCATAGGTAGGTATGGTGGACTCTCATGGCAAAACTGGTTTAAGGAATGTTTGGAAGCACAAGTAGTATCTCTACTTGGTGCAAAGAATTTGGCTAGCATGAGGGGGAAAAGCAAGCTCAACATGTTGGATGATCCAAGACAATATACTTTATTTCGGATATAAGAAAACATAACCCATTGCGTTGTCTTCCTTGTCCGACATCAACCTTTTAGCATGTCATATTTTAATGAGTGCCCACAATTACAAAAGATGTCCAAGATAGTATATTTATATGTGAAATCTCTCTTCCTTCAATATTCTTTCATGAATTGTTCAAGTGACCAATTCTACGTTTGCTAACTTTCAATAAGTTACTACCTATACTTATTCTATGTGAAGTCATTACTCCCCATGGTATAAGCATATGAAACATATATAAATTTTGATTTATGATATTCAATTATTCAACCATTTGCTCATAGGATATACGTGAAGCACGTGAGTAAATGACAAACTACTCCAAAACATAATAGTGAAGGACACTGAGTATTCAAATAATTAACTAGCCATGGGAGGATTATTTTTTGTTTAATAATTCAGATCCAATGATTTTATTCAAACAACAAGTAAAATTGAAAATACGCTCCAAGCAAAACAATATCATGTGACGAATAAAAATATAGCTCCGAGTAAGGTATACCTATAGTTTTGAAGACGAAAGAGGGGATGCCTTCCGGGGCATCCCCAAGCCTAGGCGCTTGAGTCTTCCTTGAATATTACCTTGGGGTGCCTCTTGCATCCCCAAGCTTAGGGTCTTTCCACTCCTTATTCTCCTCATATCGATATCTCACCCAAAGCTTGAAAACTTCAATCACACAAAACATAACGGAACTTCGTGAGATAGGTTAGTATGATAAAGAGTAAACCATTCACTTTGGTACTGTCAAAGACAAGGTTCATAATTGTTCTCACACAATGCCTACTGTACCATATCATTTCTACAATTTATATTGAGAAATATAAGTCATAGAAACTAGAAAACAAGCAAACTATGCAATGAAAACAGAATCTGTCAGAAACAGAACAGTCTGTAATGATCTGAATACTAACCATACTTCTGCTACTCAAACAATTATGAAATAAATTTGTGGACGTGAGGAATTTGTCTATTAATCTTCTGCAAAAAGAATCAACTCAAAAGCACTCGTCAATAAAAAATGGTAGCTAATCTCGTGAGTGCAAAGTTTCTGTTTTTTACAGCAAGATCACATTAACTTTCACCCAAGTCTTCCCAAAGGTCTTACTTGGCACTTTATTGAAAAAAGCTATAAAACATGATTACTACAGTAGCTTAATCATGTAAACACACGAAAACAGTAAGGGTAAATATTGGGTTGTCTCCCAACAAGCGCTTTTCTTTAATGCCTTTTAGCTAGGCATGATGATTTCAATGATGCTCACATAAAAGATAAGAATTGAAACATAAATAGAGCATCATGAAGAATATCACTAGCACATTTGAATCTAACCAACTTCCTATGCCTAGGGATTTTGTGAACACACAATTTATAGGAACAAGAATCAACTAGCATAGGAAGGCAAAACAAGTATAACTTCAAAACTTTAAGCACATAGAGAGGAAACTTGATATTATTGCAACTCCTACAAGCATATATTCCTCCCTCATAATAATTTTCAGTAGCATCATGAATGAATTCAACAATATAACCATCACATAAAGCATTCTTTTCATGATCTACAAGCATAGAAATTTTTCTACTCTCCACATAAGCAAAATTCTTCTCATAAGGAATAGCGGGATCATTAGTTCCTAAAGTTGACACTCTTCCAAACCCGCTTTAGATGATAGTATTATTCATACTCCAAAAGATATAAGTGAAGTTCATGGAGCATTCTACAACTAATATAGACTAACCAATATCCAAGCTCAAAATATATAAGTGAAGCACACGAAGCATTCTATAAAACCATACTCAAAAAGATTTAAGTGAAGCACAAAGAGCAATTCTATAGGATCATACTTAAAAGATATAAGTGAAGCACATGAAGTATTATATAAATTGATGAAGGGACATCTCATACTAGCATGGTTCTTAAAGAAAAAGGAAAACACAAGGGACACAAATCATGTGAACAAAACAAAAACCGAGGTATACCGATAATTGTTGAAGAAGAAAGATGGGATGCCAACCGGGGCATCCCCAAGCTTAGATGCTTGAGTATCCTTGAAATATTTACTTGGGGTGCCTTGGGCATCCCCAAGCTTCAACTCTTGCCTCTCTTTATTCTTCTCACGTCGGTAACTCCTCGTTCTTCGAACACTTCATCCACAAAAACTTAACAAAAACTTTGTGAGATCCGTTAGTATAACAAAGCAAATCACTACTCTAAGCACTGTTGAAAACCAATTCATTTTTATGTTTTTGCATTATAGCTACTGTAATATAACTTTTCCATGGCTTAATCCACTGATAGAAATCGATAGTTTCATCAAAACAAGCAAGCAATGCATCAAAAACAGAATCTGTCTTAAACAGGACAGTCTGTAGTAATCTGGAAGTTTAGCAAACTTCTGTAACTCAAACAATTATGAAATAAATTTGAAAATTTGAAAATTTTGTACAGAAGTAATGTGCAAAAAATTTCAGATCCATTTGACTTTCCAGTAAGAAATGTAAAATCACGCGCTACAGCCAAAGTTTCTGTTTTTGTTCTGCACATAGTAAACAAGCAATCTAATCATCCTAAAACCAAAGCTTGGCACATTATTTTTATAATACAATGGATATATACAAGGGGATAATTATTTACAGAGAAACTTGCATGAAAAATTCTACATTGTTTCCGTGAGCATGAACACAAGTGCTCAAGGTCGACCCTCACTTCTTCAATGCATAACTTTCCAATCGCTTCTCTTTTTGAAAAACTTTTTTAGGCATGAGAGGCAAGTAATTTTTTTTGCATTTTCATTCTTTTAATTTTTTTTGTATGTTTCACCCACAACTAAACAGAAACAAAAAGGAAAAAACAAAATCTACTTAGTGAAGAAAGCAAACAAGCACACACGAGAATATCAACCCCACGCTATTGCTCCCCGGCAACGGCGCCAGAAAAGAGCTTGATAATCCCCAAGTGCAAGGAATCATCGCAGCAATTTCCAAAGGTGGAAGTGATAAGTATGGGGTGTCGAACCCACAAGGAGCTAAAGGTAAGATCAATATTCTCTCAAGCCCTATCTTCCACTGATACGACTCTACGTACACCGAACTTTTGCTTCCAACTAGCAACGAGAAATAAAACTTCGTTGTGGGTATGAAGTGGATAACTTTGTATGATATCGGAGAGCTAAAATATAAAAGTAGGTGCTGTTATAATAAAGTTAGAATATATTACTAAATATTATAAATAGCGAGTGTGGAATAGTGATGGATCGGTGTGCGGAATTGTCCTAGGCAATTGTTAACAAGACCGATAGTCGTCATTGCAATTTCATATGAGGGAGAGGCATAAGCTAACATACTTTCTCTACTTGGATCATATGCACTTATGATTGGAACTCTAGCAAGCATCCGCAACTACTAAAGATCATTAAGGTGAAACCCAACCATAGCATTAAAGCATCAAGTCCTCTTTATTCCCATACGCAACAACCCCCTTACTCGGGTTTGTGTTTCAGTCACTCACCAACCCACTATAAGCGAATCATGAACGTATTGCAACACCCTACAGCGGAAATCCCTCACGCTTGCGCGACACGGAGGGCGCCATAGGGCAACACCAAAATAAAACATACAACTCGTACCAATCTAGATCATTAATCAACCCAAAGACAAAGGATATTTACACAAAACATCATAGGATGGCAACACATCATTGGATCATAATATGTGGCATAAAGCACCATGTTCAAGTAGGGATTACAGTGGGGTGCGGGAGAGTGAACCGCGTAAAAGAGATGAGGATGGTGATGATGGTGGTGATGTTGATGAAGACGATCACCGCGGCGATGATTCCCCTCTCAATGGCACTCCGGTGCCACCAAGAGAGAGGAGGAGAGGTTCTCCCCGTTGTGCTTCCTCCTCCATGGCCTCCCCCTAGATGGGGAAAGCTTCTCCCTCTGGTCCTTGGCCGTCATGGCGATGATGGGCTCTTCGGGATACTCCTCCATGGCTACCGGTGATGATGGCCCCCTCCGGCAGGGTGCCAGAGAGGGCCTAGATTGATTTCTCGTGGCTACAGAGGGTTGCGGCGGCGGAACTTCCGATCTAGGTTAATTTTCCGAGGTTTCTGTATTTATAGGAATTTTTGGCGTCGGTCTCACGTCAAGGAGGTGCCCGAGGCGTCCACGAGGCAGGCCCATGCGCCTGGGGGTGGGGGGTGGGCGCGCCCCCACCCTCGTGGACGCCCCGGGACTCTCCTGGCCCAACTCTTTTACTCCGGGGTCTTCTTTTGGTCCATAAAAAAATCGTCAAAAATTGGCACGTCAATTGGACTCCGTTTGATATTCCTTTTCTATAAAACTCAAAAACAAGGAAAAAACAGAAACTGGCACTGGGCACTAGGTTAATAGGTTAGTCCCAAAAATCATATAAAATAGCATATGAATGCACATAAAACATCCAAGGTTGATAATATAATAGCATGAATACTTCATAAATTATAGATACGTTGGAGACGTATCAAATAGGACCCCCGTGGAGAGGGCTGGTTGAACAGTAGCCGGTAGAGGAGCGCGCGTTGGAGGCTGGATGAACAGGAGCCCGTGGATGAAAAGTCACAGGTGGAGGCTAGAGGAGGTCGACGGTGGATGAACAGTAGCCCGTGGAGGCTGGAGGAGGTCGACAGTGGAGATGAACAGTATCCTGTGGAGTCCCGTTTTGCGGTACGCCACACCCCTCCCGATGAACAGGACCCCCGTTTCGACCGTAGTGCTCCAACACAAGTCTGTTTCCTCTGTGCGGTACGCCACACCCCTCCCGATCAACAGGACCCTGTTTCGACCGTAGGAGGTCCGTTTCCTCCATTTTTTGGGTACGCCAGACCCCTCCCGATGAACAGGACCCCGTTTCCACCGTGGTCGGTCGAACACAAGGCCGTTTCCTCCGTTCTGCGGTATGCCAGGCCTCGTTTCCATCGCCTGTTCCGTCCAATACGGTTGGCTCCCGATGAACACGATGACGCATTCCATTCCGACCCAGCCGGTTGGCTCCCCATGAACACGGCGACGACACAGTTTCTCCGTTCCGACCCAGCCATAGCCATGTACACGAGTCCTGGCCGTACGTATGATCGAGTAGGCGTTCGAGACCCCGCCCGTATGTACATACGTGGCCGTATTTACTTTTTTGCACCCTGGCCGCTGTACATACGTGTACAGGCTATGTGCGCGCCTCTAGTACGACACGTGCGCACCTCTACTACGACATGTTCCCTTCCTTGCACGGCCACGGTTCATCGTTGCAGCCTACGGACAAACCGATCATATGTACGTACACGTTCGCGACCAGAATGACAACGCTACGTACGCTTCGACCAGGTGGGTACCGACTGTTAGGCACTTCCTTGCGTGCGAAGATGTAGCTGGTGCGTCCCAGCAGTCAGGGGCGAATCATTTTTTTCCCGTAATATGGACACACTTCCTTGCGTGCGAAGATGTAGCTGGTGGGTCCTAGCAGTCAGGGGTAGAAAAAAATTATTTTTCAGGGTAAAAAGGATGCAGTTGCATGCATGCGTCCATGGGCATGGTGTGTCCCCACTGTCAGCCTCTCACGTACAGTCATCTTTCGATGACTCTCAGTTGTTGACCACGTTGACCACACCGTGCCGAGCGCACCAAGGCTGGTGGACGACGGTGAGGCCCCAGACTGGAACGACCCGGAGATGGGGAAGGCGCGGCAGTGGAGTCGCAGATGGAGACGAGTGGGAAACTTGACTGGTTTGGGTGCGCGGCAGCACTGCCGCGGTGCCGCCCACGGGAGAGAGGAGCAAGAATAGAGGTTGAAGAAGGAGCACGGCTGTTGGATTAACATCCAACGGTCCAGATGCTAGAATCATTTGTTGATTAAGTTGACAAAGCCCTGCGTACACGTCCGCTTAGTAGGCCCACAAGCCAGCCACCAAATCTGACGGGTACCAGCTGTCAACGGGAGGAATAATTTTTTTCGCATAACAAGGAGGCACTTCATTCCGTGCGAAGATACAGCCGGTGGGTCCCAGCTGTCAGGGGAGGAAACATTTTTTTTCAGCTTAATAAGGAGGAACTTTCCTTGCATGCGACCATGGGCCTCGTGGGTTCCAGCCGCCAGGCTCTCCACGTACAGTCCTCTTCCGATGACTCTCGTTTGTTGACCACGCCGCACCGAGCGCAGCGAGGCGGTGGACAACGGCGAGGCCCCGGACGGGAACGACCCGGAGCTGGGAAGACGCGACAGTGGAGTCGCAGATTGAGACGAGGAGAAGGGTTATAACTGGTTCTGGTGGGGCATGGGGCTGCAGTCGGTGGAGAATAACAGGAGGTGTGGAGAGGTGGAGGGATAGCCTAGCCGGCGGTGGGGTAGCGCTTCGCAGCGATGCATGCTAAGCAGAGCCGCTAGCCGGCCGTTGGAGGAAGAAGACGAAGATTGAAGGTGCATGCCAGCCGTTGGATATAAATCCAATGGTTGTGGATGTCATAATCATTTGTCGACCAAGTTGACAATGCCCTGCGTAGGCTTCGACCTATTGGCCCACATGTCAGCCTGCAAAAATGTGGCATATATTTAACCCATGTTTTGTCCATTTGCTAGGCTAGGTGAACAAATAATTTCGCGTCAATGCGGCCCATTTATATTTTCTAAGAAATCCCAGCCCATTTCCACTTTCTTGAAATACACGAATTAGCTGGGCTCGTTCTATATATAATGTTAGGTTAGAAGGAGCAATTAATATCAAAAAATAAACCGGAGCAACACATTTTTTATGTATAAAATTAAAAAATAGCGAGTTATTACTCAAAATAAAAATGAGCGCGTTATTATTACATTGGTCCTTAAAATCCTCGCAAGCTTTTGTACGCAATCACCAGGATTTTCCTTGCCTGTGAGTCAAAAACAACCAGGATTTTCCTTCCCAACTTCTGTTAAACATTTACTTTTATAAGTTAATAACACGTGGGATGTTTTTATAATGTATATATAAGTCTCTATAAAATATACGATAATAGTGATAATATAAATATATATAATGTGGTTAGAAGGGAAAACATAAATTGGAGACAGCATTATTATTCTTATATATAGATAAATAGAACAGAGATCTGCGTTTTACTAAGAAAAATACATTGGGCTGCCGATCTTTAAGAAAAAGCCCATAGGCCGGTATGGACCTCAAAAAACAAGTTGAAACCACTGTCTCCGTATGTCGTGGGCTACGCATGTTAAAAAACAAAACCTTGGCCTAGCTGATACTTGTTCGCCCTCTGGAAAAAAATGATACCAGCTAGATCCCCGAGCGAACTGGATTAAACAGGGGCCGGCGGCGCGACTGAAGAAGGACATCAGGAGTGATTTTTCTTCTTCAGTGGATGGCTCTCGATGGCATTTTTTTACTTGCCTCTGCACCATACAACTTGTATTTTTAGCCTCCCAGTCCGTGGTGGACCAACAGCCCATTTGCTGGGCGGGCCAACCTACAGAAACCAGCACTCAATTTTTCATCAAGCCCCAGAAACAACGCAGTACTATGTTTGTTTTGAGGCCGAAAACATTACGACAGGGGTTGAGCGGGGGAGGGGGAAGACAGAGCAAAAAGATTAAAAAGAGCTGATGCGCCGTTGCTACCCTAACAAAGCAGGTGCAATTCTTCTCGGGAAGAAGGTGTGCCGTTGACACCCACACGTCACAAATCCCACAGTAAGCATACTAACAAGTTCATACACAAGTACAACAGAAAAGGTAAACATTCGTATCAAACTCATGTTCACAGGACATGTTCATATTCATAGCCAACATTCACAATCAACAACTCAAAAGATTCATATATACACAAGTTCAGCATGTCTATGCATCCAAATGGTTGATGGATCACACGACAATATTCATAGATAATTCACAAAAAGATTCAGATATACACATGTTCAGTATGTTTATGCATCCAAATGACTGAGATCACAACAAATATCATCCATGGACGAACTTTAATTACCTAGGGTACAGACTGGTAAATGGTGTTCAGTTGGAGGTACTTCTTGCTAAAATTAATGCTTGTACGAGTAAACTTTCGAGTACATAAGAGGCAGCACAGACAATCTGAACTTTGCTTGTAGGTTTATCCTCAAATAGTGGCCTCGTGCCGAGGGAGGTTTGAGCAACTTGGCCACTACTTTCATCCAACTAGTTTACTGGCTCATCTTGGTCCTGTAGCTCGCCAAAATTCTACACTGCAGACAAGAAAGAAGGCAGTTGAGAAAATGAACCACCCAAATTTTTTGTGCAGTTCAACTGAAATGGAGCATCCCTGGCGTGCAGACTGATTAAGTGCCAGATGAATATACGCGTCAACCAACTTGTCTGGAATCTTTAGACTCCATGCCATACAGTTTGCTACCATATGTGCCGATAACCAAAAGGCACAAGTTGGGACCAAAGACTGGACTGCGTTTTTCTGGGCTATGCGCCAAGCAATATTTTTGGCGTTCACTCTCCTAATACTTGGAGTTTGACAACTGGTTGACGCTGGTTGATACTTGAATGAATGTAGGCACTTCTTCCTGTCAACATCGATGCTTGTCTGAGTGAACTTTGGAGTACATAGCAGCAGCATAAGTACCTGTCCATCTGATCTTTTTGTGCAGTTCTACCGAAATCACCCAATGTAATGATTTGCGTGCGAGTTCAGGCTCGAAGTTACTCCTTTATGAAATCGGTAAACAGTAGCACAATACCAAATTACCAATACATATGACAAGCACAATAATCAGGATAAAGACCAGTACCAACCTGTGTGAGGTAGCATATCAATTACTATTTCCTTTGACTGGAAGCCGAGATAAGCCAAGCGACTGACAGCAAAGGAAGAATGCAAGCCGAGATTAGCGACTGACAGGAAAGGAACACTACAAAAAAAATACACTTCCGTGATGATACGTGTTTGTCACAGTAGGTCGCGTTTTTTGTCATGCATGTACATCCATGACAAATTTATGACAGTATCAAGATAGTCATTCCTGTGCTGTCGTAGAAGTGTTCCATGACATTACGAAAATTATCATCACGGAAGTGTCAACTTCCATGACGATAAATCGCGCGTCACAGAAGTGCTTTCGTCAAGGGTGACCGACACGTGGCATCCACCGTAACGGAACGCCGTTAAGCTATCGGGTCGGGTTTTGGATCCGATAACCCTTTAACAGCCCCGACCAATGGGGATTTTCCACGTGTAAAATCATCATTGGCTGGAGGAAACACGTGTAGGCTCATCGTTGGGACAGATGTCATCCACTGATTGGACAGAAGGCGCCTATGATACGTCGACACGTGGCACGGCCCAACAGAGGCCCATTCCTGTGAAAAGGCCGACCCGTTTGACTTGGTCAAAAGGTGGCGGGCCGGCCCATGGAAAGCCTGTTAACGGCCTGTTCGCATATAGCCCATTTACAGCCCGCTAACCCAAGGCCCGTTACGCCCTATCTGAATTAGGCCCAGTAGCGTCATCTGGGCCATCCAATATGATTCCAGCCCGTTTTCACTTCTGGCCCATGTATGGCCCATGACGTCTTTCGGCCCATATGAGGCCCTATGTAACTCTTGGCCTATTAACGCCCCGTGGTGAAACTGGCCCGTAATGAACAATGTTTCACTTTACACCCATTAACGGCCCGTGGTGAAACTGGCCCGTAATGAACAGTGTATCACTTTATACCCATTAACCGCCCGTTATTCCGTTGGGACGTTTCCAGCCCATGTTATCTTTCGGCCTGCTCAGAGCCCATTTATTCTTGGGCTCATTTCCAGCATTCGTTTACTTACGGTCCGTTACTGTCATTTTCTGCTTGTGGGCCAAATTCAGCCCGTGGTTACAGTCGGCCCATTTGTGGTCCGTTAATACGTTGGGTCGTTTTCATAGCGTCATCAAATACGGCCTATTAACGATGGCCCATTATGGTCGGCCCATGAACGGATGATTCCAACTCTAGCCCATTTACGGCCATAATGCGGTCTGTTTGGCCCATGTTTGGCCAATCGATCATACGGCCCGTATAAGGCCCATTGATGATACGGCCCGCAGAAGGCCCATTGTTTCTACAGCCCGTACGAGGCCCATTGTTTCTACGGCCCGTATAAGGCCCATTGTTTCTACGGCCAGTAGGAGGCCCAGTGTCACTACAGTAAATATTAGCCCATGGTTATTGTGGCCTAGTTTTAAAAAATAGGTTATTGCAGCCACTAGCTAACCGCGGAAAAAGAACTGCAATTACTGAGGTTTTCTTTTTATCCCCCTAACCTTATTTTTGTGTCTTCTTCGTTCTCAGTCCCTACGGTCCATTGTAGGATGATTTTCCTAAGGCCTTGAATTCGTTGGCAAGGTGATCAGGGTCCTCTCCCTGGTCCTATCGAACCAGTGACTTCTCTCCTGGGATTGAATATGTTTTGCCTTTCCCCGATGGTTCCGCATTCCTATGTGGGTAGGATTCGCCAGGGATGAGACGGTAGGGGCAGAGGGAATTTCCGGTGGAGCGGTGAAATGCATTGAGATCGGAAAGAACACCAACGGCGAAAGCACTCTGCTGGGACAAGCAAACAAATCAACAAGACAACAAGGAAATAAATAAGCAAGCAACTAACACTAGGCTATCACGGCTATTACACATATTACATCCACTAGGCATCAAAGTTCGCACCAGTGCAAATATAGGGAACAAAGCAGCATATCATATACACTGGTTGTCAAAGTTGGCGACCAGCGCAAATAAACGCCGCAGCAAAACAAATCCAGAACTGAAACCACATCAGAAGATCTCAAGAAACAATATCCTGGGTACCCATAATGCTGGCAAGAGGCTTAGCAAGCTTATTAACTTTCTGTTGTTTGGCGCTTAAATCCTCCAGCGCTTGCTGTTGCACTAGAAAATATGCATCTGAATTCTGCAGGGATTTCCTCGGTCCTTCAGCTTCCTGTCGTAGCACATCTGATCGATGTCTTTCAACTTGAAGTTGAGACTCAAGAAGATGAACTGATTCAGGCAGCGAGTTCGAAGAGCTTGTGCCAGCAGTAGTGGCCAGTAACTCGAACACTACATCAAGACATGACTTTTGGGTTCCCTCACTGTCGTCAAGATAGTTTTTATCAGCTTTCTTGGAGACCAACAGGGATGTCTCACTATCTTGAAACTTATCTGCATTACTTCCTTTACCATTGGATAACGCGGTACTGTTCTCCAATATTTTGTCCGCATTCTAAAAGAGAAACAAGCATACACATCACATGTTTACCATGTTGTATATGAAACTCATTTTGGTAAATGAGTTCAGTAGTAAAGTGGACAGGATAACAGCATGAAACAAACATATATCTATGTACCATGGTCACTTTATGGTCTATATCATTCTAGTTTTTGTTGCCAAATCAAGATAGAGACACAGTTCAAATAATATTTGTTCAAGACAAAGCAGAATAGACAGAATATAAGTGTGGGAACTATAGAGCAATAACAACACTTGTAATGTGCATGACATGAGAACATAACTGTTTATTCAATTGAAACTGAAATCAACATAGAGCAAGTTACAACAGCAAACCAGTTAAAGAAACAGGTTTAAAACATACCTGTTGCGCCATTGGAGTTTCAATTCCATCCTTCAAATTTGAAAATAGTTGGTATGAGTAAATACAGTAATGCAAGAGCAAAGGAGTATGAACCATAGCTACAGAACCTGACCTGAGAACAAATCTTCTTCTCCTTTAAGCGTTGAGTTGGGATTCGGAGTGGTGGTCCTCGTGCTTTGGGCACTGCAGTTCCCTTACTAACTGCTCGTGTTTGGGTGCTCTGTGGTGGAGACGGTGCTGTGTCAACTGGAACTGGGTTACTATCTGCCGGGGTTGGGGTTAGAAGGGGTGTAGCTGGTTCTCTGTCCAACTGGGTAGGGGTACAATCTGCGAGAGTCTGGGTTATGTGTGGTGGATCTGGTCCTTGGGCAAGTACAACCGTGGTTCTATCTGCATCAACTGGTAGCACTATCTTTTCTGAAGACCGTGTTGTTACTCCCTTAGATACTGCCATCACGCTCTCCAATTCAAATGGCTGATAAACAAGAAAAGTAATTGAAAGTATAGACATTGTATGATAGACAGGTGCAATGGATAGTGGGGAATAAAAGAGGGCATGAAATAATTCATATTTATGTTGTCTAACCAAACAGGATAGCATGACACAATTTCACATATATGATGGCTAACTAAACAGGATAGCATGACACAATTTCACATTATGATGGCTAACTAAAAAAGATGGAAAGACATAGTTCAAAATATGAGACTATGTAAACAGGATGACATGACATAACTATATAATGTGTTTATTAAATAGGTTGGCATGCCATAATTCACATACATTCACGGATAGAATGCCATAATTCAAAATATGATGACTGTAAACACTAAACAGGATGAGATGATATAACTATATGATGTCTTTATTAAATGGGTTGCCATGCCATAATTCAGATAGATGATGTGTATGTACTATGTAAACATGATGGCATGATATAATTCAAATATATGATTTATATAGTAAGCAAGTAAGCAGATGGCAATCCATATATGATGTAAAAACTAAGCAATGCAAGACAACATGCATGACATGGGTAATATAACCCTGCCAAGTTTGAGCATAGACCTCAGGGGGGAAATAGGACTGGTCATCAGTCTCTGAATCCTCCTCTGAGGAGCTCTCTGTAACCAGCAAGATGTCTGCTTCAGCAGGTAGCATTGTCTGCTCTGAATACCTTGTTTTCACTCCAGATACTTCCATCACCGCTTCAAATGGCTGATGCACAGGAAGAGTAGTTGAATATACAAACGTTGTCGACAAATGGAACACGTAATACAAAAAAATGATAGCATGATATAATTCACATACATGATGATTGGCTAAACAGCATGGCATTGCATAATTCACATATATAATGCCTTTGCAACAAGATAGCATTGTATAATTCACATATATAATGTCTTGCAACAAGATGGCAATGCATAATTCACATATATGGTAATTAGAC
Source organism: Triticum aestivum (assembly GCF_018294505.1). NCBI lineage: Eukaryota > Viridiplantae > Streptophyta > Magnoliopsida > Poales > Poaceae > Triticum > Triticum aestivum. The sequence goes on from NC_057814.1 coordinate 86,811,268, forward strand.
ACTGAACAGGTGGCATTCACACAAAGCATGTCTAAACTAATCAAATGACATAGCAATGCGAGACACCATACGCACGATATGAGCAACATAACCCTGCCAAGTTAGAGCATACACCTCGGGGGGGGAATAGGACTGGTCATCTGTCTCTGAATCCTCCTCTGAGGAGCTATCCGTAACCAGCGAGATATGCGCTTCGTCAGATAGCATAGTCTGCTCTGAAGACCTTGTTTTCACTCCAGAATTTGCCATCACCGTGTCAAATGGCTGATGCACACGAAGAGCAGTTGAATGTACTAACATTGTTGACAAATGTAATATGTAACGAAAAAAAGGATGGCCTGATATAATTTACATATAAGATGACTGGCTAAGCAGGATGGCATTGCAAAATTCACATATATGATGCCTGGCTAAACAAGATGGCGTTGCATAATTCACATAAACGATGAATAAACTAAACAGATGGCATTCGCACAAAGGATGTCTAAACTAAGCAGATGACATATTTGATGTATAAAGTAAGCAATGCAAGACACCATATGCATGATATAACCAACATCAGCATGCCAAGTTAGAGCGAAGACCTCAGGGGGTAAATAGGAGTTGTCTTCTCCTTCTGAATCCCCCTCAGAACAGATATCTTCCTCTCGATTACAATCCGAAATGCGTGGAGGGGGGCTGCCTTTGCGCCTACCATGGAGCGACGTCTGCATGAAATTTTATTGCCACGCAAGGCTCGTCTCTTTTGCTCTACATGTTCAGTTCCATTGTTTACAATAACTGTCATGCATAGGAATAAAACATAGTGAGATTATGTAAGGAGTGCATGCAGAAATCCAGAGTGATGGTAGCAACCTGTGGATAGACCCAAAACCAATAATAGCAGGCAGATAATGGCTTCAGTTAAAAAATACAGATAATGGCTTCTTTACTGTTTGTTTCCCACCCAACATGAAACTCATAGTAGACACCGGAGATTAACCAGATAGTAGATAGATACTATTGATAGCGGCCCCGATATGTACCCCACAACCATTTAAAAACTCAAGTTTGACCATTAGTTTGGAGCTGACTCAGAGTCTAATCGGTGAACAGGACGATAAAGTAGCATGTAATATTAAGCGATGCATAACGTAAGCAGACACGAAAGAGTGCGACCTCTCTTGCGGACCCGTGTAGTCCTCGAGGTCATCTGCTCGGTTGATGATGGTAATGCAGTTTTCATGGCTGCCAGCGGCGGGGAAGAAGATCTGAGGCGGCGAAAGACAGTCTGGAGGCCGGATCCCTGCTGTGCTGGACCCTTCTGTCGTTGGAGCAGCTGAGCTGGGGTGGACGACGGCGCAGCAGGAGCGGGACAAACCACGCAAGGTTTTCTTTGACAACTATCTGTAAGAGAAGTAATTCTGTAAGGGCTCGTTTGAATTGGAGGATTCCAACAATGCAGGGATAGGAAATAGACAGGAATAGGATAGGAATGCACGTGCAAAACAGAGAATTTAAAAACACAGGATTTCTGCCAATCTGGGTGTTTGATTCACAACAATTGGAAGATCACAGGATGCAAAGAAGCATGGTGAGATTAAGTCAAACCACAAGAAAATGTACGGTTATAATGCTATTATGCTACTATCTCTTAGTCTTGTGCTTCATGAATAGGAATTTGAAAAGGAGGACAAGTGAAAATTAAAATTCCTACGTTTTTTCTTTCAAGGAGACACTAAAGGAACAAATCCGTGTGCTCAGTGGACAATATATATAACATGTAGAGTAAAAAAGAGATGCAACAAGTGTACAACCTCTTTGGCGAAGCCATGTCGATCTCAGCGTGATTGGGTTGGCCGGTGAGGATGCTCCGGCTGACTTTGCTGTCGGAGGAGGGGAAGAAGATCTTAGGCGTCTGGAGATGGAGCCCGAGGTACTGCTCCGCTGTGATGGAGGGTTTCGTCGTTGGAGCAGCTCCGGTGAGTTGTACGACGCCGAGGCTGAAGCAGGACAAGAGAGACAACGAACAACGTTAACCTGAGTGGAATTCTAATAGCATCTCCAATACATGACGTAAAATACATAACCACAAAGTGCTAGATGTAAAATACATCAGCCGCTCATCTCTGAACTTAACTGTCGAAACTGAACTTAACTGTCGAAACTGAACTTAACTGTCGAAACTGAATTTTGCTGTCGAAACTGAATTTTGCTGTCGAAACTGAACGCACTAGCAAGGTGAGGCTACACGTCGGTCGACTGACTTTTTCATCTCTGGTCAGTCGATTTTGCAGCCGTTGGATACGAAATCAAGGGCCTGCGGTTCATCTTCAACCTCCACCCCCTGAGCCGCCAGCCACCACCGGCCAAACAGCACCCCCCCCCGCCGCCCGCGGCCGATGGTGCGCCGCCCCGCCCGCCCGAAAACACTCCCACCGCCGGTCCGCCGCCGCCCTGTGCCGAGCTTTTTCTCCGGCGATCCCCACGCCACCGCCCCGCCAACGCCCCGCCACCGCCGGCGACCACCGCCCCCATCCTGAACCCTAAGATAGATAGTGGGGTACCTCTCCGGTGAGCCCCCTCCCCGCTGCGGCTGGTTCTTCCTTCACCCCGGCGAGCCCCCCCCCCCCACCCCCTGAAAATCGACTGACCCAAAAGTCGATTCAGTCGACTGAAGTGTAGCTAAATCGGAGCAGCATCGCAAGCAAGAGCAAGAGCAAGAGCGAGAGCAGCAGCGCGAGCAAGAGCAATAGCAAGAGCAGACCAGGTAGGGGACCGAGAGCAAGAGCAGAGCAGCACTGCGAGCAAGAGCTAAAGCAGCAGCAGCTCCTACTAATGTGGACGTCGCCGCCGAGGGAGCGACGCCGTGGAGGAAGTGGCCGGCGACGCCGCCGTGGATGGAGCCGCGCCGTGTCGGCTCGGGACCGAGCGCCGGCAGCACCGTGAGATCGAATCAAGAAGAAAATGCGGCGATTAGTGTACAACCTCTTTGGTGGCGCCGATTAGGCCGCAGCTTCATCCGAGGAAACGGTGATGATGATGCTCTTCCGATGGTGCAAGTGAAGACGGCGGTGTGGGAATGGAGGTGGCGCGAAAGACGAGGGGAACGTCGGGGCAGCTCCTTGGAGGTGGAGGACGGGGTGGCTGAACCGGCGGGACGATGAGATCGACGACGGATCCTCATCCGGTACGGTGGATGAGGGACGTCGAGGTGTTGCTGTGGACGACGTCGTCGGGGAAGAGGCTCCGGCTGGGTGGCGGACGGAGCAGGGTGTGGGGTTTCGTCGCGGGTTTTCGCGGCCTCGGTGTACGAATGGGTGGGCGGATGGGATGGCAGTGGGGAACCATGGCTTAGAGACGCGCTTGTCCGAAATGTGGGGTAAGTTACGAAAGTACCCCCACCGATTTGAGGCGGTTCTTTCGGTTCAGGGGTACCACGGGCATTTCGCGTGTCGGGATTTCACAGGAGGTGGGAGTTTTCGCGCGCGTTGTAATTTCGGAATAGCAAGGCGCGGGTTGAGATGGAGGGAGTTGTCGGAGCACAACGAGACAAAGATATATCTTAAATATTTCGGGCTAACAAGGCGCGGGTTGAAATTTCCGGACAAGCCTAACGTGTACTGTACCAAATCAATGCGCACTACAAATGTCATTCAAAACTTTGAATTCATGTTATGTTCAATTAAAATATTTCGCTACGTGTATAATGCATGCAACCTACTACTCAAATGAACGTTTTAGTGCATTCCAAACGTATATACTACCGCTTCAATATGAACTAAATTTGAATTCGTTTCTCTATTTGAATAAGATCTACAGTAATGATTGTTGTGAAGTCAAAGCATTTGAATTCGTTTCTCTGTTTTAATAAGATCTACAATCATCATTATTGTCAAGTTAAACCATCGTTTGTGTATTATCTTCACAGCACACCACATGATTAGTCTCGAGTTACATATGAACTATGTGTACTATATGAACTCGAACTAGATTTTTTGAATCCACTTTATTTTGATTTCAAGTCACATTACATTTCTAGCTCTAGCTAGATCTTCATAATCTAAACCATGTCTCATATGTATAATGTGTTTATCACATTATGTATGGTGCCCCGCCCCCTACGCCTACAAGTATTTAGATGTGAGTTGCAAACACCACACATTACCACAAATTCAAATAAAATGTGAGAATGTTCGATATATAGTATTGTTTAGATTGTTCGATATTTAGTTGTAAGCTGCAAACGCCACACATTATCACAAATTCAAATAAAATGTGAGATTGTTTGATGTATAGTATGGTTTAGATTGTTCGGCATTTAGCTGTGAGTTGCAAACGCCATGCATTATCACATTATGGTATAACATGTGCACAGCACGTGTATCACCGCTATATTCATGCATGCAATGTTTAAAACACTATGATCTCCTATTCAAATATATGAATCCGCTTTCATATCAAATTATGATCTTTGTTAGTCTCTTACACCCACACAATCCTCTAACCTTTGTAGCTACCACTAACTTTCTCTCGTGCATGCACACGCCCTCCTCGCCCTCCCCTCCCTCGGCATTCTATACACCGGGCACATTCATTTTTTTCTTTAGGTCGTTCTCCCAGAGTCTCCACAACTCCTTTCCGACACACACCGATCGATAAACCTCTCCAGCGATGCCTGCCTACAACATACACACACACCTTCAATCTCCTCCTTTATGTGTCCTTGCCTCGTGTCTCTCATACGGTCAGACACACGTGTAAACTCTCGCCCCTCTTTTCATCGATCTCACAACCGCACACTCCTCCCCGTATCTAGCTAGTAGTTGGGCCTCTCGCACCACCTCCTAGCTCCATTCTCTCTGTCTATCCGTCTCGCTGGGCCTTATTTGCCTCTAACAAATGGACGTACACCGACCGATCTCTCGCTATACATATAGCTAGCTAGGTCCTTATAACTCGTTTTTACCCACACGTCAATCGATCTACCTCATTAGTTGTGTCTCTCCCTTCCTCCGACAAACAACAATTGATCTACCGATCTAGTTAGGTTTGCTTACCAAACACATGGTTCCCCTTCATCATCCATGGATGCGTCCCGACAGATCTATCACGCACAGGCACACACAGAAACACATCCCCACTCTTATTGATAACATTGCAGTTCCACCCTCAGTTTGTCTAGTAGGCCTCTCCCACCATCTTCGAGAAGCAACTCCATCACCCATCCAGCACTCTACCCCTCTCCCTCCCTCTCCCTCCCTCTCTCTCTCTCTCTCTCTCTCTGTCCCATCATATTTCCCGTCCTTCAGTTATGTATGGATGTCGACCGATCTCCCTCAAGACATAGCTGGGTCTCTCCTTCTCAACACATATACGAGTCGTTCTACCTCTATAGTTAGGCCTCTGCCTACCCCTCCCCCACCCCCTCCCCCCCACACACACCGATACATCGAGCGCTCTAGTCATGTCTCCCTGCCACACACAAACTTGACATGTGCCCTCTAACGTTCCGGTAGGCCAGTCGCCCTATATCTTTGACTTGCACACACACACACACAGAATTTCGATGGCTCTCTTCATCGATCTCGCACCCACCCACTTGATCCTCTCTTCGACTCTATCGATAGCTATGACCCCTCCCTCTCTTCTCGTGGATTGCCCGACCCTCTATGTATGATATGGATAGGCCTCCATTTCACACACATTGCATGCAAAATTTTGTTTGAGATGTCATCGACACATATTCCCACAAATAATTCACGAAATCAACCCCCACCCCACCCCCACCCCAAAACAAAAAACACTCACGAACGCGGTTTGTATCTCTCTCACACACCCACGTAGGTGGGGGACGTGCACGAAGAGAAGAGGTGCATGCACGGCGCACGTACTCCCGTCTCTTTCCCAACCACACCCGCGCGGGTACACTGTGGAGCTCATTTCTGTACGAAAAAGGCAGCCCACGTGGTAATTTGGCACGTGTACTGGTTGTCCACTTGGTGGAGGGAGGATCGTCTACCACGGGTGAACAAACAAATTGCGACTTGACGTGTTATGTTAAAAAAAGAGGCAAACCATGTGGGGCCTACCTTAGAGGCAAGGCTCTATACACTGGAGTACTTTTGATGTGTCCCGTCAACTCGCAGAACGAGGAGAAGCTTGCTTAGTACGCCGTCTCCCCCGTTCCTAAATATAAGTCTTTGTAGAGATTTCACCATGAACCACATGCGGATGTATATAGATGCATTTTAAGTGTAGATTCATTCATTTTGTTCCGTATGTAGTGGAATCTCTACAAAGACTTATCTACTAGTAATAGCTAGCCCCCACTACTAGGAATTCTCTATCCTCTCCTTGAGCCACATCATCAAAATTGATGTAGCCGTTAGATGAAGTAAATCAGTCCATAATAGCCGTCTGATCTAGACGTTGAGAGGCTCCGCACTAAGCCACATGCAAGCATGCAGAAATACCGTGGCACATGCATGTGAGTGGGTTTTAAATCACATCAACATGTCTGCATGCAAGCATGCACCGGTAGCATGCATGTAAGTGAGCTTTTAAGTCCCATTAACATGTCAAAAAGAAAAATATAATCCCATTATGCAGTAGGAGTTGGCTGATCTTTTTTCCTTACGTGGGATGATCTAAATGATGATGGGAGTTTATTTAGTTTGGCTACCACATTTGTCATGCGGTTATAGAGTTTTTTTAGTTCTATGAAATCGATAATTTTGCGCAGAGAGATATACCGCTGTTCCGCGGCAACGCGCGGGGACTCATCTAGTAATATTTAGGAACGGAGGGAGTACTATGTAAAGAGTTAGGTGTCGCACGGTGATAGTGTGAGGTGGGCCATGTAATCACTGAGCCTGCGTGTTTTCACTGCTCTTGCACGCCTCCGCTGTAAGAATGGAGAAAATTGTAATCTAGTAGTAGTACCTCCTTTCGCCGAAAGCGTGGGACATCCAGCAGTCCTACCACCTCAGTAATAAAGACCAATGAGCCGTCAAATCACATAGACCCAGCAGTAACCATCACTCTTGCGCCAGTGAGAGGTCGCGTCCGCTCTGCCCGGGCATGAATGCGGCACCGATTCTTTGGAGCGGCGCTGACCGTTTCGGGCGGGAAGCGCGCGCGGGCGATGGAGGGGCTTTGGGTGGGCCAGGCTGGTCAGGAGCGGGCGTGGCAGCTGTCCGCATGTCCCTACCGGACACGCCCGGAAACGAGAGGATGCACCGACTCTCGCGGCTAAAATCGTACACTACACAACATCTCTCTGTAGGAGTAGGTCGATGTGTCGCTCTCTCTAACACACAGATGCTGTTAATAACACACACACACACACACACACGCACACACGCACGCACCTTGGTCCCGTTGCACCTTCTAACGTGACTTATTACACCTAGACGGAGGGAGTAGTAAGTATACGAGATACGGTGGCACACTGACTTAAGTCGAATACAAGTGCCCAAAATTTGTGTGCATGTTATAATAAGGATTCACTTAAAATAGTACGTGAGCGAACAGAGGGATCAATTGGACAGTGTTCCCGAGTAGTAGCGAGATGTGTGAGGTAAGATACACCGCTGGCGCTTTTAATTTTTCTTATTAATTTGTTTGTTTCACCCTCTGACTGGTGGGACCCAACGTACTACGTGGAGAGAGGTAAGGTGACGCAGGCTGCATTATTTCTGCACCACTGTGGATAGTCTTACCACCAAAGCCACATGACACGATTATGATTGAAATCCCAATGACTCCCACACACACAGAAAAAACACGGCATGCTTGTCACACGAATGCAGGAATGTATAAAAGGTTATTTCCCTCTCGTTGAACATAACGGGAGGGTTGTGTAGCTGGTTAGCCTGTTCGCTCATCAAACTTGAGGTCTCGGGTGGATTCTTTGACTGGTCAAAATGTTTTCTAGGGTTTGCACGCTTCACACTCTCTCTCTCTCCAGTATATATATACACACTGGAGCCTCAGCGCTTGTAGTTGCTCTCTTCACACTCTCTCGCCCTCTCACACTGGAGCCTCAGCGCTTGTAGTTGCTCTCTTCACACTCTCTCGCCCTCTCCAGATCTAAACAAGACTTCGTTGGCCTCTCTCTCCCCTCATTGCTGCTCAAAGAGCCGGCAGGATCCGTCCGCCGGGAAGGGAAGGAGGCTTAACGCTGTCGCCATCGGCGAGGGACTACCGGCGCAGCTGTTCACTTTCCACCCAGCGGCGGCGCAGGAGGGCCTCCGACCCCTTCTTCTTCGCCGCCGTCCCATCGCCCACCGAACCACGCCCCAAGAACCTTAAGGTATAATTTACTTACTCCACATGCATTGCTCTAGCTGCATGTATACCATGAATCTAGGACGTGGTTCAAAGAGGAAAGGAGTGGGGGAAAGTAGTGGGAAAAGTTGTATATAGCATGAATCTAGGACGTGGTTCAAAGAGGAAATGAAGGGGGAAAGTTGTATAGCATGAATCTAGGACGTGGTTCAAAGAGGAAAGGAATGGGGGAAAGTAGTGGGGAAAGTTGTATCGCATAAATCTAGGACGTGGTTCAAAGAGGAAAGGAAGGGGCGAAAGTACTAGTTCAAAAAGGAAAGGAAGGGACAAGGCTGTAGAGTTTGAGCTAGACTAGATTTGCTGCGCTCACATAGGGAAAGGTGTCTAAAGATAACAAAACTGGGACCAACACAAATATGCTCCTTGGTTGTTTGTTCTTTGTTGCAACAGACTGTGCATGACCACAGTACATCGGTAGATGCACATGGTGCTGGTGCGTCCACTGTCTCGTGCAACTCATTAGCTGTTGTTAATCTAAGGCCCTGTTTGGTTAAAAACTCCCTAGTCCCTACCTGCTTGGTTCCAGGGACTAAACATGGACTAGTGGTTATTAAATGACATGCTAAAAGACCATGTTACCCCTAGTAATGAACTAATAGAGACAAGGTGCGATGCGTGGCAGGGGCAACTGTTGGAAAAAGTCCCAAAAAGACTCCCTCGGGGTCTTCTTTCTTTAGTCCCAAATGCCCACTTTTAGTCCCTAAAAGTCCCTCTGTTTGGTTTAGATGGGACTGACATGGAGTTTTTTTAGTCCCTACACCAAAATGTCCCTGTAAACAAACACCCTCTAATAATGCCGCTGGAAAATTGATGCAATGCCACATTTAAAAGCAAATTACATGTTTAACGAATTTTATTGTTAATATAATCTCTATGTTAATATTAATCAATGCCACCAGTTGAGAAATGCTACTGTCTTGCTTTCTTTCCCATTTAGATAAGGTGGATGCTTCTTTTTGTTGGCTTCTGTGTCATCCATAGTTATTGACCACTAATTGTTTCCTTTGCACCTCTGTGTAAACAGGGTTATCTACTTCACCTCGTTGCCATTGTGACCTTTTGTTGCACTGCACAAAACACTTTTTGTTTTAAGAGTGTTTTATGCAGTTCAACCAAAATGTCACACCGACAACGTTGCTTGATTGCTTGATCTTAGTGGAACTGCACAAGAGGAGATCTTACTTCCTATCCGTTAAGGCGAATTTGGTTCAGATCTTCTTCTTGTGAGTTGTTTGAATTCCGCATCATGAGAGGTCAGTACTAGCCTTCTTTCACATGATTCTGCAGTGTGCTTTCATATGTTGTGCTACTTGTACGATAATGTTGCTTGATTTTAGTGAACTGCAGAAATGGAGACAAGACTTCCAATCTGTATGTGCACCGTAATATCCCATTGAGGTAAGATAAGGATATTTCACAACTGCTGGCCTGTATTTTGCCACTTTCATCAGAAAATTAAGTTTAGTACTATACTTGTGCTCCCTAATTGACATGCCAAATCTTACATTGAAGGCGAAGCTTGTCTGTTATTGAACCAAGTGATGAAGGGGAAGAACAAGCGGAAGAAAAACAAAAATCAACTCCCGGTGCTGTAATGAAGCACTGGAACTGTGATGACACAAGTAATGATATAGTTTTGCATCTTAATTTATTGCTATGGCTGTAACGAGCAATTGTTTTGCCACTCTTAATGTAATATGTAATTATCTCTACTTGTGCAAACAGGGATCTTCTTTGAAGATACCATATATTTTAGTGCAACTGCACAAGAAGATGTTGGAAACATTAAACTAATCGAGGAGTATATAGTAAGCATGGCCACCACCGTAGATAGCAACAGATGGTTCCGGAGAAGTGCTTCATCTGTATGCTCTACACAATAAGCCTCCTGACAAAGGTTGGTACTCGCCCACTGATTTCATCCATATGATTGAGCTTTGTCATCTCTATTGGTGTTGTGCTACTGTTTAGATACTGTCATGAAAAAGTGGTATTGACCTTGAGAAGTGCTTCATCTGTGATGTTTTAAATATTTCCTTTCCTTTTTTTGAGCAAACAGGGATGCTAGCATTTAGTAGTCCTCTTGTCTTTGCACAACAGGATCATCTTCCTCTGAAGAAGAATATGGAGTACCTGAAGTGACTAGTTCCGATTATGCCAGGATGAAGAAGCCCTGTCTATCTTCTCATCAGAAGGAGCAGTTGAAGGATGGTTACATTACTCCCCACAAGACCAAACTAACTTCAGCTCAGAAGGACTGACAAATCTCCATTTTTTTGCTGTGATGCGCGAGTACAATGTTGTTCTAGGATTCTTTCTGGTGAGTTCCATTTTTCTAAAAGTGTGCTCTACATGGACCATGTATGTGCCTGTTGAAACTGTCAATTCATAGTACAGTTTGCTTTATACTAATCACTTTTTTGTATTTGTGCAAACAGGGGTGCTCAGCTTGATTTCAATGGGAACTGCACAAAATGTTCATGAATACATCGAATCATTCATTTCCACCACAAGAAAGGAGGTGCCGATAATTTCAAGGCGTTGCAACATATGAGGGCGAAATCATACAAGCTACGCGCGAATTTGGTTGATTTTGGTGGAACTGCACAAAAAGAACAGCTGGTTTATTTAGCACGAGGTGCCATGTCAATGTCCGAACTGATGGCAAACCCTGCCCATTCCACAATCGTAGGCATTTGATATTTTGGAATGGGACAACCTTGTCAAATTTTGCTCATTGATTTTAGCAAGACATGCATTTGATATTTTCGAATGGGACGCCCTTTGCTGTCAGCAACGTCGATCAATTTTTTGTTTATTCTTTAGTTGTGAAGTAAATATTGCCTCTGACTTGTGAGTCGCTGAGATGCATAATCATCGATTGTTTTGAATGTTCTCTATGAATTGCCAAGCCTGTGTGTTTGATTGCAATGTACAGAAATGCTAAAAAGCTGCTCAAACTCTTTGTACTCCTTCTGTTCCTTTTTACTTCACACATTGTGAAAGTACATACTTTTTTGTATAAGATTGGTCAAAGTAGAGATACTTTGACTGCAGACAAAACTTGTATGCAGACTAGAAAGGACCGGAGGGAGTACATGTGAAACTGCTGCAAATGAGGTGATCACCCTGGGAATAATGCTAGTACATATTGTTTTGCATGTTCATCCAATGTCAGTGATACAGGAATTCGAACTAATCAAAATAAATTCATTCATACGCGGTCGGATTTCATATAAACATGCCGGATTTCATTACATTTCATACATTCTTCAACTAAACAGGGGTGCACTGGAGGTATAATTAATTAACCGAAGCTACCCACATGTGTCCCGCTGAGCCGAACAGAAGCTTCAGTGACTTAACTGCAGGTACAGTTGCGTAACTGACATGTGGCCTGTTGGGCCCACGTGTCAGTCAACCAACTGCACCAGCAGTTAAGTAGAAGCAGCGTTCTTCTCTAGCGCAGCTCTCCGACTCCACGTCGCCGCCAAGAAGCTAACTGGCCGTCAATGGTCAACCCGCCTAGCTTGGCTTCAACCGGAGGGTAGCAGCGGTCGCCTTACTTGGACCCGAGCGGTGGCGACCTACCGTGTTCTACTCTTCCTCGTTTTCTGTGTGGCGCGGCCTCGTTGGCAGCGGGGCGGGGCCTCGGCGGAGCCGGCGATGTCCTCTGTCTCGTTGCTGGCGGGTGGCGCCTCAGCGGAGCGGTGGATATCCTCCCCCATGTTGCCGGCAGGGTAGGGCCTCGGCTGAGCCGGCGATGTCCTCTGCCTCGTTGTTGGCGAGGCGGGGCCTCGGCGGAGCCGGCGGTGTCCTCTGCCTCGTTGTTGGCGCCACGGGGCCTCGACGGAGCAGGGCCTCGTCGACGCCAGCGGAGCGGGGACTCGTCGGAGCCGGCATTGTCCTCTGCCTCGTCCTCGGTCTCACCAAACAGCGCCTCGCCCGCTTCATCGCCCTCTTTGCTAGCCTCTTTGTAGGCGGCCGCAGCCTCCGTCACCCGCATGCGGTACCGCCAGCGCTCGAGGCGGCCCTTGCGGGCGGAGCGGTACAAGTCGAACAGCGCCTCCTGCTCCGCCTGCTCCGCCGCAATCTGCTCCTCCGCTTGCAGGTGCTCCTGGAGGAGATGGTGGTTGTAGGCGGCGTCGGCCTGCGCCTCCCGGAACTGCTCCTCACGCATCTGCCTCACCATGTCCATATATTGGGCACGGGCCTCGCCGATGGTCATGGTGCAATGCACCGGCGAGGATGGCGCGGAGGAGGGGGTTGGCGCCGGATCGTCGACTACCATGTTCTCCATTGGGACGTCGTCGTCCTCCGGCTGCCTGCCGGCTAGCCGGTTGGCAGCAATGGCTGCCATCTCCTTGTGGTCCATAGTCCGCCCGTCCCGAAGAGCGCGAGGAAGCCATGGTGGGCAGTAGTGGTGTGGACAGTAGAAAGGGAACGGATGCGGATGACTGCGGCTATGGCCGGCGCAACAGTTTATATAGCAATGGTGGGCGGGCGGAGGGACGGACGTGTGGCGGCGGAGTAGCCGCCTCGGCAACCGCGTATCATTAATGTGGGCGGCAAATGGACGGACGGACGGCACTTGTGTCGTTTGAAGGCGGAGCAATCGCCTGCACCGGGAAGCGGGGCGGGCGGCGCTGACTGTTTCGCGCGGAAAGCGCGCACGGGCGAGGAGATGACTTTACTTGGAGAGGATGACAATGGGGACCCACCAGGTCCATAGCCTCACGTACGCAAGTGCCTCCTTATTATATATATATATAACTATAATTTATTTTGCTTCCTCCTGGTTTCCTGACATCACGGTCCCACACCATTGTCAACCTATGTAGTAGTCAATAAACAAGAGAATTGCACAAGAAGCGGCCGACAGCTGGGACCAAGCAGCTCGAGCAGTATTTGTGTTTTTGAGGTGTGAGCACTGCAGAGCTTTTTGATGTTTAGCCCAGATATTAATTTTTCTCCTCTGAACAACAAGGAAAACATCGCTGCAGGTATTAACTGGGCGGGCTGTGGCCCGTCTAGCCCAGGCCAGATATCCAGCCCAGATATTAATTTTTTTCAAGCTGAAAATGGCTAGCCCATCTATATTTTTTTTAGGAATACCCAGGCAAGGTCAAGTTGTTATTCTCCGCCCCGCTGGGCTGCAAATCTTTCCTAGGAGGGATGCATTAGGCTTAACAAGAAAATGGGCTTTAAGAAATATTAAATGGGATGTAATTATAAAAACTGGGCAGTAACTATAAAAAAATGCACCAAACACGTGATTACTTTATAAAATATTATTTTTGGATATTGAAAATTTTAATTTCATCAATTGTTGCGAGCGCAGTGTTTCGTTGGATTTTTACTTAATATAAATTTATATTGAAATTGTATTTAATCTGACTAGAAATTTCGGGATAAAAATATTTCGGATCCCATCAAAATGTGGGAAATTTTATTGAATTCTGTTTTGAACGGTTGGTTGAAATGGGCTGTACTTTTAACAAACTGTAAATGGGCTGTAGTAAATTCCATTAGAATTCAAAAATGGGCTACACATTCTTACAAATCTCAAATGGGCTATAAGTTCTCTGCCACACACTTCTGGCCTTACTAAGTTGACGCGTCCCCTAAAAAACAGAGTTGACGCGTATGCAAGGCTTCGTCAACTTATAGTCAACACACGGTTCTAGCAGCAGTGGCCGTTGGATGTCCATCCAATGGATGCCGTGCTTCTTCTTCAATCTCGGATATTCTAGCTTCACCCGCCCAAAAAATGATTCCTCCCCCTGACATCTGGGGCGCACCGTTTCGGAAGCTCACCTGTGGGCCTACTAAGTTGACGTACCAAGGGCTTTGTCAACTTAGTCAATATAAACGATTCTAGCTACAGTGACCGTACGATGTCCATCCAACGGCCGTCGTGCTTCTTCAACCTCTGGTCTTCTTGCTCCAGCCGCCCAAAGCAGCGCCGGTCGTGCCGCCTGCTCCTGCCTCCCGTGGCCGGCTGTGCTGCCGCGGAGGCCTCACCGCCCCCTACTACTCCCACCGCTGGCCAGGCCATCCCTCCACTAACCCACACCCCCTGTTATTCTGCGGCGACGGCAACGCAGCCGAACCAGTGAACCCTCGTACTCCTCTCCGCGTGTGCGTCCACTGCCGCGTCTTCCCCGCCTCCGCGTCGTCCCCTTCCTAGGCCTCGCCGTCGTCCACCACCCTGGTGCTCTCGGCGCGGCGTGGTCAACGTGGTGAAGGAACAACTTCCATCGGACGTGGACTGTACGTGAAGAGGCTGACAGCTGGGTCCACGGCAGCCGCAAGGAAGTGCCTCCTTATTACGCGGAAAATAATTATTCCTCCACCTGACAGCAGGGACCCACCGGACGGGCCACCAGAATTTTGCGAAAAAATTGTTTCCCCCTGACTGCTGGGACCCATCGGACGGGCGACCGTATTTCGCGAAAAAACGTTCCCCCCGCTGTCAGCTCGGACCCACCGGAAGTGCCTCCTTATTACGCACAAAAAATGAATACTCCCCCGGCTAGCTAGGACCCACCTTGGTGGGAGGCTAACTTGTGGGCCTACTAAGTTGACGGGGACGAAGGGCTTTGTCAACTTAGTCAATATGAACGATTCTAGCTCCAGTGACCGTACGATGTCCATCCAACGGCCATAGTGCTTCTTCAACCTCTGGTCTTCTTGCTCCAGCCGCCCAAAGCAGCGCCGGTCGTGCCGCATGCTCCTGCCTCCCGTGGCCGGCTGTGCTGCCGCAGAGGCCTCACCGCCCCTACTATTCCCACCGCTGGCCAGGCCCTGCGGTGACGGCAGCCTCACACCGCAGCCGAACCAGTGAACCCTCGTACTCCTCTCCGCGCGGGCTTCAACTACCGCGTCTTCCCCGGCTCCGCGTCGTCCCCTTCCTAGGCCTCGCCGTCGTCCACCGCCGTGGTGCTCTCCGCGCGGCGTGGTCAACGTGGTCAAGGAATGACTTCCATCGGAAGAGTACTGTACGTGGAGAGGCTGACAGCTGGGTCCACGGCCACAGCCTAGTTTTTTTGTGATTTGCCAAGTAAGTCGCTTTGTCAGGCCTGTTGGGCTGCAAATCTTTCAAGACGATGAGAGCTTTCATTCGGCTGGCTGAGAAAATGGCCCATCAGTAATGAGAAATGGGCTGTACATTTTTAAAACACATCAAACCGGCAATTAGTTTCAAATATCTTTTTTTTCATTTCAAGATTTTAAATTACATTAATTTTTATGCGTGGAGAATTTGTTGGATTTTATATTGATATACATTTATTTTTAAAATCAGTTTGAATGTGAGTCGAAATTTTGGGATTAAAAACAGTTCAGACCGCACCGAAATATGCAAAATTTCATATAATTTTTTAACCGTGGCCACAATACGGGCTGTAATGCTAACAAAAAGAATATGGGCTCCAAAAAACCTTAAGAATTAGCAAATGGGCTGTAAATTATTAGAAATAATGGCAGATGGGTTGTATGCTGTTTTCCACAGATTTGAGGCTTTCCTAAAAAAAAGGTTGACGCACAAGCACTGACTGTTGATGTCCATCCAACGGCCGTCGTGCTTCTTCAATCTCTGCTCTTCCTGCTCCAGCCGCTCAAACAAGCGCCGGCGGGACTGCCTGCTCCCTCCTCCCCGCGGCCGGCTATGCTGCCGCGCAGGCCTCACCGCTCCACCGTACTCCCATCGCTGGCCTAGCCATCCCTCTACTCACCCACACCTGCTATTATTCTCCGGCGACGGCAGACGAACCAGTAAACCCTCGTACAGTCATACTCCCCTCCGCGTGGGAAACAACTGCCGAGTCTTCCCTGCCTCCGTGTCGTTCCCTTCCTAGGCCTCGCCGTCGTCCACCGCACTGGTGCTCTCGGCGCGGCCTGGTCAACGTGGTCAACGACCGACATGCATCTGAAGTGGACTGTACATGGAGAGGCCGGCAGCTGGGTCCACGGTCGCACGCAAGGAAATGCCTCCTTATTACGCGCAAAATAATGATTCCTCCACCTGACATCAGGGACCCACCGAAAGGGCCCCTGTATTTCATGAAAAAAACGTTACCGCCGCTGACAGCTCGGACCCACCAGCTATATCTTCGCACGCAAGGAAGTGCCTCCTTATTACGCACAAAAAAATGAATACTCCCCCTGCTAGCTGGGACCCACCATGGTGGGAGGCTGACTTGTGGGCCTACTAAATTGACTGGGACGGGGGCCTTTGTCAACTTTAGTCAAGATGAACGATTCTAGCTCCAGTGACCGTACGATGTCCATCCAACGGCCGTAGTGCTTCTTCAACCTCTGGTCTTCTTGCTCCAGCCGCCCAAAGCAGCGCCGGTCGTGCCGCATGCTCCTGCCTCCCGTGGCCGGCTGTGCTGCCGCGGAGGCCTCACCGCCCCCTACTATTCCCACCGCTGGCCAGGCCCTGCGGCGACGGCAGCCTCACACCGCAGCCAAACCAGTGAACCCTCGTACTCCTCTCCGCGCGGGCTTCCACTGCCGCGTCTTCCCTGGCTCACCGTCGTCCCCTTCCTAGGCCTCACCGTCGTCCACCGCCCCGGTGCTCTCGGCGCGGCATGGTCAACGTGGTCAAGGAACGACTTCCATCGGACGTGGACTGTACGTGGAGAGGCTGACAGCTGGGTCCACGGCCGCAGCAAGGAAGTGCCTCCTTATTACGCGGAAAATAATGATTCCTCCACCCGACAGCTGGGACCCACCGGACGGGCCACTGTATTTCGCGAAAAAAACGTTTCCCCCTGACTGCTGGGACCCACCAGCTACATCTTCGCACGCAAGGAAGTGCGTCCGGGCAAAAAAAACGATTCACCCCCTGACTGCTGGGACCCACCAGCTAAATCTTCACAGGCAAGGAAGTGCCTGACAGTCGGGACCCACCTGGTCGAAGCGTATGTAGCATTGTCATTCTGGTCGCGAACGTGTACGTAGATACTGGTCGATGTAGAGGCGTGCACGTGTCGTAGTAGAGGCGCGCACGTAGCATGTACACGTACGTACAGCGGCCAGTGTGCAAGAAAGAAAATACGGCCACGTACGTACATACGGGCAGGGTCTTGAACGCCTACTCGCGCATACGTACGGCCAGGGCTCGTGTACATGGCTGGGTCGGAACGGAGAAACAGCATCGTCATCGTGTTCATGGGGAGCCAACCGGCTGGGTCGGAACGGAATGCGTCGTCGTGTTCATCGGGAGGGCTTGGACGGAACAGCCGATGGAAACGAGGCATGGCGTACCATAGAACGGAGGAAACGGCCTTGTGTTCGACCGGCCACGTTTGAAACGGGATCCTGTTCATCGGGAGGGGTCTGGCGTACCACAAAACGCAGGAAACGGACCTCCTACGGTCGAAACGGGGGTCCTGTTGATCGGGAAGGGGTGTGGCATACCGCAAAATGGAGGAAACGGACTTGTGTTGGAGTGCTACGGTCGAAACGGGGGTCCTGTTCATCGGGAGGGGTGTGGCGTACCGCAAAACGGGACTCCACGGGACACTGTTAATCTCCACCGTCGACCCCCTCCCGCCTCCACGGGCTACTGTTCATCCACCGTCGACCTCCTCCAGCCTCCACCTGCGATTGTTCATCCACGGGCTCCTGTTCATCCAACCTCCACCACGCTCTACTCCACCGGCTCCTGTTCAACCAGCCCTCTCCACGGGCTCCTGTTCAACCACCCCTCCACGGGCTACTGTTCATCCAGCCCTCCACGGGGTGGTCCTGTTCATCCTGGCCTCCACGGGGTGGTCCTGCTCATCCTGCCCTCCACGGGGTCCTGTTCATCCAGCCCCAACCGGCTGGATCGATCGGGGTCCTGTTCATCTAGAGGCAACAGCACGGGGTCCTGTTCATCCACCCCCACCGGGAACTGTTCATCCAAACCCCCCAGCAACGCTCACTGTTCATCCAGAGGCAGCATCGATCGGCTTCAGTTAGCAGCAGTAGCGAAGGAATCGCTCGATCGGGTTCAGTTAACAGCCATCGATCGATCGCTCGGGTTCAGTAACGCGTAGCCTGCAGTGCAATCGCTCGGGTTCAGTTAGAGCCCAACGCCTCGCTCGGGTTCAGTTAGCGCCAACGCCTCGCACACACGCGCGTACGTGTACGAGAGAAACGCGCATCGCTCGGCCCCCGACCTCCCACCGTAACCGGGAACTCCCCGAAATTTTCCTCGCCCTCGCTTCTACCACGGTTTTTTCGTCATGGACGGCCCAAAGAATGTCATGCAGCTGCGTCTCCGGCCCGCCCAGGACGAAAATCCCATTTTCTGTCATGATTTTTTGTCATAGAAGTAGGAGCCCACCACATCTATGATGATACCGGGTTTTGCCACAATTATCGTCATAGAAGTGTCATATGTATGACAGAAAAAAAATTCGTTCGGCCCAAAATGTCACGGATGTGTCTTTTTTTGTAGTGGAAGGAAGCTTTCAAGGCAATGAAGCACCCAAAGTTTTTGTGCAGTTCCACCAAAATCGAGCATCCCTCTTGGCACATATATTGAGAGAGTGAGATTATTGTTATAGTGGGACTAGTTGATGAAACATACACTAACAAATAGAAGCATCCTCATTATCTTAATGGGTAAAGTTAGCAACATAGTAGTCTTGCTTAAAGAGAGGTATTTGTTTATTTAATCAATGCCAATTAGCTCAACACTCAAAGCATTGCCATGTATCATAGGTTGCAAAACTTTAGCGTGCAAAGATAAAGGAGTTTCTCATGACAGTAGCGCTATACAAATAGAGATGACAACAAACTAATATGGATGAAGGCCATAGGTTTGTACCAACCTGAGAAAAAAAGCTTATTCATGTAGTCCCAGAAGAGATGATAAAGCACTCACTGGAATCACTCAATAGTATATATTTTTGTGCACTTCAAATGTATGGTTGAAATCACTCTTGTTTACCAGTGCTGAGATTATATCGAAAGATTATCAAGAACTTCCAGCAGAGTTAAAGCACTGGCTGGGATACAGTTCATTGTATTGTCTTGTGTAGTTCCACTAAAATGCATGATTGGCACAACATGATCCCTGTTTGCACAAGTAGGAACAAGGTGAAACCTTCATTTGCTTAGTGAGAAAGGATACAAAGACATTAGCATATTACTCTAACAGTAGCATCAAATTCATCATGGACAATACGCAGAAGTGGAAGGGCTCCCTGGAGGATCGTCTCACATGTAAGGTAGACATTGCCGGACCCCTTGAATGGCCTCGACTGAGGCATCGGCTTCATTAATATCACCTTGGCACTGTTTATTCTTCTTCTTCCTCCTCTTCATGCTCTGTTTCTCTTTCTCCTCACCAGTTGGTGAAACCAAGTACATGATTGGCCTTCTATTTCAGAATTGGTTTTGTCAGTGAGGGAGTACAAGTGTACTAGTAAACAATAGCATTATTTTCTCATGGCAGTCGCAAAATAGAGATGAACACATGCATTAAATATCATTCTTACCTAAAGGAAGGTTATGGTGCCAATATGGATGATGAGGATTGGAACACAAATCTCCCTTTGTGCAGTTCCACCGAAATGAACCAACTGTTCCATTCTGACATTCCAGTTAAACAACACAAAAGTCACTTCTTTTAAGAAGTGTTTTGTGCAGTGCACCAAAAGGTCACAGCATCAACCAGGTGAAATGGATATCCCTGTTCGCACAAATAGCTACAGAGGAAACAGTCAGAGTCTCAAACAATTACAGGCAAAAACATTTGGCTAAACTTGTCATGGCTTATAACAGTGGCATGGCTTCATTTTACCAGGGGCATTACATTAATAACGGCTAAATATTTGGTATAAGGGCATGGGACAGTGGGTGCACCAGCAGTCCAACACCATGTACCTAAACCGGGGCATAAAGTGGTGATTCAGAGTTTGTTGCCCCGAGAAACAAACATCCAAGAAACCTATCTGGGTTGGTCCTATTTTTGTTCACTCTAGCCACCTACTCCTATGTTTTTTTGGAAATGGAGGCGTGCCCCGGCCTCTGCATCATAATGATGCATGCAGCCATCTTATGTGTGGATAGCAAATCTATTCCTGGTCATACCACTGTGTACATCGTTTCCCCTATATTTCCCTTTCTGACCAAGAGACCGCTTGGATGACCAGACTGTACTACTTTCACCTCCTATCCTTCCTGTTTGTACCAAATCCGATGCACATACGAAATTCCCCCACCCCCACTTTATTTCTTGTTTGAACCAAGTACAAGATTCGACTCCATGAAGTAGCTTTACCTCTAACAATAGAAGAAGAAAAATAGGTGACGTTGGACCATTCGATCGAGAGGGGCTGAGAGGCAGAAAATGATGCACATGCAGCGACGTAGAGAGCTGGGGAAGTAGAGCTACGGCGGTTTCGAAGGAAGATATACCTGAAGGTCGTCAGGATGTGGATAGGTGGGCGGCGGGAGGCCAGATCCGCCCACACTAGGGAAACGACGAAGGGATCGGAGCACCTCCCGTGCCGGCGCTCGGCCAGAGATAACGGTGCGGCCGGCAATGGGTCTCCTCCCTCGCTGTCGATGATGGCCTAAATGTTGCCCCTCCTCCCCTTCACCAGTGGAGGGGGATACGTCCAGATCTGTAACCAGCGTTGAGGATAGAAAGACAATGTTTTTTTGAAGGGAGAAAGACAGTGTTACCACTGCTATCTTGTTTAGATCTGGAGAGGATGAGAGTGTGTGAATAGAGCAACCATAGCAAGCAACCGCGGAGGCTCCGGCCTATATATATGTAGTGGGGTAGTTTTCCTTTTTCACTCCATCAAAACAATCGTTTAAAATTGGGTACATTCCAGGTCACCGTTTTTTAGTTGTTGATTGTTTTTTGAGATAGCTACCCGCTTATTCCAAGTGGTGTTACGGTGTGCCAGGTCGCGCTTTGTATCGTTCAAGTCTGGTACAAGACCCTCCATTAAATGAACAACCACCCCCTCGTAAAAATTGTGAACAAGCCCACGGCTAAAATTATCGAAAACGTGGCCTGCCCCAACATGCATTATTATTTATATTTTCTACTCCCTCCGTTCCTAAATATAAGTCTTTTTAGACATTGCAAATGGACTACAACATACGGATGTATGTAGGCATATTTTAGAGTATGGATTCGTTCATTTTGCTCCGTATGTAGTCACTTGTTAGAATCTCTAAAAAGACTTATATTTGGGAACGGATGGAGTATGTGGGAGTATCCTCAAAACAAAATGTGAGAGTACAATATTTATTGGGCCCCTTTGTAATTGGTGCTAAATTTTGACCAAAGATTTAACTGACAAAATGTTAGTGCATGTTAACAAAAATTATATCATTTGATTCGTATTTGAACATAGTTTTCAATGATGTAGGGGTTGTTTGGTTTCCAGCCACATATTGCCAGACTTTGCCACACATCACCTTAGGCAAATTTGACCAAGTTAGGTGGGAGTTTGGTTCTAGCCACACCTAAGACAAGAATTTTTTTATTAGCAGTGAACCCCACATGTCATCGACACAAAAAGTGTGGCAAGATTCCCTTAGGCAAGCCAAAGTGGGTCTAACAATTTGAGCAACTCAAGTTAGGCAAGTGTGGCAAGTGTGGCAAAAATAATGTGGCAACATAAGACAAACATAGTCAACATCCAAACAGCCCCGTAATTTTTTGTGACATGCATGAACATTTGGTTAGTTAAATTTATAGTCAAAATTTGGCAAGGTGCATCAAATCAACACATGCAAGTATCAAAAGGAAAGTCACGACATGCATGCATGCGTTGTACTCCCTCTATTTCCAAATATAAGTCTTTTTAAAGATTGCAACAAGTGACTACATACAAAGCAAAATGAGTGAATCTACACTCTAAAATATGTCTACATACATCCGTATGTTGTAGTCCATTTGAAATGTCTAAAAAGACTTATATTTAGGAACGGAGGGAGTAACTAATGCATCGGTAAACGCAAATTATGGAAATATATCGAGTGGAGTGCTTTGATGTGTCGCATCAACTCGTACAAGACCGAGAAGTTTGATTACTACAACGCCCTCTCGCCTTAACCGCACCTGCCTTTGGCTGCATGATAGGTGGGCCACTGACCTGTTGGGCCCACCTGTCATAGACGCAAAGGCAGGAGTAGTAAGTCAATGAAACTGCGTCCCTCCCTCGCCCATGAGTGTGGTGGCTGGCAGGACTAGGAGAAGCTTTCGTTCGCTACACGCTCTCCCTCCCGCACGCGATGGACATGCAACAGTTCAATCGGTGTCAGATGGCCAGAAGCATACTGTAGTACTCCTCCACTGCAGTAGTACTCCATCATTGTTTGACTTCCCGAAGAGGCGAAGAGCCAAGCACAACCCGGACGCTCGTTTTCATGTGTAGATTATTCTAGGATAGCGTGTACCGTGCATGTAAGCTTAAAATGGTTGGGGTCGGCTCCATGCTTTTTTTATTAAAATAATCTTGTGGCCCTACCTGTCATCCTAGTGATTCTAGTTTGCACACTCATCTGGTCAAGATAGGAATATATATTTTAACTAGCAAGATGCCCATGCGTTGCACGGAACATCAAGATGCATTTGTATGAGTAGTTTATCTTGTGTGAGAAGAGGATGAACGAGGGAAGGCCTTATTTACAAATGTGGAGAGGGGTGTGGGTATCTTTTTGCAAAATTGCCATAGTTTCCTTCCTATCCGTCAGATATAAATCGGACGGCCTATATTGCAGGATGGCAGGCACACCATCATCACCAACTCTGTTTTTTATAAGAGTGGAGATTTGTGGTGGGGTAAATGTTAGAGGTTGCAGCAAATGGAGTATTGTACACTGCGGGTCTTTCAGCCAAGTTTAGAGTCAACCATGTGGGGCCAGTGCTATGATGTGTCGTGTCAACTCGTACAACGAGGAGAAGCTTGATTTTACTACTACACGCCTTCTCCCTCGCCCATGCGCGCGGTGGCTATCCCTCCCACACGCGGTGGACGGACATGCAACAGTGGATTCGATACTACTGTAGAAGCAGTAGTAACATCATTGTTCGTCTTCTTGAAGAGGGGAAGAGCCAAGCGCAACCCTAACTTGGCAGTTGCGAACGCTCACGTGGCAGTCTTTGTGTAGGGGTGGGGCGTGGTGCGGAGCCTTGGAGCACGCATATAGCCAGGCTCTTGCATGAGACAAAATTGCTATTTGAGCCCACTATTGTAGTACTAGTACTTGCTAGTATAGCCGTGTAAACCGGAAAGGAGTATTTGCCTTTCTAGAGATTTCACCGCGTGCAGTACGGGCTCAAATCTCATCAACCAAGGCATTTTGTGATTCGAGGAATGTATCTCGTACTTTACAAAACTACCCTAATTAAACTCATGCATTAGTTACGTAGTTCTCTCGTTTTCCTCTCCGCCTTGGTCGCGGTTCACAAGATTTAGCACTCCTATATGACTAGCCACTCTATCTACATGTGGGACATCAAAGCATCCGGGCCTGCGTGCCATCCACCAAATCACAGCGAGGTGCTACAGTTGAGACTCACCGATCACCCCGGTGTGGCCGTCATGACCCGTCATATCACAAACCCCACCTTTACCAGCAGTGGTAAAGTGGCCTCGAAGTGGCCTCGAAGTTGGACTGGACGAAGCAACCATCATTTCACTGGAATGCTCATTGAAGCCCTTTCTCCCCTTTCTTGAAGAAAACCTCACTCCAGGCTACTCACTTCTGCCATTTTTCTTCTGTACCAACGAAGGAAAGGTGGGCGAATCGGTGATGCTGCTATATTTTCATTCCAAGAATCTTCTTTTTGCGAAGCACTAACCGATTCTCACAGCCTATTCTTTTCTTGTTTTCATTGCGATTGTGCTTTCCTTTCAATTGCTTTTTGTTTGTCAGTTCATTGATGGATCCTGGAGCACTAGCCAAAGAGTTGCCAGTGGACAACCCACTGGAGACAGCGATCTCCAGGAAGCGAGCACCGACCAACGAGTTGACCATGTTGGCGGGCCAACCCATGGAGACGAAGAACTCCAAGAAACAAGCACTGGCCAAAGAGTTGACGACGTTGGCGAACGAACTCCTCAAAGAAAGTTGGAAGAACAACAAGGGCCCCATCGTGCCTACCCCAGAAACTCAAATGGCCACCTATGCGAGGCTCAAGGCCGAGTTTGAGGAGATAGTCGCCGTTGAGAAGCAGTATTCCCCTGGCAAGGTGATGGCCCCCATCGAGGATGAGGAGATGGCCCCCGGAGGGATGGGATCCCCCGGTGAGCTGCACAAGGTAAAAAATAATGGCTTACCATAGTTGTGGTTTTTGATTATTTGCAATGTGCTTGCTAATATGTTAGGGTTGTGCACGTGCTGGTGGACGTCCTTGATGATTCCGATGTCGCAGCCCGTCCTGTGGACAACGTCCCAGAGATCGTTTTCGATGTCGCGGTCCGTCCTATTGACATCGCCCCGGAGATCGATTCCGATGCCGCTGTCCATCCTGTGGACAGCGCCCCAGAGATCGATTCCGATGTCGCGGTCAGTCTTGTGGACATCACCCCAGATATCGATTCCCATGCCGTTGTCCGTGCTGTGGTCATTGCCCGAGAAATAGTTGGTCGCGCTAATCCTTCATGGTAGTTTGCATTGCCCTGTGTTTAATTACCCTAATGATGCGTGTTATCAAACCATCTTTGGGCTAGTGCACTGTCTTGTGTGGGCGGTACTTGCTACTTTTGTTTGATAGTGAATCATGCGAACCCTCTCCGAGTTATGGAAATAGATGTATCCTCACCAGCTTTTGATGTAATATATCGCATGCTTAGATGTAAGTTTGAATTGTTTATCATATCAGCAGGGCTTGTTTGATGATTCTTGGTGTTAGTAGGCTAGCTACTATGCCAGCTATAGTACTTGCAAAACACTCACCGAAGAGAAACGTTGGGGTTGATGAGCTCGTGGTATGCTTATACTTATCCGTCGTCGATCGGCCAATAGCCCAAGCTCCTAAAATTGTAGGCTCAGCGATCGATCAGACAATAGTCGACACGGATACATTCATGCCTCATTTGGTTCATAGGGTAGGAAAATCGTAGCAAAAGTACAGAGACGTACAACACAAAATCATAGTAGTACAGAGACGTACTCCCTCCGTTCCAAAATAGATGACTCAACTTTGTACTACTAACTGTGAAACGGAGGGAGTACAAATCCTAGGCGGGCTAGTTTGGCCTAGTGGGTTTCAGTGATATGACGTGGTACAGTGCCATCCAGTCTTCGCGTGTGGTAGCAGTATTGCGGGTATAGTAAGTTTTCTTGAAGAATCGGAATTCAACGAAGTCATGATGGTTCCTTCGTCCGACCAACTTACAGCGGGAAAGGTTGGGCCTGCGCTACGACTGGGATGGACCAGGATAATTTTGTGCATGGTAGGTGGACCAGGATGGTCGACGTCCCACATGTCGGTGAATGGAAAGTATTATTTTTCGATATAGAGGACGAGCAACGAGTATTCATTGTTTATTTTTTATGAAAGCTATTGTCTCCACCGTTACGACGGAGGAGTGTGAAACACGGCAGCCCAGTGAACTTGGCATGTGCACCAATCCCTCCTTCCTCATGTAATACTACCATAGTGTTGACTATAAGGTTGGCTATAAAAGTTACAACTTTTTCTCACTTTCTCTCTATCTATTTCCTCTCAAATGTTTCTTACCTTTCTTTTTTTAGACACAATTGTTTTTTATACCTCTTTTCTTTAGAATTAGTTTTTTTATACCTAGGAGCACGTGTGGAGACGGGCTCTTGCAGAGCCCACTCCTTGACTTTGTCAATGCCTCTCTCTCCTCCACATAAGCGGGCTTATAGGCCAGTATTTTACTGGTACTCCTTGCTATGAATGTGGGCAGCTGGCGTCTGAGGGGGGAGGGCTTGGAAGCGGTCCGGACTCCCGCATGGCCCACCTCACATTATCACCATATATTTCTTGGAGTCCGTGCGCGGCGGGCGGGCGATCTTTTCTCCCTCCCCCATCTCTCTCTTCTCAGCCGACGCCCGCCGAGCGATTAGATTTCGGCTATTGATGGTTTATTCAATTGCAGTCCCACATGTGAGTGAAATTGCAAGACAATGCGTGTCCCTTCTGGTGAGCGGCGTGCGAGCCGGACTGTCGGGGGTGCGACGAGTACGAGTCGTAAGTGTGTCGCCTTTTCTTTTGAACTTGCAAAGCGAAACATTTTTGTGCGATTGATCGATAGAAATCCAGAACAAAATGATGAGGGCGGTGCTTTCCCGCGCGTTAGGTAGGCTAGTATGAGTGATATGATGTGCTACAGTGTCGTCCCCTTGCTCCATTTTTATGTAAGCAAGAGTTTACACTCTTACGTGGGAGGAGTGCGAAACACGGCGGATCTGATTTGGATCGAGGGATAACTGTTCCCTGCCAAATAATGCAGCACTGTTAATCTCTAGCGCTGACCCACAAATTTACACCGGCATCTGTCCGAAGACATGATGGATGCCATCCAATGCTGCCCGCATACCTTTCGACAACTATATGAACTAACCGGACGAAATTCATGCAAACAAAGCAAATTTCAAATTAACCGGATGAAATTCATTACATTTTGAAAACTTTTCCTACAAACTGGACAAAATTCATTACATATTTCGCACAAACCGTACTAAAACCTACTGTAAACCTAATCTAAACGATCGCCGGCGCCCGACCACCATGTCCGGCCATGAACCCGAGAAAGCCGGCCATTGCCTTTGCCTCCTCCTCATCCGCCTTGATAACCTCCTCCTCCGGAGCACAAGGTTCTGAAGATTTCCGCCTCCACGTCGCCGTCAAGCGGCTAATCGGCTGCCGATGTTTATCCCACCAAGCTTGGCGTCGACTGAGTGAAGGAGCGGTGACATTCCTGGGACCAGAGCGGCGGCGACCTACCGTGTACTACTCTTCCTAGCTGCCGGCTGCGCCCGCGCACGCGCGCCGGTTTCATGGTAGTGGCGGCGGAGGGCAGCCGGGGGGAGCCGACGATCTCCTTCGTCTGCTCCTGTGGCAGTATGTCCAAGAGAGCTTAGGAGCGCGCCCGGAGCGGAGCCGCCGATGTCCTTCGTCTGCTCCTGCAACAGTACATCCAAGAGAGCTTTGGAGCGCCAGGAGGCCATGGTTGGAGTGGTGCCGACAGAAGGAAGGGGCCAGAGGAGAATGAGTGTGGGTCTTTGGCTATGGCTGGGAGCTGGGGCTCAAGTTAATATAGCGAGCGAATGGCAATGAGTCGCGGCAGACGGATGGACGGCTGGCGCCGGAGTAGGTTCGTCGGGCGTGAATGCGGATGCTGCTTCAGTGACTTAACTGCAGGTGCATTGGGTCACTGACATGTGGGCCCAACGGGCATCTGGCCCGCATGTCAGTGACACACCAACTGTACCTGCAGTTAAGTCCGGTGAATGCGGCATTGACGTTCTGGAGAGACGGTGACCGTTTCAGGCGGGAAGCGCGCGCAAGCGATGGAAGGGGTTTCGGTAGGCCAGGGCGGTCAGACGCTGGCGTGGTGGTAAAATGTGAACTCATGGATGACGAGCCTTTGAAGTGTATGCAGCACGTATTGACAACCAGGCGTCCATGCAACCGGTCTTGTCGCCAGCTAGCCTTCGACGACCACCATTAGACACCACACAACCATGCATAACTTACGAATAATGGACGAATCGATCAGACACACACTCGTGTGCAGTGGCACTATGATCGGTCGCTCATGATAGTACATACTCTGTACCATAGTACCCTCTCTAGCTAGGCTGTTTTATATATTGTCATTGTGATGGACGATATACATGAGCAAGGTGCCGAGTCCCGAGTATGACCGTTGGTGTTGAGCCAGGTGAATACATGCTCGGCGTTCGCGGAGGCCTCCATCAAACGTCTAAACAGTAATGTCAGGCATTGCCGGGGCGCGCAGGTGACAGGCTCGCATTTTGCGTTGCGCCATGAGCAGGACTTTGATTGAGAGGGCAACGTGCATGCATTAGCATGATTTGACAGCTTGAGCGTGAGTGCCTGCACGCGTACATGCTACTTGCCTCTATGGACGGTGTGCGCTAATGTGTGCATCACGTATAATATAATGATCAAAGTGAGCTATCAACACGAGTTCGATGACCGCCAATGCATTTTACTTGGTAATAAATGACCAGGATTGAAGGGGAATCCAAATTTCCTTCGTCTTCTGTCCTTGAGCTCTTGACAAACCAATGCACTATACGGTTGTCCGCCACTCCACCCCAGAGCTCTCACCAAGCGTCGTTCATGTCACCGCGCCGCACACTAACCGGTAAGGAAGCGATGGCATCCCGCCGCGCCGAGTTCCCCGCCGCCCACGACCGCACAAAAATGGTAGGGAAGCGATGGCATCCCGCCGTGCCGAGTTCATCGCCGCTCGCGACCTCACACCTACATGGGCGAAATTTGAAGCTGCCAAGGCTGAATGGGCGGTAGAGCAAGAGGCGGACAAAGACGCACAGAGAGAGCGGAGAGGTCAGAAAGCACTCAAGAAAAGAGAGGCCCGCCGCCGCAAGAAAGAAGAGGACGCACGCGCTGCTGCGGAGAGGTCGGCGGAGATCCAAGCACGGTGGGGTGTCACCGACAAAGCCGGGAAGGAGAACGACGCCGTCTGGCCAGCATGTGAGAAGTAGTAGTACTAGTAGTAGTTAGTGTGTGTGTCTGTGTCTGAGTACGAGCATGTACTGGTACTGCTATTTACTACTGTAGTTTTTAGAGCAAATTACCAGTACATTAGCCTAGACTCAATGGAAAATTCCTATCATATGCATCAAATGGCATCTCTTTCTCTATAGGAATTGAGATGCATGTCATCTCACTTCCTATGATTTTCATATTCCTATAAAATTCCTATCCTATGAACGAAAGAAGGCCTCTGCTGGAGTAACTACTGTAGCTAGCAGTACTGCTGGTACAGTAGTTTTCTTCAAGAAGCGGAATTCAACGAAGTCATGATGGTTCCTTCGTCCGAGCAACTTCATAGTGAGAAAGGTTGGGCTTGTGATTTGACGGCTCATTAGTCATTATTACTGCAGCGTGACGACCGGGGTGACTCTCCCTTGGAGTTCTGCATGCATGGCAAGTGGACCAGGATGGTCGACGTCCCACATGTTGGCAAACGGAAGTATTCTTTCCGATATCGAGGAGCAAGGAAACCACGTGGTATAGTATCACTGCTGATTTTTTTTCTGATGAATGCTAGCGTTTCAACTCTTACGACGAAGGAGTGCCAAACACGGCACGTGCTGGATGTCGCACACGTCGGCGAAAGGAGTGGGACATGAACAGCGTGGTAGAGCGTCTCCACTTCTTCCACTTCTGGGTAGGAGACCACACGTAGTAGTACTAGTGGTATGAACGATACAAAGTGCGACCCGGAGAGAAAGACACGTCTAGTTGGAAGGTCTCGGGGCATACACGTAAACAACTATAAAACCTAATATGTGTCTCCAATTAATATAGTAGTCATAGAGTACTTAGGCACGTACTCCATAACATCACTGTGCATTGCACGTACAACATTTAGTGGTACGTAGTAGACAAATGCCTATATGCCACGCATGTTCATACTATTTGTGCCTTTCTACTTCACTTACTGAGCTACATTGCTCAGGTTCGTACGTCCACTCCTGGGTACATGTTCGTCTCGTAGTTCCAGTCCCACATGTTCTTCATAGATGGAACGATCCATATCATCGCAGTTAGTGTGGCTCCCCACGATGGAGACTCATCCAAACTATGGCCAGCCTCGACGCGGAACAGTCGTGTGCACTGGGAAGCGGCGCTCTCTTGGCCGTCGCACTGCTTCAAAGCCGGCGCCAGTGAGAGGACGCCTCCGCTCTGGCCGGGCATTAATGCGGCAGTGACGCTCCAGGGAGACGCTGACCGTTTCACGCGGGAAGCGCGCGCTGGCAAGGGAGTATTGGTTTTGGACCGTTTCAGGTGTAGTACTGGTAGTTTGCAAAACTACTCAATTATTGCACTCAGTTTCCTAAGAAATTGTGGTAAACAACGTTACTCCACAGCCCGCTTCCCTTCTCCTTCCTCTTTCACCGCCCGCGCACGTCTGCGAGAAGGGACCGGTCAACCCTTATATAGGAGTGCTAGCACAAAAAGATGCATGCATGACCACTAAAATTTCCAGATTAAAGCGCCGCTCCGGCGGGAGTATGGCGTATGTCGTTACCTTCGGCCGGGCCATGGCTACCGGGCGACGGCGACCAGAGAAGAGGCGGCGGGAGGGGAATGAATGTGGCTACTGTTTGGGTTCGCCGTCCGGCTTAAATAAATGCGCACCATCACGTGTACCCGCGGGTGCACAAATTGTAACATACATGTCTGCTTAAGTGGGCGTCACGTAACTGGTGTGTGTGTGAGATTCTGAGAGACAGAGTGTGTGTGTGCGACTCTACTCTTCGACCTTTTGCATCGGGATATAAGTATAATGGTATTACACTTTAGCTAGTGATCTACGTGGCCATGATAACGTGGTTGTGTAAAAAAAATGTCACTTCCTGCTTGTGATTAGCGTTATATAATTACAAGAAAGATGCTCGTGCATTGCACGGAACATCAATATGCATTTTTTTTACAAAACACCTGTTGTGATTGACCCATGCAGGAGTAATCCCATGTGTAAAAACTAATGATATCTCTAGAATTTTATCAGAAAACTGGTATGTCAAGAATTTCATCGAAAAAATGGAAAATGAGAGATAAGGTGAGGAGGAGTGGAGAGTGGTGGTGACTGGTGGTCGGACTGGGCGGAGGCATGGGGATGCACGGCGCCGGCAGGCGGCAGCGGCCACCATGCTAGATTGTTCCAGAGACTTTCTTTTTTAATTGCTCAGCAATGAGGTTGTGGGAGATAAGGATGTGGAGAGAGGTGCGGGTATCTTTTGTAAAATTATCATAGTTTGCTTTCTATCCGTCAGATATAGATCGGACGGTCTATATTACAAGATGGCAGGCACACCATCATCACCAACTCGGTTTTTTATAAGAGTAGAGATGATAAGTTTGCTAACTACTAAAGTAAAGTGGAATTTGTCCATGTTATACAAGTAAATTAAGGTGATT